>NC_143585.1:3460279-3770696 GCF_048544385.1 Mastigoproctus giganteus | reverse complement strand
TGACGCCGGTCTGCCAATATCGTGGACTCGAATCCCGCCCAAAAAAAAAAAAAAAAAAAAAAAAAAAAATGTGGGGAAGAATAAAAAACCACAAAAGTTGCTTCATTGGATCTACCTTCCCAAAGATCAAAGTGACGGCTGAGCCAAAGAGTGGCGCCATCTTCGTTGCTCCCAATAATTACCGCCCACCACTGGATGCAAACACCAAAACTTAATAGGTCTTTTGTCTACCTCCATACACACCTACATACACTTGCCGGCCTTGGCATTATGCCTTTTCAGATGATATAGGGTAAATTAAACAGACACACCTTGTCTGCCTCCATAATTGAATGAAAATGAGAAGTAAAAATATTGAACATACTGTATTGAGTGTGGTGCGAGTTACAGTCAGTTGCGTTTACGCCTTAGGCAGAGGGGGGTCAGCTGGAAAATTCGGAGATAGTCTCTCGCGGACGGCAGTGGAGCAAGTAACGCTCTCTCCCCTATGGCTACCACAATTGAAGGGCAAGTCTACCCATCCCAACCAACTGGAAATAATTCCTGCGCAATTGCGATAGTGACCACCCAGCAAGGAAGAAGAAGCCAACACATGAAGTGAGAAGTGGAGCATCGAAATGAATACTTTCACCATGCGAGTATAGTATGAAGTAAACTGAAATTAATGTCAAATGAATTTTTTGGGCTTTTCAATAGAATTTTATTGATTTATTTTCTTAAAAGAAAAAAAAAAATTTAGAAGTAAAACTAAGTACAGTAATACCCCGAA
The DNA here is from genome assembly GCF_048544385.1 of Mastigoproctus giganteus. Taxonomy (NCBI): domain Eukaryota; kingdom Metazoa; phylum Arthropoda; class Arachnida; order Uropygi; family Thelyphonidae; genus Mastigoproctus; species Mastigoproctus giganteus. The sequence goes on along the minus strand of NC_143585.1, from coordinate 3,769,927 downwards.
GTTACGCGATAGGTGGGTCCGACGAAAATCGCGTAAGTCGGGGTACAACTTTGCATATAAATACATATAAATTTTGCTTAATTGGGACCAAGGACTAACAAAAACACTAGTTTAGAAGAAAAATATTAATAAAATTGCAGTTCTTTATACATATTAATACAAAATATGTATTAACAAAAACAAATGACTTACGTAAAAAAGTTATTTCGATGTCGATGGCTTCATAAAATCTAACAAATTCGTCTGACGACACAGCGCGTTCTTTTTTTCACGCAGAATTTCTTCGTAGCAAGCTAATAATTTTTTTTATTCCTTGCTTTGTAGCTATAACGCGTTCTTCGTTGGAGTCTATGTTTTCTAAAATTTTTAAGCCCTTTACAATTGAGCCCTTTTCAATTTTCAACCTGTCAAGTTTGCAATTGTCATGTGCTTTTCGCCGTTGCTTCATTTAGGCCTGTAGCACGTGCAATATCACATGATCTTTCATTTCGCTCAAAGCGTTTCACAATTTCATATTTTTTCTCTATCGACAGAGGTGGACTGGCCATAAGCCTTACCGGGGAAACCCCGGTGGGCCAGTGTGATTTTGGCCATAAACCATAGTATGAGGCCACTATAAATTTTCCCGGGTAAGAATTTTTGACCCAGTCCGCCTCTGTTTATCGATAATTGCTTTTCTTTTTCTCTCTGAATCTGCAGTGTCTTCACCAGGACGCTTCCTTTTCACACCTTTTAATTAAGTATTTTACTCATTTTTAGGGAATAAAGCACAATTACAAAACGAGGAGGCACGCTTGATACGCATAAACAAAGCTGCGCGCATGTAGCAACTGAATAAACAACACCATAAAGGCAGAGATACACTATTAACACCTCACATTTCTAGGGGTTACTACCATAAAACAATAAAAATCCAGTTGCGTTTCTGCTAGTGAAATCTGTTATAAACTGGTAGTAAACTCGATCTAATTGCATTTGCGATTATACCGATAGCTGGAATTGTGTTGGTTTTTACGTTATTATGGTGAAATGTGTTTCCCCTTCACTGATATAAAAAACATAAAAGCAGCAAAGTTGAATTTTGTTCATCTTTCGCTCTTATTCTCCGCCGTCGCACCGTATATCGATAACATATGAAAAACGACCTTGAAGATAGTGGGCGGCAGCGTTGCCACCCACTATCTTAACATCAATGCAAATAACACACTTAACATCAATGCAAATTTCAATTCACTTTCAATCATGGTTGCTGACGATTCATCTCCAGTTTACTTACTCTTTGAATCTTTTCAAAATATTCAGTTCATTGTTTTCCCCCTACTTTTCGGTAGCTTTCAGACTATATTCCTCTTTCCCTATCTCTCAAAATGTTTGTCCATATCACGTCTTCGCTTCAGGCGCCTCCGTAGCCGGGTGGGAAGGAGCAGCAATACGTAGCACATGCGTCTTGATTAGACCGGGGTTCAAGCCTGTCACCACCAAATACGAAGGATGCGGAAAGGTCAGGGAATGACCACCGCATATCCCGGAGCAATATGGCCTTAGTTGCTAATGCTCCTAATAACAAACAAACAAACGTCTTCGCTTCAACAAGCTTAAAAGTGTGTCCTTTTTTTGTAGCTGCCCAATTTTTTTTTACAAAAACGAATATTAATTCAGTAGGATTCAATTCTGTTTGGCGTGCAAGTAGTCTTAGAACGGCACCCAGGGCCATATTTTCCATTAGGGAATGTACTTCATTAATTATGCACAAATAAATGTTGTGGAAATAACTTCAAAACCAAATTTGTAGAGTTTCTTCGAAACCAAAACAAATAAAATAGATTTAATGCAAGGACATTTTAATATGTTTGATGTGGAGAGGCCTAAGAACAAAAGACAATTCTGTAAGTGCCTGATGATTTAGAAGTGAATCGATATGTGCTTTCAGTCACTGCTCATTTAAGTCTGCTAGTTCATTGTACATTTATTTTACTAGATTAAATCTTTTCATTTCCATGAGCTCTTATTACTTCTAGCTTACCTATTTCTGAGTAAATGGTTTTGCTAATGACCAATGCTCATGTACTATTAAACACCTAATTAACATCCAATACTCTTCTGGCCTCGGCCAGTTATCTGCACATGCTGATGCCATTTTTTTAATGGGTACTACTTGCCTTGCGGGTAGCACATTTGGTAAAATCGCTGTTCTCCCCCCCACCCACCCAAACACACAAAATCCCTGTTTCCCAAACCAACCTTTTCGCTTGGTGGAATCTACCATCTGTGTGGGTAGCACAGTGGTATCATCACGGTCTTCCCCACACCGGGTTGAAAAGACCAGGGTTCGATTCCCGTCGATGATGCGAGGAACTTTAATGGGCTTTTTTCACTCCGTGGCTGAGTTAGTCAAGTTTTTTCCCCAGCAACTGGAGTTTTTTCGAACAGAAAAACAAACAAATCGACCAGAGAACACATGCAATTTACAGACATAATACATAAAAGGGGTATATGGAAGAATTTATGAGTGGCACTAATATAATAGTTTCAGGTTTTTTTTTTTTGTGAAATCTACTATGTCCATAATACACACACATGTCCACATTGGTTGAATCTACCACCACAAATCTTTCTGTTCTTATCAGTCCCCCTTCCCCCTGGGAGTTTGGGCTCTCATAGGGGTGACCCTCCATCTCTTTAACTTTCTATTACTCAGTGGAAAGTCTTACTATCATCCGCCTTCTTTATCTTCATCTGTTCCTCCCCACTCCCTTTTTTACTTTCCATATTTTCTCTGGGACTTCCCTGGCAAGCTCAGGCGTCGCCGAGGGTTCGACCCCGCAAGAGACCTTTCTATTTTCTACTACACCCTGCCTGCCTCTCTCAGGGCAAGGATGGGAAATGTTGGGCCCAGGGGTTCTCAGCTAATTGGCTGGAGAAACAACAGGCCAACACTACACTACGCAAACCAATGCTAAAACTCATTATCTCTGGCCTTTACACAGACTGTGACGCGGAATACACAAACTTGGAGTTAAGGGCACTTCAGTGCCGCTTGACCAGGTCCGCCGCGTGCAGGTGTTCAGGGGGTGCCCCGCACACGGGCGGCATTTGGGTTCGATTAGTTGAATATTAAAATAAAAAAAAAACAAAAACAAATATAGCCTATATTATTTTTTTTTTCACAGAAATGCTCAAATGTATCCTTACAATGTTTTATAAAAAAAGAAATGTCTCCTCACGATTTATTAAATTTTATTATTAGCTATATGGTGCAAGGAAGCGTGAGGCTTATGCTGCACCAGCTAAAAACAAAATTTCTGAATTACCCTGAGAGAGAGGAAACAAGAGTCAGAAGTAGAAAGAAATAGAAAAATTATGATATCCAGCTCAGGACCCTGGGTGTGCCAAGCCCATACTCACAAGATGGGAGCCCCTGGGGTTAAATATACGAGAACAATTTACAGCATGCGTTTCCGAATATTTCAGTAGTGCTAAGAATTTTTCTGACACTACCAGTTCAGTTGCTTCGGGGTAAAGAAGTTTCTCGAAGCTTAAAATTATAAAAAAATATTTACGATCAACAATGGCACAGGAACGCTTAACAGATTTATTATAATATCTATAGAAAATAATATTATGGATAATTTGGACATTGGTGCATTAATCAAAAATTTTGTAGCAGCAAAAGCCCAGAGTACAAATTATGTAGTTATTTTAATTATAATGTGTGTGATTAAATTTCGTGATCATATACCACTAAATTAGTACAATAGAGTGCTATTTGATTATAGTTATTACATATTATATAAGATTAGAATATAGACGAATAGTTACTTATATATGTAATCTTTTTGTGCTGCCGAAAAAATATTTTGTTACCTACTAATATATATATATATATATATATATATTTTTTTTTTTTTTGTGATATATTGAATAATAATATATTGTTCAATAAATTTAACACAAATATATTGAATTAAATACGCATAACTGGTTGTGATAATTATACAAAGTGCCAGCAACTAGCAGGGTGAGGAAAGTAAAAAAAAAAAAAGAAGTATAGTAGATTTCTGAAGGTGAAAGAAAGTTAAAATCCTAGAGGTTATGATAAATTAAGAAAAATTATGGGCTGAATTACCAAGCCAACATAAAGTGGGGGAACTGTAAAAGAAAATTAGTACACCAAAATAATAATATAATGCAAATAAAATATAAATAAAAATGAAAATGTTATAGCTGTTATCAGATATGGGGGGAACATATTTAGAAAAAGCTAGTGCAAATATGCATGATCTGATGCCAGTAGAAATAATTATTGATACATGATCAGGTATTTCATCGGGGGACTACACCTGCCATGTATCAGGAACTGCATTTCTATACTTGTCCATAGTAGTAGAAGAAAAGTGAATGGCCAAAACAAGTTATGATAAAGAAATTAGCACCTTCTAATACAGCATGGTCCAAACGCAGTGTAATTTATTAAGGTATAAATAATTTTGCTAAAATGTTAAAATGAATATGTAGAATTTATTGTAGGATTTAATTTTGTGTAGATAGGAAATCAATTTAGAACAAGCAAATGGTATAAGGGTGAGGTATTAAATTGAGGAAGGGGAAAAGGAGTATTTTAAATAAATAAAAAAGAAAAATAGCGACAGAAGTAGGAACGTATAGGCACTAAGTAACTTAGTGCCTTTTAATTACTGTTTACCTTTTTCATATGTAACTCTTTAAACATTACCTTTATAGAGTTACATTGAATATCCATATTTATATATACATATATATTTTTTAAATTCTTTTTTAGTGATACTTATTATTAACAAGTTGAACTGATTATTATCATACTATGTATGTAATCTCTTTTTTTTTATGCTGAAAATTTATTTTGTGACCTATTTATATTTTTTCTGTTTTTATGATATATTTAACAATACTTTGAACTGGTTGTACTGTGATTAGAATAATAAATATATATTTTGAAAACGAAATGCACAGGGCATAATCCTTATGGGTTTTGATAACCACCACACCCTTTTGGTATCTCTCATATTGTGGATATAACTTCGCAACTGTGATGGCTTGTTGTATTACCTGGGTACCTTCCGGCACACTGATGATGAAGCCCAATAGCTTCGAACCTGCCCACCCACTGATGATAGGCCAATAGCCTTGAAACATGTCTGGGGAGCCTGATATTCACGGAGTTTCCGAGAATGGGTAACAACAGTCTTCTTTACTGGGGAAGCGTTACCTATTGGAGGAATTTGAGTGATTTTTGCAATTCACAAATTTGAGGAATTTGTGAATTGTTTCGTTCAGATGTGTTCTACTCGTTCTGAAGGCTGATTTTTTTTTTTTTTTTTGATTTGGTAGTTGTTGGCGCATCGGCTTCTGTGGCCATATTGCACCTCCCAACGTTTTTTTTGCAGTACTTTGATCCAAGCCCGAGGCGGGAATCGAACCCGCGACCTTTGGGTTGCTGGGCAGGTACTTTACCCACTCGGCTAGCCCGGTCGGCTCTCTGAAGGCTGAGGAAAGTGTCCGATCGTATAAGAGGTTAGCGGCGGTCCTTTCAGCTGAAGTTACCCCGTTGTGGGGAACCTCCTTTAGGAGGGTAGTAAGTGATTGATTTTCTATTGTCTTTTTGAAATTTATTTCTGCCAAGTTAGGTAAGTTTCTATTTTCGTTTTGCTGGTGTCAGGCAGGGCACGGGATTATTAACTATTCATTTTCCTTAAGGAACCGAGATTAATTATGGCACAGTTCTTTTTTAGAGAAAGAACAGTGGAGTTTCAGACTACAGAGGTTTGTTCAATTAGAGAGGTAATGCGGGGAGTGAATCAGGTTGTTTCGGTTCACGAGATAAAAGGATTAACTCCATTACCGAGGCAGAAATATCAGTTGGTCTTGAAAACAATAGAGGCAAGAGAAAAGGTTTTCTATTAGAAACGTAATGATCAAACCTGTGCAAATTGGTAACATACGCAAAGTGGTTACTATTGACAGGTTTCAGGTAGAAATGTCTAATAGTTCTGTCGAGAGCTTTTTTTTTAACAAGTTTGGTAAGATTGTTAAGATTCACAGGAAAGAATATGAGGAATGGCCAGACGTAGAAACAGGTACGGTGAAAATTCATATTGACATGAAAACGCCCGTGCCAAACATCATCGATTTGATGGGTCATAGGTTATTAATAAATTACCCAGGAGTTCAGAAAGTTTGTTTGAGGTGTGAAGGTAAAGACCATTTGGGAGCAGAATGCCAAGAATCACGTTGTTTTAATTGTAATGGCACCGGTCATATTACGGCCAACTGCCTTAATAATTGTAAAAAATGTGGAGTTTCCACGCATAAATTCATTCAATACCCGGAACGCACGTTTGCCGAAAGAGTTGCTGGTGGGGGAGGACAGCAGAAAGCGAACGAGCCGCCAAAAGATATGCCTAACGCTGAGAGCGTGGAAACTATAGTAGCGCAGAGAGTGGTGAGACGCAGATTAAAGAAATCACACCAACGTTTAATGTCGGCAACACAATCGGAACTGAGGACATGGAAGCGGAAAATACAGTACAAAATGTACATAAGCGGTAAAACTAAATGAGCAAAAGGGGGAACAGAGGAAATTCAAGAAGAGACCGAAACAAAACAAATAGAGGGGGAAGAGGTATCAATTTTGTCAGGCGGTAAGGAAGATTGCAAAACACTGTCGGGGTCTGATTCAGATTCAGATGGCATACAAACGAGGGAAAAACTCGAGGAGAGCCGATTTTTCTTTGGAATGAAAACGAGGAGGGTGAAGTAGTAAATATACAGTTCGCTTGGGGAGATTTCCGCCCACATCAACGCCAGAGCTTGCACTTGGTCATCAGGCAACACAGAGGCAGCCCCCTAGGCAGAATGCGCTGGTCCCACAGGAACTAGTAGTTGTTGGTGACTCTATTGTCAGGGAAGCGGGGAACATGCTTTGTAAAAAGGATAGGTGGAATAGGCCCAGGGTATGTCTGCCAGGGGCAAAGGTTGATGACGTTATAGAGCGGATATCATCTTTTAAGGGCACAAAAGGTGATATAGTTGTACACGTTGGCACTAATAATATTAAGAGTAGGAGACCGGCGGAATTACTTAACAAGTACAGGTCACTGTTGAAAAAAAGCCATGAATTAGGGTTGAATTTGAAAGTGTCTGCAATTCTGCCCAGGCACGATAGGACGGAGTATATGATGAGAGCCTTGTCGATCAATTCGGCCCTGGAGGGATTGTGCAAGGCTCAAGGGGTAGAATTTTTTTAAGCCTGGACTGTACTTGTTAACAGGAGAGATTGCTTCTACAGGGATGGGATACACTTAAATAGAAAGGGTGCAAGAATTTTTGCTGATGCTGTCGAGGCAGAGTTAGGTGGGTCGGAAAACTGCTAGTTGTGGGGGGGATACAAGGACTAATAGATTAACAGTAGCCACTGGCAGAGGTGGAAGTGATTCTTGCACTGTTTCTATTGAAATGAGCAGAAGCCTGAAAAACAAGATGCAGGATATTTCAGAGACTGCTGGGAGTCATTGCGGTACAAGTAAACACATGGGTTGTGTTAGGGTAGCCAAGAATAGAAACAGGTGCATGTATACGTGCGTGTACACCAATGCTAGGAGTTTGGTAAATAAATGTGATGAATTTGAGGTATTGCTCAAAACATCAAAGGCAGATATTGTTGGGATATCAGAGACGTGGTGTCACACAGATATAAGGAATGCGGAACTGGAATTTGGGGAATACAATGTGTATAGAAAGGATAGACAGGACAGGAGGGGAGGAGGAGGAGTTATGCTATTAGTTAAGAAACACAAAGTCCAAGGAAGTGAAGCCAGTCGACATCGATGGACAGGGCAGTGTCGAGTCAGTTTGGTGTGACATAAGCATAGGGAAATCAAAATTGAGAGTAGGAGTGTGCTATAGGCCTAATGACTCTGATGAGTATAATAAGATATTGTACAGGGAAATAGAGTGGGCCAGTAAATCAGAGAGTCTTATAATGGGGGATTTTAATTTCCCAGATATTGACTGGAATTTGTGGATTGGTCACTCGCACACTAGCAAGGCTTTTGTGGATTTATTGAATGATTGTTTTCTACATCAGCATGTTCGTGAAGCAACAAGAGGGAGCAATACTCTTGATCTGATTATCAATAGTGATTCTTCATGCATTAAGAATCTGCAGATAAATGAACCACTAGGTGGCAGTGATCAGTGTGTTGAAGTGGGATTTACTCAAGAAGGTAACCACCATCAGAGGTAAAGGGAAGGGTTTTTGTTTTCGTAAAGGCGACTATGATGGTCTGAGACAGTACTTAAATTCTATACAGTGGGACCAACTGATGATGTTACCAACAGCAAACTCAAAATGGGAAGCATTCAAGGAACTAATCTTGGAGGCTACCAGGCTTTACATACCAACTAAGAAATATTGTTCAAGGTTTAGGCCTAAATGGTTGTCAGATGAACTAATGAGACATGTGGCAGAGAAGAAAAATGCATGGGATACATACAAATTAATGGGTGACATGGAAGCCTATGATAGATATAAGTTGGTGTGTAACCAAGTCACAAAGGAGATTAGGCAGGCAAAGGCAGACTACAAAAAATTCTTGGCAAAGCATGCAAAGAAAAACAGAAAAGAGTTCTTTACCTATTTAAACTCAAGAAAGAAAGGGATGAATCAGATTGGTCCACTGGATATTGATGGTTCAACAGTTGAGGATCCTGCTCAGGTGGCTAACAATCTAAATGAGTATTTTGCATCTACATTCACGCATGAGGAGTTGTTCTGATTATCAGCAGTGATGATGCATGCATCAGGAATTTGCAGTTAAAGGAACCACTAGGTGACAGTGATCACAGTGTACTGATGTGGGATTTACTTTAAGATGTAACTATGATCAAGGATAAAGGGAAGGGTTTTTGTTTTCGTGAAGGTGACTACAGAGGCAGAGGTCTCAGACAGTTTTTAAATTCTATAGAGAGGGTTCAACTGATGATGTTACCAACGGTGAATTCTAAATTGGAAGCCTTCAGGGACTTAATCTTGTAGGCTAATAGGCTTTTCATACCAACTAAGAAATACTGTTCAAGGTTCAGGCCTAAATGGATGTCGGATGAATTAATGAGGCTTGTGGCAAGGAAGAAGAAAAATGCATGGGATGCATATAAATCATCAGGCGACACACACATAAATTAGTCTGTAATCAAGTCACAAAGGAGGTTAAGCAGATTACGAGAAATTCTTGGTAAAGGGGGCAAAGAAAAACAGCGAGTACTTTACTTATGTAAACTCTAGAAGGGGATGAATCCGGTTAGTTCACTTAACATAGATGGTTCGACTATTGATGATCCTGCTCAAGTAGCTGATAAACTAAATGAGTGTTTTGCACTACATTCACATGAGTTATTCAAGGAGGGGAATGCCGGAAGTTTATCAAACTCTAACAGGGATATAAGTGATTTTGTGTAATCTGAGAAAAAAATGGAGGAGAAATTGTTGAAGGTAAACATAAAGAAGGCACCTGCGAAGGAGGCAGCAAGGGAAGTAAGCAAACCATTTGCCATATTTATGAGAGCATCCTTAGAGGCAGGGAAGTCCCCATAGACTGGAGATGTGCAAATGTATACCCAATTCACAAATGGTGACAGAAATAATCATAGAACTGTTAGTTTAAATTCTGTTCTGGGGAAAATAATGAGTCACTAGTTAAAGAGGTGATACAGGATCACATAGACAAGATAGCAGCAATAGTTCAGACACAACATGGGTGTGTTAAGAGGAATTCTTGTCTGACCAATTTTATTGGATACTAAGATGTAGTCACAAAGGAACTGGATGCTAAAATAATTTTGATGTCATATACTTTGATTTCAGGAAAGCTTTTCATACTATTGCACATCTAAGACTGCTGTTCAGATTGGAGGGGGGTATGGCATTAAGTGCAGTTACTGCAATGGATAAAAGGTTGGTTGAGTGGGAGACTGCAGAGAGTGGTAATAAATGGACTGCTCTTCGTGGACTGATGTTATTAGTGGAGTCCCCCAGGGTTCAGTGCTGGGCCCATTGTTGTTTTGTGTATTTATTAATTAGTATTAGTATTAGTAACGGCCGCATGGTGCAAGAAAGCCTATGGCTTATGCTGCACCAGCCAAAAAAAAAAAAAAAAAAAAAAAATCCAAACAAAACAATGATAAAAACAAAAAAAAAAAAAAAATAACTAATAATAATTAATAAATAAAAAAATAAAATAAAAAATAAATAAAACGGAAATTAAACCTATCATTCTATGCGCTTCCCTTACCCAAAAGTACTATCCAGATGACCTTTGAATTTCCCCAAACCGTCGGCCTCTTCCACCCATGAAGGCAACTTATTCCAGTAATTTATAACTCGCTGGCTAAAATAAAACTTCCTGCAGTCCAATCTAAACATTTCCCCCCGTAACTTGAATTTATGTCCCCTAGTTCTAGCATCATTTATAATCTTGAATATTTTGTCCTCATTCATTTTACTGATGCCTCTCAGAGCCTTAAACACCTCAATCAAATCTCCTCTAAGGTGTCTAGTCTCCAAACTCTGCAACCCACATATTCGAAGTCTTTCTTCATAAGGACGCCCTTTTGCCGATCTCACCAGGCGAGTTACCCTTCTTTGCACCCTTTCAAGAAGCTCAATGTCTTTCTTTAGGTGCGGTCTCCATACTTGAACACAGTATTCCAAGTGTGGTCTAACATAAGCCTTATATAATGGGATTATCACGTCCCTATCTCTACTTGCAAAAGTTCGATAGATCATCGATAGGACACCATGGGCCTTCCTTGCAACCTGTTTACAATGCTCAGAGAATTTCATATCTGACCGTATCGTAACACCCAAGTCCCTTTCCTCCAGTACTGGGTTTAGTTGAACTCCACCAAGTGAATAAGTTTTTTTGGGATTATTGTTTCCCAGGTGTAATACCTTACACTTTGTTGGATTAAAGCACAGCTGCCATTTTTCTGACCATTCCTGAAGTCTATCTAGGTCTCTCTCAAGAAGCTCAGCTTGACAGTGATCATTAACTACTCTACCAATTTTAACATCATCTGCAAATTTAGACATCACACCCTCTATCCCTTCATCAATGTCGTTTATGAAAATTAAAAACAACAGTGGTCCTAATACTGATCCTTGGGGAACCCCACTTCTTACATCAAACCAATCTGAGGAATAGCCATTTATCACAATCCTCAATGATATCGATGAAGGTATATCAGGCTTAATGTCTAAGTTTGCAGATGATACAAAGGTTTGCATGGTTGTTAATGACACTGAAGACAGTATGCTACTGCAACATGATCTAGAAAAGTTAGGCAGATGGGCTGAGATGTGGCAACTGAAGTTTAATATTGACAAATGCAAAGTACTGCGTATGGGTAACAGTACCAAGAGAAACGTACCAACTGTGTTACTACACTTAGGGAGGTGGAGAACGAAAAAGACCTTGTGTAGTCAGATTTGAAGTTTTCTGAGCATCGCAATGGGCTGCCAGAGCATGTCATGGAGTTTTGTCAATAACATACAGGAAGTTTGCTAGCAGAGACAAGGTGATTATCCCTTTGTATAAGGCAATGGTCAGGCCACACCTTGAGTACTGTATATAGGCCTGGAGGTCTCATTTTAGGATGGATGTAGATTTGCTAGAACGAGTACAGAGAAGGGCAACAAGATTAGTGAGAGGAACAAAGGAATGTGCTTATGAAGAAAGGCTTAAGTTCTTAAAGTTGCAGCATCTGGAGACTAGGCACTTGCGAGGTAATCTGATTGGGGTGTATAAGGTCTTGAATGGTTTGAGCAGGCTCAATGCTGACGGATACCTCCTCTTGATCAGACTAAGAACCTGAGGGGGGCCTAGATTCAAATTGAGGAAAGACAATTGTAGAATAGATGTGTGGAAGTTTGCCTTTAGTCAACGGGTGGTTGATTGTTGGAATAGACTTCCATCTTTTGTTGTGGTAGTTGACAGCTTAAATAAATTTAAGGCTGAAGTAGACAAACATTTGGAGTAACCAGATGGGCGAAATGGGAAGGGTTTTTTTTTTTTTTTTTTTTTGTTTGGCTGATGCTGTATCAGCTTGCTTTCTTACATTCTTTGCTAGAAATTAGAAATCTATAGTAAATAGGTATCATGAAAGCCCTTTTAGTAATTTTTTCACTAGTAAATAACATATGGTGAACCCTTTTTCATGACTGTTTCTGCTGTTCCACCTCTCTTCCCCAATCATCTCCAAGCAGAGAATATGAAAAGGTGGCAACTCTGGACAAACTGAATGATCAATGGAGTGCAATAATACATCCATTTTGGTTGACTGGCTTGTCAGTGTGGCCATCAGTGGCATAGCTACCATGTAGGCAGGCAGGGCAAATGCCTCCTGGCTGCGGGCCCTTTAGCGGCCCGGCGTCTTTGGCTGTCTCCTGTTTTTGAAATTTTCATTATGAAGTAGGAGCCTGAACATGTTCGTTGCCTCCGGGCCCGAGAAAGGGTAGCTACGCTACCGGGGGCCATTAAATATGATGATAATATTCTTATTAAAATTATTTATTGTAAATTCCTGACCTATGTGGTCAAGTTGGAGGATAAACAGATTGATCATGATTCATTACCACATAAGTGTGTCTAGTTTAGTCTGTTTCATGTCAATGTCACTCTACAGCAAAAGAAATCAGTTATGGATAACTTACTATCATCTCACTTACTTACTATCAAACTTTTTAAATAGCCTAATGAATTGAACAAAGCTTCTGTTCCTCTGTACACTATCATTTGTCAAATGAAATTTGTAATGGATTTTTAACCTTCCACTGTTAGTGTGGTGTATCAGAGATACACTGTTTTAAAATTTTTTTAAAAAATTTGTAAATGAAATCAAATCCTCCCATGTCCACCAAAATTCTCTAACTGGTTATACAGTATTTTCTGTTTTAATTTGACATTCTAAGAATTACGTATATTGTTTTGCGTGGCACCGAATAGGTGCCAGGTGAGGAAAAGTGTCTTACTTCTAGGAATTCCTATTTGGCATCCATGAGATTAGCACTAATACAGGCATATGATACAAGAAAGCACGCTTATGCAGCATCCGCCAAAACTTCACCCATCCAGTCCAGAAATGCCTGTGACAAGTGTCTAATCTTGTAGTAGAGCTTTGGCTTTACCAGCTAAACATGAACAGCTGACAAAAAATACTGAAAGTTCGTATTGCAGTTGTGTGTCTAGATGTTGCCAGACACTCATGTGGGGATGTGACATAGAAAATTCTAAAAAATACAATAAAAACTTTATTGGTTCCTCCTCTTTATTTGCTGTTTTTGAGTTTGGCATACCTCAAATAATTAGATCATGTTTTTAATTCAGTAAAAAAAAAAAAAGCTAAATATTAATATTCTATAATTAAAGTGAAAAAAAAAAAAAAAAAGGGTATCTCAGATTCTATGGGAGCATCTTTGTTAAATTGAGGGTATGAATTACGGGGGGGTTAAAATTAATTTCTATAACATTGAAATAGAAACTACTTTTGAAGGAATTGACTTTACAATATGAAAGTTGGGAGGTATAACATGGAATAAGTTGAGTAACTAAAATTATAATTGAACTATTTTAGTAGTTCTTGATGTGTAGCTCAGCGTTATTTTATTATCTTAAATACTGAATTGTGTTCCATTTTGTTTCATGCAATGCTCATAAATTTGTTTATATATATATTTTTTTTTATATAAAGCAACCTTCTAAACGTAGAGAACTACCAATATACAGAAACAGCTTGTTATGGAATTGGCATAATGATGAGATCCAGTTGCTCCATGGATTAAATTCTCTTCATGCTGAAGTACTTTGGCGATATGAGTATCAAGTGAGAGAGTTTAGAAGCTCAGAGAATATTAGGCCTGGTCTCTGTAACTGTAGTATAACTAGAAATGTTCATATTGGTAAGTCACTATTTTTTTTAATTACAAAATGATAATTTTGAAACTTGTTTTCTGTCAATATAGTGCAGTGGAGCTCATTTCATCAATGAAATGTCCTAAGAATGCATATTTGGTTTTATTCTAGAATAGTTCATTAATTATATGAGATGTACTCCTTAAGCCATTGTCCACTAGACAAACATTTAGAATGAGTGGATGGGTGAAATAAGGTTTTTTTTTTGGCTGATGCTGTATAAGCTTGCTTTCTTGCATCATGTGGCTTTGCTAATGCTAATTTATATAACATTTCTTGTGTAATTTATGGTTTAATCACAGTTTAACATATCCTTGCTAATACACAGTGTGGTCAGTAGAAGTTGCTGCCAATTCAGAATAGTGTGAGCTGAAGTGCATGTCGATCCTGTGTTGTAAAGGTATAACAGAACAAAAAGCAGGCATCCTGTTTTGTGTTTGACTGGTAAAAAGTGGCATGGAAATGTTTCAAATGATGAAATTCCGGTTCAAACAACAGAGTTGATTGAAAACGTATTAGTAATGGCCATATGGTGCAAGGAAGCCTAAGGCTGATGCTGCACCAGCCAAATAAAGAAAAAAAAGAAAAAAAAAAAAGAAGAAAAAAAAAAGAGAGTAAAATAATAATAATAAAAAAATTAAATGAAATAATTAATAAAAAAGAAAAGGAGATATACAACCTATGCATTTCCATTTTTCTGTAGGTAACTATCTAGCTGACCTTTGAATTTTCCCAAACTTCCAGCCTCTACCACCCATATAGATAACTTACTCCAGTAATTTATAATTTTCTGGCTAAAAAACTTCCTGCAATCCAGTCTCTCCACATAACTTGAATTTCTGGCTCATAGTTCTAGAATCATTTATAACCATGAAAATTTTGTCCTCATTCATTTTACTTTTGCCTCTCAGAGCGTTAAACACCTGAATCAAGTCTCTTCTAAGATGCCTAGTTTCCAAGCTGTGCAACCCACATATTCAAAGTTTTTCCTTATATGTACACCATTTTGCTGATCTCACCAGGCAAGTTACCCATCTCTGGACCCATTCAAGAAGCTCAATGTCTTTTTTTAGGTGCAGTCTCCATACCTGAACACAGTATTCCAAGTGTGTTCTAATAATATAATGGGATTATAACACCCTTAACTCTATTAGCAAATGTTCGATAAATCATCAATAGGATACCGTGGGTCCTCCTTGCAACCTGTCTATGCTCAGAGAATTCATGTCTGACCGTATTGTAACTCCCAAGTCCCTTTCTTCCCCTACTGACTTTAGTTCAACTCCACTAAGTGTGTTATTTTGGGGTTACTGTTCCCCAAGTGTAAGACTATGCACTTTGCTGGATTAAAGCAAAGCTGCCACTTTTCTGACCATCCCTGAAGTCTATCTGGGTCACTCTGAAGCTCTGCTTGGCGATGATCATTAACTACTCTACCAATCTTTCCATATCTGCAAATTTAGACGTTACACCCTCTCTCTCTTCATTGTCATTTAAGAAAATCAAAAACAATAGTGGTCCCAATACTGATCCTTGGAGAACCCTACTTCTTACATTAACCCAAGCTGAGGAATAACCATTTATCACAACTCTGTTTCCTACCCTGAAGCAATCCTGCTATCCAAGGGTTTTCCATGATTCTAACCCATTCCAGTTTATAAAGTAACCACTCACATGGGACGGAATCCAATGCTTTGCTGAATACAAATATAAATAATGTCAAAATTATTCCCTAAATCCAGCTCATGAGTGATCCTGTCAAAATAGCTAACCAGATTTGTTAAGCATGATTTTCCCATTACAAAACCATGCTATGTATCCTTCAGAATTCTATTTCAATCTTGATCCTGAATTCGATCCTTGATCATTGCCTCCATGATTTTCCCTACTACTGAAGTTAGACAAACTGGTCAGTAACTGCACTCTTAGAACCTGCCTTATGTATTGGTGATACACTGGCACTTTTCCAATCAAATGGAATCTCTTAAGTCCAGTGATGCTCTTATAATTAGCCTTAATGATTCGATACATTCACCTGCTGCCTACCTTAAAATTATAGGGTATATGCCATTTTCCATGCTGTATTTTCTGCTCAACTAATCTGGCAACTTCATTATCCTTATGGAGTATTTTTTTAACAGTATATACACATTCAGGTCTTTGTGATTAATGTTTTAAAGGTACAGTCAGTCCTCGTATAACACGTGTTTACACTACACGAATTCGATCACACACGATTTATAAATAGGGGAACGATATCTTATATAACACGAACCAAATTCGCTTATGCACGATTTGCCTTTGTGTTTACAAGAAATGGCAGTCGAACGCAGAATCATCCCAACCGAACGCAACACGATAGGAATGAGGAGAAGATTCTGAAAATGTATTTATGTGTTTTTTATACAGTGAAGGGGAAACACATTTCACCATAATAACGTAAAAACCAACACAATTCCAGCTATCGGTAAAATCGCAAATGCAATTAGATCAAGTTTACTACCAGTTTATAACAGATTCCACCAGCAGAAACGCAATTGGAAATTGTTTTTATTGTTTTATGGTAGTAACCCCTAGAAATGTGCTTTAGTAAAGTGTGGGGTGTTAATAGTGTATCTCAGCCTTTACGGTGTTGTTTATTCAGTTGCTACACACGCGCAGCTTTGCCTCGTTTTGTAATTGTGCTTTATTCCCTAAAAATGAGTAAAATACTTAAAAGGTGTGAAAAGGAAGCATCCTGGTGTAGATACTGCAGATTCAGAGAGAAAAAGAAAAGCAATATCGATAAACAGAGGCGGACTGGGTCCAAAATTCTTACCCGGGAAAATTTATAGTGGCCTCATACTACGGTTTATGGCCAAAATCACACCGGCCTCCGGGGTTTCCCCGGTAAGGCTTATGGCCAGTCCGCCTCTGTCGATAGAGAAAAAATATGAAATTGTGAAATGCTTTGAGCAAAATGAAAGACCATGTGATGTTGCACGTGCTACAGAACTAAATACGGCAATGCCGAGAATTAGAAAGAATGCAGAGAAAATAAAAACAACTTTCATAGCGGGAACAACTCAAAGTGTAATTAAAATCCATTAGATTAAGACAAAGAATTGGAAGAGATGGAACGCCTGTCATCTGTTTGGATAGAAAATCAAACAAAAAACAAGTTTGCTTACAATAGAAGTAAAAGCATCAGCAATATTTTATTAAGTAATAGTCATAATGAAATGCGTAAGTATTTTATTACGATTATTTATTGTGTTTGGTAATGTTTTGGTTACAAATGTGTGTTCAATCTTGGATGGTAGGAACCTAACCCCATTTTTCCCATAGGGCCTGTTGTTTATATTGCACGATTTTGCATTGCACGAGGGTTTCTAGGAACGCAACTATCGTGCTATACGAGGACAGACTGTATATCATAATTCAACTGTATTCGGTCTCTGTGAGATACCTACCCAAGTTAATCGAGGCCATGTAGCACCTTAAGCCATTGTAATTTCCTTTCCTGAAATTATAACCAATTTCTTTATGTGAAAAAAGGTCTATGTACCCAGGATTCATGCTTAAAGTAACATTTTTGCACCACTGGGAAAAAATAGATTAAACAAACAGGTTGTAGTTAAAATTCCATTTAATAAATTAGGTTAGGAACAAAAACAAAAGTAATAAACATAAAAGCTTTTGGATGGGAGACACCCTTCTTCAGTTGTGACCGTTATTGTAAAAATACAGAATATCATGTGCATGCCAATGGTGGTTATACGTGGTGAAACTTGCGTGCTACAGGTGCTTGCAACAATTGTTGCTACAACAAATAGCTTTAACAGGACGATCCCGCTCAGTACAATGAAAATCCTGAATCAGTTTTAAGTAAACTGTGAAAAATTATGCTCCAGTAAGGCCAACAGAATGACTATCCTCCAACAAACAACTGAGTCACAACAGTACTAACTAGAACCCATAGTCTCTTGCAAGCGGTACAAGTAAAAATTGAGTTGGGAAGCCTGCCTGCCATTGCAGGCGGTCCCAATGTGCAGTTCTCTCAAAATCTCTGTCGTGGTTTCGAACGTTGTTTTGGATGTTGACTGCCTAGCAATGCAATCTTTTTGCTTCTCAGTGTTATGCTGCCATCAAGCGGTTCATGCACAAAGTTTGGTAAGCTTTACTTGTTGTGGATATTCCTCTTTGAGACACTGAGCATGGACCTTTTTTATTTTTAAACTGTAAATTTTTTGGAAATTTATTCTCTGAGTTGTAATTTATTTATCCCCTCTTGCTTGCATGCTTTACAAGGGGCAATTGTAACTACCAATCAATTGAATAAATAAATAAATAAAACATATCAATCCAGATATCCATTCACTGAAAAAATAAATAGTATCACATTTTTCATTAAATATAAAAATAAATATTGCAATTTTTGTTCTGGAATTGTATTTGTATTTTGTTACTATAATTGTTTTTATTTTTAGGCTCCAGCTAATAGAGAAGTTTTCTAAAATTTTTGATGTTTTATTGACTTAATTGGCATATTAATATATTTTCTAGAAGCTTTATATTCCTAGTTTATGTTCTGAAAAATGCAACAGAGCACTTGTGACATGCTCTTTTGGTGCAGTCACTGTGGCCTTTTTCTCCTTGCTGTGTTGCTACCAAAATGCCTTCATCTGAATTCATCTACTTATCCATCTAGTCCATGAGGTTGCTCGTAAGCTCAGCATTTCCTAGCCACATTTTCCCAGCTTTATATAATATTCAAACAAAAATCCAACCATAAATACATTTGCCTTAAAAGTGTATGAAATAGTGTTTATATAACAAAATGTACTTCACTCCTTTATGTGATTGCTGATACAATTAGGTTTAAGGCAATCTCTAGAGTACTAACTCATTATTCCTACCAGAGCCATGATATGCCTATCGATAATTTTAGCAATATGATACAAGGAAGCTGGGAGCTTTTGTTGCACAAGCCAAAAATATAAACAAATAAATAAAATAAAATAATAATAAAAAAAAAACATGGACTAAATAAACTACCTGTTTAACCTCCCCCTTGTCATGCAGGCACCTATCCAGCCAACCTTTGATCCCCCCCCCCAGTTGTCACTTCAATTACCATGGAGACAACTTATTCTGGCAATTAACAACTTGGCTAAATGCAATATCCACTCTAAATCTCTTTCCCCAGAATTTGAATTTATGGTGCACAGTTCTGGCATCATTTATAACAGAAAACATTTCACTGTCATATGTAGTCCATATAAAGTCTTTCCTCATACGGGTGCTCCTCTGCCAATCTTACAATGTGAGTTGACTGTCTTTGGAGCTTTTCCAGAAGCTCATTATCCTTTTTACATGTGGTCTCCATACCCAAACGCAGAATTTTAAGTAAGGTCTTACAATCGCCATATAAAGGGGATTATAACCTCACTACCTTTACAAGAAAATGTTTGATCTATCATAGATAGGAAATCATGGGCCTTCCGTGTTACCTGCCAGAAGAACTTGTCTGCCCATATCATAACTGCCAAATCCCTTTCTTCTTCTATTGTTTTTAATTCTATCCCACCAAATGTATAGGTGCCTCCGTAGCCAGGTGGGCAGTGTGTAGCACACGCTTCTTGATTAGACAGGGGTTCAAGCCTGTGACCACCAAATACGGAGGATGAGGAAAGGTCAGGGAATGACCACCGCATATCCCCGGAGCAATATTGCCTTAGTTGCTAATGCTCCTAATAACAACAACAACAACCAAGTGTATAAAAATTTGAGGTCACTATTCCCCAAGTGTAAGCCTTTATATTTTGCTGTATTAAAACATAGCTGTCACTTTTCTGATCATCCTTAAGTCTGAGTGGTGTTGAAGAAGTGCTGCATGGCAGTGATCATTAACTACTCAATTGATCTTGTCATCTGAAAATTTTGACATCATACCCTGTATCCTTTCATCAGTGTCCTTTAAGAAAATAAAAAGCAACAGTGGTCTCAGTTGAATTAAAGAAGGGAGAACCCCACTTTTTTTTTTTTTTTTTAATGTTAACCCAATCTGAAGGGTACCTGTTATTCATAACTTTGCCTCCTACAATGCAGCCTTCCTGTGATACATTCAGGATATTCCCTGTAATCCTAATACGCCAGTTTCGGAACTTTTCAAATACACCTTGTATTAAACTATACTGGGCGACAAAATAAATAAATCAAATTAAAGGTATTGTCTTGTGAATATTTTCCGAATCCAAATTTATATATCTCGCAGAGTAGGAGATGGCCACCATGATTTTCTGACTAGCAGAATGGTAATAATGAATAATTGTACAATTTTTAAAGGAATTCATATTTTTCTCCTAAATAACTGAAAATTCATATTTAGTTCAAAACTTTTTAAAATAAATTTTTAGAAATACTTGAAATGGAAGAAATATTTAAAATTTGACTACTAATTGTTAAGCATTTATATACAATATTGCCAGTTTGCAATAGGATGACATCAGGATTACAAGTGAGGGGCCCATCAAGCTCTCAGCTGCCCACACCAATGCCAGAGCTTGCACTTGGTCATCGCGCAACACAGCGACAACCCCCAAGGCAGACTGCGCTGGTCCCAAAGGAACTAGTAGTTGTTGGTGACTCTATTGTCAGGGAAACGGGAAACATGCTTTGTAAAAAGGATAGGTGGAACAGGACCAGGGTATGTCTGCCAGGGGCAAAAGTTGATGACGTTGTAGAGCGGATATCATCTTTTAAGGGCACAAAAGGTGATATAGTTGTACACGTTGGCACCAATGATATTAAGAGTAGGAGACCGGCGGAATTACTTGACAAGTACAGATCACTGATGAAAAAAAGCCGTGAATTAGGGTTGAAATTGAAAGTGTCTGCAATTCTGCCCAGACACGATAGGAGGGAGTATATGATGAGAGCCCTGTCAATCAATTCGGCCCTGGAAAGATTGTGCAGGGCTCAAGGGGTAGAATTTTTTTCAGCCTGGTCTGTACTTGTTAACAGGAGAGACTGCTTCTACAGGGATGGGATACACTTAAATAGAAAGGGTGCAAGAATGTTTGCTGATGCTATCGAGGCAGTGTTAGGTGGTTCGGAAAACTGCTAGATTGGGGGGATACAAGGACTAATAGATTAACAGTAGCCACTGGCAGAGGTGAAAGTGATTCTTGCACTGCTTCTATTGGAATGAGCCGCAGCCTGGAAAATAAGATGCAGGATATTTCAAAGACTGCTGGGAACCATTGGGGTACAAGTAAACACATGGGTTGTGTTAGGGTAGCTAAGAAAAAGAACAGGTGCATGTATACTTGTGTGTACACCAATGCTAGGAGTTTAGTAAATAAATTTGATGAATTTGAGGTATTGCTCAAAACATCAAAGGCAGATATTGTGGGGATTTCAGAGACGTGGTGTCACACAGATATAAGGAATGCAGAACTGGAATTTGGGGAGTACAATGTCTACAGAAAGGATAGACAGGATAGGAAGGGAGGAGGGGTTATGCTATTAGTTAAAAAACACATAAAATCCAAGGAAGTGAAGCTAGTCGAAATCGCTGGACAGTGCAGTGTCGAGTCAGTTTGGTGTGACATAAGCATTGGGAGATCAAAACTGAGAGTAGGAGTGTGCTATAGGCCTAATGACTCTGATGAGTATAATAAGAAACTGTTCGGAGAAATAGAGTGGGGCAGTAAATCAGAGAGTCTTATAATGGGGGATTTTAATTTCCCAGATATTGACTGGAATTTGGGGGCTGGTCACTCACACAGTAGCAAGGCTTTTGTGGATTTATTGGATGATTGTTTTCTACATCAGCATGTTCGGGAGGCAACTAGAGGGAGTAATACTCTTGATTTGATTATCAGTAGTGATTCTTCATGCATTAAGAATCTGCAGATAAATGAACCACTTGGTGGCAGTGACCACAGTGTGCTGAAGTGGGAGTTACTCAAAGAGGTAACTACCATCAGGGGTAAAGGGAAGGGGTATTGCTTTCGTAAAGGCGACTACAATGGACTGAGACAGTATTTAAATTCTATACAGTGGGATCAACTGATGATATTGCCAACAGCAAATTCAAAATGGGAAGCATTCAAAGAACTTATCTTGGAAGCTACTAGGCTTTACATACCAACTAAGAAATATTGTTCAAGGTTTCGGCCTAAATGGATGTCAGATGAACTGATGAGGCATATGGCAGAAAAGAAAAATGCATGGGATACATACAAATTAACACGTGACACAGATGCCTATGATAGATACAAGTTGATCTGTAACCAAGTTACAAAGGAGGTTAGGCAGGCGAAGGCAGATTACGAGAGATCCTTGGCAAGGGATGCGAAGAAAAACAGCAAAGAGTTCTTTACTTATGTAAACTCTAGAAGGAAGGGGATGAATCAGATTGGTCCACTTGAGATCGATGGGTCAACTGTTGATGACCCTGCTCAGGTAGCTAACAAACTAAATGAATATTTTGCATCAACATTCACACATGAGGAGTTATTCAGCGAGGGGAATGCCAGAGGTGTATTCAACTCTAGCAGTAAGCTAGAGAATCTTGTAATAACTGAGAGCAAAGTGGAGGAGAAATTGTTGAAGATAAACACAAGAAAGGCACCTGGGGTGGATGGGATCTATCCAGTTATATTAAAGGAGGCAGCAAAGGAAGTAAGCAAACCCTTAGCCATAATTATGAGAGCTTCCTTGGACTCAGGGGAGGTACCCATGGACTGGAGATGTGCAAATGTGACCCCAATTCACAAAGGGGGATCAAAGGCTGACACAAGTAATTATAGACCTGTGAGTTTAACTTCTGTTCCTGGAAAATTAATGGAGGCACTGGTTAAAGAAGCACTGCAGGATCATCTAGACAAGACTTCAGTTATAGCTAGGACACAGCATGGTCTTGTTAAGGGTAAGTCTTGCCTGACCAATTTGATTGGATACTATGATGCAGTCACAAAAGAACTGGATGCAGGTAATAACTTTGATATTATATACTTGGATCTTAGAAAGGCTTTTGATACTGTTGCACATGGAAGACTGCTGCACAAATTGGAGCAGTGTGGCATTGGAGGCAAACTGCTGCTATGGATAAAGGGGTGGTTGAGGGGGAGAAGACAGAGAGTGGTAATCAATGGACACTGCTCATCGTGGACTAATGTTATTAGTGGAGTCCCTCAGGGTTCAGTATTGGGTCCTTTATTGTTTTCTGTATTTATAAATGATATTGATGATGGTATATCAGGCTTAATGTCCAAGTTTGCAGACGATACGAAGGTTGGCAGGGTTGTCAAGGACACTACTGACACTATGCTGCTGCAACAGGATTTGGAAAGGTTGAGCAGATGGGCTTCGAGGTGGCAAATGAAGTTTAACATTGACAAATGTAAAGTACTACATATGGGAAACAGCAACCCCAGAGCAACGTATCAACTCTGTGGTACTACACTGACAGTGGTAGAGAATGAAAGGGACCTGGGGGTGGTTGTGCAGGCAGATATGAAGTTCTCTGAGCCTTGCAGACGGGCTGACAGAGTAGCTCATGGTGTATTGTCAATGATATATAGGAATTTTTCTAGCAGGGATAAGGAGGTGATTATTCCCTTGTATAAGGCAATGGTCAGGCCACACCTAGAGTACTGTATACAGGCCTGGAGGCCTCATTTCAAGAAGGATGTAGAGCTGCTGGAACGAGTACAGAGAAGGGCAACTAGATTGGTGAATGGGACAAAGGGGTGCTCTTACGAAGAAAGGCTTAAGTTTTGCGAATTACAGTGTCTGGAAACCACGCACCAGCGAGGTGATCTGATAGAGGTGTACAAAGCCTTGAATGGTTTGAGCATGCTCAATGCTGATGGGATTCTTCCTCTTGCTCAGAATAATCACCTGAGAGGGCATAAATTCAAATTGAGGAAAGACAGATGTAGGATATATGTGCGGAAATTTGCCTTTAGCCAGCGGGTGGTTGGTAGGTGGAACAGACTTCCATCCCTTGTCGTGGAAGTTGATAGCCTAAATAAGTTTAAGGCTCAGCTGGACAGGTATTTCGAACGAACAGAGGGATGAAGTGGAAGTGGTTATTTTTATTTATTTATGTTACTTTTTTTTTTTGGCTGATGCTGCATAAGCTTGCTTTCTTGCATCAAATGCCTCTACTAATGCTAATGTCTGCCTATATCATAATAATTCCCAATCTCTTTCTACCTCTGTTGTTTTTAATTCTGTCCCATCAAGTATAAAAGTTATTTTGGGGTTGCTATTCCCCAAGTGTAAGACTTTGCATTTTTCTGCATTAAAACATACCTGTCACTTTTCTGGCATCATTTATAAATGTTCTAATTATACCATCTCTTACAATGATTACATAAGGCCCATGAGAATTTATTCAGAGAAGGTTCCACCATCATCACGCCTGCCATATTTAGTTCAATTTAGAGTGCCATATTCAAAACTCAATAATGATTAAAAAAATTTTTTTTTTTTTTTTTTTTTGTTACCAACTTCCAAATTTCAAGTAAATACATTTATATTCAAATTAATTCTTAAAATATATATGATTGCCATTTTCTTTGTGTAGGTTATGGATTATTTATGAATGCAAATGATCTTCAAACCATCCTGCAAGACAATCATAACATGAATGTCCTTCATATAGCTGCTTTGCAAAATAACACACAATCTGTGATAAACCTCCTAGCAGCAGGAGTTGATGTTAACTGTACCACCTCACGATTAGAGACCCCTCTGCACATTGCTGCAAAGCACTCATGCAATGGTAAGTCACAAAAATATTGTTGTTGCTTATGTATATTCACACTTGTCACATTCTGAATAAAACTAACCAAATTAGTTTTGTTTAGTACTAGTAGTAGAAGTGGAATGTGATGCAAGAAAGCAAGTGTATAAACTTATGTAGCATCAGCCCAAAAAAAAAAAAAAAAAAAAAAAATTACAAAATAATCCCCTCTAAATGTTTGTCCAGTTCCTCCATAAATTTATTTAACCTATCAACATCCACAACAACAACAGATGGAAGTTTGTTCCAGCAATTAACCACCCCCAGGCTAAAGGCAAATTTCCGCACATATATTCTATATCTGTCCTTCCTCAATTTCAATTTATGTCCCCTTAGGTTCGTAATCTGAACAAGTGGAAGAATCCCATCAGAATTCAGCATGCTCAACCCATTCAAGGCCTTATAAACCTCAATCAGATCACCTCACAGGTGCCTAGTCTCCAGCTGCTGCAATTTGTGGAATTTAAACCTCTCCTGGTAAGAGGATACCTTCATTCCCCTCACCAATCGTGTTGCCCTTCTCTGTACACGCTCAAGCAAATCTATATCCTTCCTAAAATGAGGCCTCCAGACCTGCACGCAGTACACAAGGCATGGCCTGACCATTGCCTTATACAGAGGGACAATCACCTCCTTTTCCCTGCTAGCAAAATTCCTGTATATCATTGACAACACCCCATGACCTGCCTTGGCAGCCTGTCTGCATTGCTCAGAAAACTTCATATCTGACTGCACAATTACTCCCAGGTCTTTTTAATTTTCTACCATCTTAAGTATGGTACTACACAGTTGGTACGTTTTCTGGGGTTACTTCTACCCATATGCAGTACTTTGCATTTTTCAATGTTAAACTTCAGTTGCCACTTCTCAGCCCATCTGCCCAAATTTTCTAGATCCTATTGCAGAAACACACTGCCATTACTGTCATTAAACAACCCTACCAACCTTTGTATCATCTGCAAACTTCAATACTAAGCCTGATATACCTTCATCAATATATCATTGATAAATATACAAAACAACAATGGACCGAACACTGAATCCTGTGGGACTCCACTAATAACATTAGTCCATGAAGAGCAGCACCCACTGATTACCACCCTCTGTCTTATCCCACTCAACCATCCTTTTGTCCATTGTAGCAACTTATCTTTAATACCATTCTGCTCCAATTTATACAGTAGTCTTCCATGTGCAACAGTGTCAAAAGCTTTCCTAAAATCCAAGTATATGATATAAAAATTACTTTTTGCATCCAGTTCCTTTGTAACCACATCATAATAACCAATCAAATTTGTCACACAAGACTTTCCCTTAACAAACCCATGCTGTGTCTGAATTATTGCTTCAGTCTTGTCTACATGATCCTGCAATGCATCTTTAACCAGTGACACCATTATTTTACCCGGAACAGAAGTTAAACTAACTGATCTGTAATTACTCATGTCACCCTTTGATCCCCCTTTGTGAATTGGGGACATTTGCACATCTCCAGTCCGTGAGGACCTCCCCTGAGTCCAAGGATGCTCTCATAATTATGGCTAAGGGTTTGCATACTTCCTTTGCTGCCTCCTTTAATATAACTGGATAGATCCCATCCACCCCAGGTGCCTTTCTTATGTTTACCTTCAATTTATTCTCCACTTTTTTCTCAGTTATTACAAAATCATTAAGCACCCTGTTACAATTTGATAACCTTGTGGCATTTTCAAACCTTAATAACTCCTCATGTGTGAATGTAGATGCAAAATACTCATTCAGTTTGTTTGCTATCTGAGCAGGATCATCAACAGTTGAACCATCGATATCAAGGGGACCAATCAGATTCATCCCCTTCCTTTTAGAGTTTATAAGTAAAGAAATCCTTGCTGTGTTTCTTTATTATTATTTTTATTATTATTAGCCATATGGTGCAAGGAAGCCTGAGGCTTATGCTGCACCAGGCAAAAAAAAAAAATTTCTGAATTACCCAGCGAGAGAGAGAGAGAGAGAGAGAGAGAGAGAGAGAGAGAAAAGTAGAAGGGAATCACCAAGAAAGAGAAGAATGATGATATCCAGCTCATGACCCTGGGTGTGCCAAGCCCATACTCACCAGATGTGAGCCCCCTGGGGGTATTTTTTTTAGCATCCTTCGCTAAAGACTTCTCATAATCTGCCTTCGCCTGCCTAACCTCCATTATGACTTGATTACAGACTCGCTTATATATATCATAGGTTTCTGTGTCACCTGATAATTTATATATACCTCCCATGCATTTTTCTTCTCTGCTCTCATTAGTTAATTTGACAACCATTTAGGACTAAACCTTGAACAATATTTCTTAATAGGTATGAAACGTTTAATAGCTTCCACGATTAATTCCTTGAATGCTTCCCACTTAGAATTTACTGTTGGTAACATCGTCAGTTGAGCCCACTGTACAGAATTTAAAAACTGTCTGAGACCACGTTTATACTCACCTTTATGGAAGCAAAAACCCTTTCCTTTACTCCTGATGGTAATTATATCTTTAAGTAAATCCCACTCAGTACACTGTGATCACTGCCACATAGTGGTTCCATTATCTGCAAATTCTTAATACACGAATGATCACTGCTGATAACCAGATCAAGAGTATTACTTTCTCTCGTTGCCTCTTGAACATGCTGCTGCAGAAAACAATCATCCAATATCTCCACAAAAGTCTGATTAGTGTGCGAGTGACCAACCCACAAGTTCCAGTCAATATCCCTCATTATAAGACATTCCGATTTACTAGCTCACTATTTCTCTGTACAATTGTGAATTGTACTCATTCGAGTCATTAGGCCTATAACACACTTCTACTCTTATTTTTGCTTTCGCAGTGCTTATGTCACACCAAACTGACTCAACAGTGCACTGTTCATCTATATCAACTGGATGGACTTCTTTTGATTTTATGTTTTCTTAATTAACAGCATAACACCTCCTCCCTTCCTATCCTGTCCTGTCTATCCTTTCTGTACACATTGTACTCCCTAAAATCCAGTTCTGGGGAATTTAATGAGAATTTAAGTATTTACTACTCATTTTATTAAACAACAAAGAAACTAAAACAATTAAAGGACAATTTGTAATTGTAATAATTAATAGCCGGTTGGTTAAGATTAGCCAAATCAATATGCTGACTTAAATTGATCCAGCTTCCTGTCTTTTAGAATTATGGTCAGTACTTAAATATAGTAATATAATTTGCAAATTTCAATGAATATAAAAATAGGATTATTAGATTAAATCAGGAATTGGGGGAGTACAATGTGTACAGAAAGGGGGAGGATATTTTTGTTAAATTATTTTAAAATTTAATGTTTTAGTAATGATATTACTTTTAAGAGTTTGAAATAATAACATAGTGTATCCTAAGAGCTTTATAAATTGTAACATTTACCGTATTTCCCCATGTATAAGAAGCACCTTAATTTTGGGGCCCGAAATTTGAAAAAAAAAAATGTATTACATAAAGTTATTGAACTCAAGTTTTATTCA
Organism: Mastigoproctus giganteus; assembly: GCF_048544385.1. Taxonomy (NCBI): domain Eukaryota; kingdom Metazoa; phylum Arthropoda; class Arachnida; order Uropygi; family Thelyphonidae; genus Mastigoproctus; species Mastigoproctus giganteus. Next base: position 3,741,615 of record NC_143585.1, on the reverse strand, counting down.
TCATAAAATTCATACAACTCATCACTGTCAAAACTCCCATCCATTAGCTTGTCCCCGTCTGTGTCTGATGACGAATCACTGTCTTCATATATTGCCTCGTCCTCAGGTCCATCTATGGCATTTGAAATGCTACATTTCTTAAATGACTTGGCAAGGATCTCAATCTTGATATTATCCCAGGATCTTTTCACCCAGGTACAAACTTCTCCTATAGTTGGTTTCTTCACTCTTTTTGCTGGTGGCAAATTGTCCCCAGAAGACTTCATCCAATGGTTCCATTCGTCTCTCATGGCAGCTTTGAAGGGTTTGTTAATGCTGACATCAAGTGGTTGGAGCTGGGATGTCAAGCCTCCAGGTATGACAGCAGGTTTTGTTTTTTGCCCTGCAGCAATCTTCTTTGTATTTTTTGTTATGTGTGCCCTGAACTGATCAAGCACCAATAGGGCAGGTTTACGTAAGAGCCCACCTGGTCTCCTGCTACAAACTTTCTCAAACCAGATCTTCATCCCATCCTGATCCATCCAACCCTTGTCATGAACGTGGACAATCACTCTTCGAGGAATGTCTTCTTTTGGCATTGTTTTGCGTTTGAAATTCAGCATAGGATGCAGCTTGGTTCCATCGGCACAACAAACTAGAACAACTGTATAATGGCTCTTTTCATGTCCACTTGTCGTCACAGTTACAGTTTTCACCTCCTTCTTATCAACAGTTCTGTTACTTGGTACATCAAATTGAAGGGGGACTTTGTCCATATTTGCAATCTGTCTCAACTCAAATTGATGTATCTTCCGGCATTGAATGACAAAACAATGAAATTCAAGGACCTTTTGCTCATAGCTTTCAGGCAAGTCTGGTGCGTGTACGCATGCTTAGTCCATTCCGTTTCATGAACCTGAAGCAGCAATTGTGTCCTCTTTTGAAATCAGTAACTTCTTTTTCATCAGCAATTCTTCTTGCCTCATGCTGAACCATCTTTGTGGACACAGATCTTCAATCCATATATTCAATTCCCTCTCTAAATCAGGCCATTTTGCTGACTTGCCTCTCATGGCCTTCTTCTGCCGTGGCGTTTTCAGTATGGTTTCTTCTTCCCGTAGCTAGTCTCAGATTGTTTTCTCAGTTGGAGGAGGACCAAACTTACATTCAGCAGCACGATTTCCATTCACTTTTGCAAACTGATCACTTTTAACTTGAATTCAGCACTGTCAAAAATCTTTTCTGAGCCATTTCTGGGCAGAATGTGGCAAAACGTAACCTAATATACCGGTAACAAGTGCGAAACAATGAGCGCAAAGACAACAAGCGCGGAAAAGCGGGAAATGGAAGTAAAAAAAATCTACAACCACTGTATAAGACGCACCCAGTTTTTAGACCCCAAATTTTTCGAAAAAAGGTGCGTCTTATACATGGGGAAATACGGTATATTTCTAAATAATGTCATACAATACAATTGAGATTTCCCATGAAATTAAAAAAAAATAGATGAAGCATTAGTAGAGGCATATGATGCAAGAAAGCAAGCTTATGCAGCATCAGCCAAAAAAAAAAAAAAAAACCGCTCCCATTTCACCCCTCCATTCATTCCAAATACCTGTCCAGCTCCGCCTTAAATTTATTTAGGCTATCAACTTCCACAATAAAAGATGGAAGTCTGTTCTACCAATCAACTACCAAAAAGGCAAACTTCTGCAGATCTATTCTACAACTGTCTTTCCTCGATTGGAATTTATGCCCTCTCAGGTAATTATTCTGAGCAAGAGGAAGAATCCCATCAGCATTGAGCATGCTCAAACCATTCAAGGCTTTACACAACCTCAAACTTGAGTGAGATATAATAATGTTATCCTAATACAAAGTTACAAAATTCAATCTTACACACACACAAAAAAAAAAAAAAGTAGTCTACACAAATGAAAGTTCTTGAAAGTTTGGCAGGCTGGACTGAAGTGTTTGGGACCAGATTCATCTTGTGTACTAGTGAGAATGTATTCTCAATCTCTCCAGGACTTATAGTCCTCAATCAGGTTTCTTCTAAGGTATTTAATTTCCCTAGCTTTGCAGTCCACACTGTGTAAGTCATTCTTCATATGGCTTAGAAAGCATAATCAACATTGAAAGATATTGATTAGCACTCCTTGCTAATCTGGGTGCCCTTCTTTCAACCCTCTCTAGAAGTTTCATCCCTTTTTTTTTAGGTGCTGCCTCCAGACCCGAACACAGCATTTCAAATATGGTTTACCATTGTCTCTACTGGCAAAGGTCTTATAAATCATTCATTTCTACCACATGGTAAATGTTATATCTGATTGTGTCCTAATCCCTCTTTTTGTCCTATTTAACTTCTCTCTCCTAGACTATAAGTAACTTCTTGATTTCTGTTTCTCAGGTACAAAACCTTATATTTACAATCAACTTTTATTTTCCATATTTTGAACCATATCTGCAACTGATCCCAGTAATTTTGCTACTTCCTTGCAGAACCTGTGGCAGGTATTCCAAGGTTGACCTAGTGGATAATTCTAGCTCACTTGGAGATTCTTTTCTTTGTGACCGTTGTAAGGAGTGCACCAATCTTAAGTTACAATTTGTTGCAGTGCTAAAACAATTTGATTCACTGAAAAAACAGGCACTTGCCCTCAAGAATAATGTAACTGGGAGCTCATCAGGGACTCAAGACTGTGGCAACCTACCAAGTGATGCACTCCTGATTCGGGCCCCCAGAACACAATAACCAAGTGCAAACTACTCTGGTTCAAAAGAACTTAGTTCTATTAGGAGACTCCATTGTTAGGGGAAAAGGGAAAAATTTTTTATAATAAGGATAGGTGGACTAGAACCAGGGTATGTCTGCCAGGAGCAACTATTAATGATGTTACCAACAGACGTCAGATTTTAAAGGGGGAAAAAGAGAATATTATTATTCATGTTGGGACTAATGACATTAAGCATACACGATTTGATGATTTGTTAGACAAATATAGGACCATGCCGAAGAAAGTCACGAGTTAGGTCACAATGTTTATATGCCCAGGCACGATAGGAGGGATTATATGCTGAAAGCCTTGTGGACTAACTCAAGACTTGGCCTGCACTCATAGGTAGAAGGAATCTGTTTTGTAGAGACGGGATACATTTAAACAAAGGTGGTGCAAAAGTTTTTGCCAGTATTATTGAGGATACCTTAAAGGTTTAGAGAAATTGCTAGTTTGGGGGGGGGGGGACAACGATAATATAGATATGCATTTATCTGATAGTACTGGTCAAATTAACTTTTGCACATACCTCAAGAGTATTTGTTATTGCAACAGAATATAGCAGCAAGATGTTCTGAGGGCAAAAGCATTTCAAATGAGTAGGTAGCAAATGCCAGGGAAGCGAGCTTAAATAACTTTAAGGGATGTGTCAGGGTAGTTAACTATACAAGAACACTGTCTTAATTGTTTATACAGTAATGTCAGAAGTGTTGTCAATAAAATGAGTGAATTCGAACTGCTGGTTAGGACAAGTAACGCTGACATAATAGGGCTTACAGAAACGTGGTGCCACCTGGAGATAAGGGATGATGAGTTTCAGTACAGTATATATAACGTATTTAGGAAAAACAGCAAAGATAGAAGGGGCGGTGAGGTCATGTTTCTTATTAAAATTAGCCTGAGCATGACGATAGCTTTCCCGGATTCAGACATTTTGCATGCAAGTGTGGAATCTGTATGGTGTGAAATAGGTATATTATTTGGTATAAATGGTATAATGGGCGTGGGAGTAATCTACAGGTGATTGTAAGATTATGATGAGAGCTTCTAAATGCAAATGGAATGGGCAAGTAAGTGTGAATATCTTATTATGGGTGATTTCAATTTGTCTTTAATTGATTGGAGCAAATGGGAAGGAAACACATTGGGGGACAAAATTTTTAAATCAACTAGATGATTTTTATTTGTATCAACATGTCAGGGAAAGTACTTTTTTTTTTTTTTTTTTGATTTGGTAGTTGTTGGCGCATCGGCTTCTGTGGCCATATTGCACCTCCCAAGGTTTTTGCAGTACTTTGATCCAAGCCCGAGGCGGGAATCGAACCCGCGACCTTTGGGTTGCCGGGCAGGTACTTTACCCACTCGGCTAGCCCGGCCGGCTAGGGAAAGTACTATGGAAAAGAATACTCTAGACCTCATCATCACCCATGAACCAGATGACATAATAGGGCTGACAGGACAGGAACCAGTAGCAGGAAATGATCACGGAGTTCTACGGTGATCACTTCAGTAGTTAAAGGCAAACAAATGAGATATAATTTTAGGAAAGGAAATTACAATGCCTTAAGGTGCTATATGGCCTCTATTAACTGGGTAGATATCTCAAGGAGAGCAAATATACAATTGAATTATGGTATCTTTAAAACATTAATCACAGAAGCCTTGAATGCTAAAAACATACCATTAAAAAAATACTCCACGTGGATTCGTGGAGTATTTTTTTAATGGTATGTTTAATCCTCCAATCCTTGGTTGCCAAATTATTTGAGCAGAAAAAAGATGGCATGGAAAAGTTACACAGCAATAAAAAGTACTGAAGCCTATAACAGCTACAAATTGATCTGTAATAATGCCACTGAAAGGGTTAGGATGGCAAAGGCAGATCATGAGAAGGCAAAGAGAGGAGGATAAGGAATTCTTCACATATATAAATGCAAAGAAGAGAAGGACAAACCAGATCGGACCCTTATGTAATGTACATGGGATAGTATTAGATACTCCAGCTGAAGTTGCAGATGAACTCAACAGTTACTTTGCATTGATATTTACAGAAGAAAAAACCTTCAAGTTGATGAGAAATTCGGAGAGTGAAGTTGAAAAAAAAAAAAAAATGCAATTAATGACGTTGAAATTTCACACATTTATTTAATGAAAAAATAATAGAGAGGGCAATGTATATCTAGTTTAGCATTACCATAGGCACATAATGCAAGAAAGCAAGCTTATATAACATCAGCCAAAAAAAAAAAAAAAAAAACCCTAATATATATTGTCCAGTTAAGTACTCAAATATACATCAGGCAAGGAGCAAAGTCCTAGAAGACATCTTTTCTCGTTACCAAAGTTTCTAATCCTAATTGCACCAATAATCTGATCAATCTAGTTTTGGTTTATATTATCTGTGTGTTATAAATCTGAGCATTTTCGACGTAAATGAAAATTTTCTTAATATTATTAATTTGTTTTTCTTCTTATTTTATGTTTTTTTTGTTACTTTATTTTATTATTATTATTATTATTATTTATTTTTTTGGCTGATGCAGCATAAGCCATAAGCTTCTTTACACCGTGTGGCCATTACTAATACTATTCTCACAGAGTAGTTTCATCCCATAAAATTTTACCTGCACAGAAAGAGGTTGTTTAAAGATGACAGTAACACATCACACAGGGTGTTAATTGTGAAGTTAGAGCACATACAAGGCACTCCACTGATATGTATTATTGTCTGTGCCATCGCTGATGTGTTCATTGAAGATCTGACTTTTTTGAAATGAAGCATAAGAAATAGGCCTTGGCAACCAATGAATCTGTTGGGTCTAAAAGTTATTCTCAAAAAAGAATGGAATCCATGCCATGAAGATTTCTGGTAAAAGTGGTACTTAGGTACATTAACTAATAGAGAGGGAAATGTATATCTAGTTTAGCATTACCATAGGCACATAATGCAAGAAAGCAAGCTTATATAACAGAAGTCACAAAAAAAAAAAAAAAACCCCTAATTATTTCACCCATCCACTCACTCCAAATGTTTGTCTAGGTCTGCCTCGAATCTATTTAAGCTATCAACTTCTAGGACAGATGAAAGTCTGTTCCGGCAATCAACCACTCGCTGGATAAAGGCAAATTTCAACACATTCATCCTTAAACTGTCCTCCTTCAATTTGAATTTATGCCCTCTCAGGTGATACGTCTGAGTGAGAGGAAGAATCCCATCAGCATTGAGCATGCTCAAACCATCCAAGGCTTTATACACCTCACAGGTGCCTAGTCCCCAGACACTGCAATTTGCAAAACTTAGGTCTTTCTTCGTAAGAGCAACCCTTTGTTCCATTCACTAATCTTGTTGCCCTTCTCTGTACTCGTTCCAACTCTACATCCTTCTTAAAATGGTACCTCCAGACCTGTATACAGTACTAAAGGTGTGGCCTGACCATTGCCTTATAGAAGGGGATAATCACCTCATTATCCCTGCTAGAAAAATTCCTGTATATCACTGATAAGACACCATGAGCAACTCTTGCAGACCATCTGCAATGCTCAGAAAACATCAATCTGCTTGCACAATTACCACCAGATCCTATTTTCACTCTCTACCACTGTCAGTGTAGGATCACACCGTTGATTGTGGTTACTGCTTCCCATATGCAGCAGCCCCAGAGTAACGTAACCCATTTGTCAATGTTAAACTTCAGTTTCCACCTCTCAGGCAATCTGTCAACGTTACTAGACCCTGTTGCAGCACCGTACTGTCATTAGTGTCATTAACAACCCTGCCGACCTTTATATTGTCTGCAAACCAGGACATTAAGCCTGATATACCATCATCAATATAATTAATGAACACAGAAAACAACAATGGACTCAACACTGTATCCCGGGGGACTCCACTAATAACAATAGTCCACGAAGAGCAGCATCCATTGATTACCACTCTGTCTTCTCCCACTCAACCATCCCTTTATTCATAGCAGCAATTTGCCTCCAGTACCACACTGCTCCAATTTGTGCAGCAATCTTCCACGTGCAATGGTATCAAAGGCCTTTCTAAGATCCAAATATATGATATCAAAGTTATTCTTTGCATCCAGTTTCTTTGTGACTACATCATAGTATCCAATCAAATTGGTCAGAGAAGACTTCCCCTTAAGAATATTGTAGTTTTAAATGTTTTTCACCAACCTTATGTAGAAATAAAACACAAAGAAAACGAAAACTGGAATCTTGATAACTATGTATTTATAATAAGTTATATTTGTCTGTATTTACAATAAATTATATTTAACTTTACAACTAAAATATATGAAATATACATATAAAATATACATTAAAATATACTGGGTTAAGAACAATAAAATACATTAAAATATACTAAATTAAAATCGATAAAACCAAAGCTTTCGAAGGCTCCTGCCTTCTTCTTCAGCGGTATTTTCTTTGTTCTGCGGTGCGTCTTTAAATACCAGCAGGTTCACGGTACTCATCACGTGTTCCGTTCTCTTGTGTTGCGGAAACGGCAGTGGCTCGAGAGTGGGTCATGTGGAACCGTTCATCCCTTCTGAGGATAGTAGCCTCAAAGAGGGGATGGATCCGCATTCCTCTATCTCTATTAATGTTCACTGTGGAACAGATCCGCAAACTCTCAAGCCACTTCCGGGCCCAGAACTTATTCGCCCGATCGGTGATGATATGAGCAGTAAATATGAGTGAATATGAGCAGTAAACAACTAACTAAAGATCAATTGGAGGTTCTAAATTTAGGACCAAAATTTTCCATGATTCTGTCCAGAATACCCGTTGCAGAAATAGCAATGGGCGTGGAAAGAGCTATAAATAAACTTCCCGAAGATATGGCTAATGAAATTAGAGTTAAAACAGCAGCCATCCTCAGTCAAGCTAAAAACGCCCCCTCTAATCTCAATGTGAAGCAAAAATTAGCGCTAAAAAGCCTCAAGGAAGATGATAGCATTGTGGTCTTACCCGCGGACAAAGGTAGGGCAACGGTGGTTCTTGATAAGGAAGCATATCTAAATAAGGCGTTGGATTTATTGAATGATCATACAACCTATAAGGTTATTCAGAAAAGTCCACTGCTTAGCTTGGAACGGCAAGTGAATAGAATGGTACAGAATTGGCTTAAGTCTAGCAAAATTTCCAAAGAACAATATTGGGTACTGCATGCTACAGGGAGCCAAATACCAAGATTTTATGGCTTGCCCAAAATTCGTAAAATGGGTGTACCACTTAGACCCATAGTTTCATTCATAGGCAGTCCCACATATGCACTATCTGGTTTCTTAGCCAAATTATTATCTCCATTAGTAGGACTTTCTGAATTTAGTATTAAGGACAGCAAAGACTTTGTGCATTTTATTAGAAGCCAACGCATAGAAGAGAATGAAATTATGATATCTTTCGACGTGAAATCTCTATTTACGTGTATTCTGATTGACCATGGAGTGCGTTGTGCACACATGGCCTTACGGAGAGATACTACTCTAAATACTAGAACACAATTAAATTTAGAGGATATTGAGAAAGGTATAGAATTATGCCTCTCAAGCACCACTATGGTGTTTGATAATACTATGTATAAGCAGGTTAACGGTACAGCCATGGGCTCCCCCATTAGTGCAATTATAGCTAATTTAGCTATGGAGGAGCTCGAGGCTAGAATATTTAATGTTAGTGTTCTCCCTATGCGGCCCTGGAAAAGATACGTAGATGATACGTTTTCAATTATTCGAAAGGGGAGTGAAGATCAGGTGTTGAATATTTTAAATGGCTTCTCCCCATTCATACAATTTACCTCGGAGGCAGAAGAAGGAGTTTTGCCGTTCCTAGATGTGTTGGTCTGTAGGGAAGACCAACAACTAAAGACTAAGGTCTATAGGAAATCGATGTGTAAAGGTCAATATTCGCACTACAATTCAGCTCAGGCCAACCATCATAGGAACAGTGTGGTTAGAACATTAGTTGACAGGGCAAAATCACACTGTAGTAATTCCGAGGATAGGAAGATAGCGTATGAACGTGTCACGACGGATCTTACAAAATGTGGCTACCCCCAGAGGATTATAGAAAAATATATTAAAGGAAATCAGAGGAGAGGCAAATCTTTTACGCCAGTATCCACTGCTTATATTCCCTACTATCCGGGTCTAACCGATCACATAACTAGAATACTAAGAAATTATCAGACGTGTTGTGTGCAGCTTCCGGGGCGGAGGCTGCACACAATCGTGTCACGAGTAAAGGACCCCATTCAAAAAGAGAATGCAAGTGGGGTCGTATACAGTATTAGATGCCCGGATTGTGGGGAGTGTTATGTAGGGGAAACAAAACACCGTCTCAAAGACCGTCTGGGGGAGCACACTAAGGCAATAAGAAGTGCAGACTATGGTAAGTCCGCCGTGGCCAAGCATTTTTGGGAGAAGCAGCACCACATCTCCCCGGACGAGGCTATCATCACCGATCGGGCGAATAAGTTCTGGGACCTGAAGTGGCTTGAGAGTTTGCGGATCTGTTCCACAGTGAACATTAATAGAGATAGAGGAATGCGGATCCATCCCCTCTTTGAGGCTACTATCCTCAGAAGGGATGAACGGTTCCACATGACCCACTCTCGAGCCACTGCCGTTTCCGTAACACAAGAGAACGGAACAAGTGGGAATGAAACATGTGATGAGTACCGTGAACCTGCTGGTATTTAAAGACGCACCGCAGAACAAAGAAAATACCGCTGAAGAAGAAGGCAGGAGCCTTCGAAAGCTTTGGTTTTATCGATTTTAATTTAGTATATTTTAATGTATTTTATTGTTCTTAACCCAGTATATTTTAATGTATATTTTATATGTATATTTCATATATTTTAGTTGTAAAGTTAAATATAATTTATTGTAAATACAGACAAATATAACTTATTATAAATACATAGTTATCAAGATTCCAATTTTCGTTTTCTTTGTGTTTTATATCTACATAAGGTTGGTGAAAAACATTTAAAACTACAATATGAACATACCCAACCTCAGAGGCCTGTTTGAAGAATTCCCCTTAAGAAACCCATGCTATGTCCGAGCTATAACTGAAGTCTTGTCTAGTTGATTCAGCAATGCTTCTTTAACCAGTGCCTCCATTAATTTCCCTGGAACAGAAGTTAAACTAACAGGTCTGTAATTACCTGTGTCTCCCTTTGATCCTGCTTTGTGGATTGGGGTCACATTTGCAAATCTCCAGTCCATGGGTACCTCCCCTGAGTTCAGGGAAGCTCTCATAATTATGGCTAAGGGTTTGCTTACTTCCTTTGCCACCTCCTTTAATATAACTGGATAGATCCCATCCACCCCAGGTGCTGTTCTTATGTTTATCTTCAGTAATTTCTTCTCCACTTTACTCTGTTATTACAAGATTATCTAGCTTACTGCCAGAGTTTAATACACCTCTAGCATTCCCTTCCCTGAATAACTCCTCATGTGTGAATGTAGATGCAAAATATTCATTCAGTTTGTTAGCTACGTGAGCAGGATCATCATCAGTTGAACCATCAATATCAAGTGGACAAATCTGATTCATCCCTTTCCTTCTAGAGTTTACATAAGTAAAGAACTCTTTTCTGTTTTTATTTGCATCCTTTGCCAAAGATTTCTTGTAATCTGCGTTTGCCTGCCTAACACCTTTTGAGACTTGGTTACAGACCAGCTTTCTATCATAGGCTTTTGTGTCACCTGTTAATTTATATGTATCTCATGCATTTTTCATCTCTGACACGTCTCATTAGTTCATCTGACATCCATTTAGGCCTAAAACAATATTTCTTAGTTGGTTTGAAAAGCCTAGTAGCTTTCAAGATTAATTCTTTGAATGCTTCCCATTTTGAATTTACTGTTGGTAACATTATCAGTTGGTCCCACTGTATAGAATTTAAGTACTGTCTCAGATCATCGTAGTCATCTTTACGAAAGCAAAAACCCTTTCCTTTACCCTTGATGGTAGTTAACTCTTTGAGTAAATCCCACTTCAGCACACTGTGATCACTGCCACCTAGTGGTTCCTTTATCTGCAGATTCTTAATGCATGAAGAATCACTACTGATAATCAGATCAAGAGTATTTCCCGAACACGCTGCTGTAGAAAACAATCATCCAATTATTTTCTACAGCAATCTAAAACAATCATGTGTTGCTCAAGAAGCCTTGCTTCTTGAACAACACATGATTGTTTTGTTCAAGAAGAAGCCTTGAACAAGGCTTCTTCTTGTTGCTCAAGAAGCCTTGCTTCTTGAACAACACATGCAGGAATTGTGGAAGTTAAAATTTGTAGTTCCATTTAAATATTGTGATTGAGTTTAGTCTATCCTATTTTATTAGTTTACTGTAGTTTTTCAAATTATTTTTGTAGTAAGTTAAGCTTCATAAACTAGTTAATTCACTTTTTTCCCTTTAGAACTTATTGAAATACTATTAACAGCTGGAGGTGATATTAGCTGCAAAGATGAAGATGGACATACTCCTCTAATAGTGGCTTGTTTGTGGCACAAATTTGCTGTAGCAAGATATTTAATAGAAAAAGGAGCTGACATCAATATAAGAGACCACTGTGGTAATACTGCACTGATTTATGTTGTGAGCAGTGTTTGTCCTTCTGTTGAAATTACAGCTTTACTGCTATCCAGAGGAGCAGAGGTATGTTTTAAATTTTAATTGGGATTTTTTGGTAATTATTTTTTGGATAGCTTATCAAAAGCCTCGTGCACTTTGGTTAATACTACAGTGAGTTAGAGTGTGAGCAAGAATTAGGCAGTTGAATATTTTTAGGTGATTTCTAATCATGTTAACATTAGTAGAGGCATATGATGTAAGAAAGCAAGCTTATACAGCACCAGCCAAAAAAACCCCTTCTTATTTCACCCATCCACTCGCTCCAAATGTTTGTTTAGTTCTGCCTTGAATCTATTCAAGCAATCAACTTGTACAACAATAGATGAAGTATGTTCCAGCAATCAATTGGTGGAACATACTTCATCTAAAGAAATTTGCCTTTAGCCACCGGTTGGCTAAAGGCAAATTTTCACATATCTATCCTACAACTGTCTTTCCTCAATTTGACTTCATGTCCTCTCAGGCGATTAATCTGGTCAAGAGGAAGAATCTCATCATTATTCAACTTGCTCAAACCATTCAATGCTTTATACACTTCAATCAGATCACCTCACAGGTGCCTAGCCTCCAGATACTGTAATTTGCAAAACTTAAGCCATTCTTCGTAAGAGCAACCATTTGTGAGATTCACTAATCTTGTTTCTCTTCTCTGTTCTCACTCGAGCAACTCTACATCCTTCCTAAAATGAGGCATCCAGAACCATATATACAGTACTCAAGGTATGACCTGGCACTGCCTTATATAAGGGGATAATCACCTCCCTGCTAGAAAAATTCCTGTATATCATTGATATGACCCCATGAGCTGAAATGACAGCCTGTCTGGACTGCTCAGAACACTTCATATCTGACTGCAAAATCACCCCCAGGTCCTTTTCATTCTCTACCACACTGAGTGTAGTACAGTTGATAATGTTGATAACAATGTTAAACTTCAGTTTTCACCGGTCAGGCCATCTGCTAAGCTTTTCGAGATCCTGTTGCAGTAGTATATTGTCATTAGTGTTATTAACAACCCTGCCAACCTTACCTTTGTGCCATCTGCAAACTTAGACATTAACCTCATATACCTTCATCAATATCATTAATAAATACAGAAAACAACAATGGTCCCAACACTGAACCCAGAGGGACTCCACTAATAACATTAGTCATAACATGGGTCGGAAAACTGTTGGCTTGGGGGGAGACAAAAACGAATAGATTAACAGTAGCCACTGGCAGAGGTGAAAGAGATTCTTGCACTGCTTCTATTGGAATGAGCAGAAGCTTGAAAAACAAGATGCAGGATATTTCAGAGACTGCTGGGAGTCATTGCGGTACAAGTAAACACATGGGATGGTTAGGGTAGCTAAGAATAGAAACAGGTGCATGTATACTTGCGTGTACACCAATGCTAGGAGTTTAGTAAATAAATTTCATGAATTTGAGGTATTGCTCAAAACATCAAAGGCAGATATTGTTGGGATATCAGAGACGTGGTGTCACACAGATATAAGGAATGCAGAACTGGAATTTGGGGAGTACGTCTACAGAAAGGATAGACTGGATAGGAAGGGAGGAGGGGTTATGCTATTAGTTAAGAAATACATAAAATCCAAGGAAGTGAAGCCAGTGGACATCGCTGGACAGTGCAGTGTCGAGTCAGTTTGGTGTGACATAAGCATTGGGAGATCAAAATTGAGAGTAGGAGTGTGCTATAGGCCTAATGACGCTGATGAGTATAATAAGAAACTGTACAGGGAAATAGAGTGGGCCAGTAAATCAGAGAGTCTTATAATGGGAGATTTTAATTTCCCAGATATTGACTGGAATTTGGGGGCTGGTCACTCACACACTAGCAAGGCTTTTGTGGATTTATTGGATGATTGTTTTCTACATCAGCATGTTCGGGAGGCAACTAGAGGTAGGAATATTCTTGATTTGATTATCAGCAGTGATTCTTCATGCATTAAGAATCTGCGGATAAATGAACCACTAGGTGACAGTGATCACAGTGTGCTGAAGTGGGATTTACTCAAAGAGGTAACTACCATTAGGGGTAATGGGAAGGGTTATTGCTTTCGTAAAGGCAACTACGATGGACTGAGACAGTATTTAAATTCTATACAGTGGGACCAACTGATGATGTTACCAACAGCAAATGCAAAATGGGAAGCATTCAAAGAACTTATCTTGGAAGCTACTAAGCTTTACATACCAACCAAGAAATATTGTTCAAGGTTTAGGCCTAAATGGATGTCAGATGAACTGATGAGGCATATGGCAGAGAAGAAACATGCATGGGATACATACAAATTAACACATGACACAGAAGCCTATGATAGATACAAGTTGATCTGTAACCAAGTTACAAAGGAGGTTAGGCAGGCGAAGGCAGATTACGAGAAATCTTTGGCAAGGGATGCAAAGAAAAACAGCAAAGAGTTCTTTACTTATGTAAACTCTAGAAGGAAGCGGATGAACCAGATTGGACCACTTGATATCGATGGGTCAACTGTTGATGATCCTGCTCAGGTAGCTAACAAACTGAAATGAATATTTTGCATCGACATTCACACATTAGGAGTTATTTAGCAAGGGGAAAGCCAGAGGTGTATTCAACTCTAGCAGTAAGCTAGACAATCTTGTAATAACTGAGAGTAAAGTGGAGGAGAAATTGTTGAAGATAAACACAAGAAAGGCACCCGGGGTGGATGGGATCTATCCAGTTATATTAAAGGAGGCAGCAGAGGAAGTAAGCAAACCCTTAGCCGTAATTATGAGAGCTTCCTTGGACTCAGGGGAGGTACCCACAGACTGGAGATGTGCAAATGTCACCCCAATTCACAAAGGAGGATCAAAGGATGACACAAGTAATTATAGACCTGTGAGTTTAACTTCTGTTCCAGGAAAATTAATGGAGGCACTAGTTTAAGAAGCACTGCAGGATCATTTAGAAAAGACTTGAGTTATAGCTCGGACACAGCATGGTTTTGTTAAGGGGAAGTCTTGCCTGACCAATTTGATTGGATACTATGATGCAGTCACAAAGGAACTGGATGCAGGGAATAACTTTGATATTATATACTTGGATCTTAGAAAGGCTTTTGGTACTGTTGCACATGGAAGACTGCTGCACAAATTGGAGCAGTGTGACATTGGAGGCAAATTGCTGCTGTGGATAAAGGGGTGGCTGAGGGGGAGAAGACAGAGAGTGGTAATCAATGGACACTGCTCGTCGTGGACTAATGTTATTAGTGGAGTCCCTCAGGGCTCAGTGTTGGGTCCATTATTGTTTTCTGTATTCATAAATGATATTGATGATGGTATATCAAGTTTAATGTCCAAGTTTGCAGATGATACAAAGGTAGGCAGGGTTGTCAAGGACACTACTGACACTATGCTGCTGCAACAGGATCTGGAAAGGTTGAGCAGATGGGCTGAGAGGTGGCAAATGAAGTTTAACATTGACAAATGTAAAGCTACACATGGGAAACAGCAACCCCAGAGCAAAGTATCAAGTCTGTGGTACTACACTGACTGTGGTAGAGAATGAAAGGGACCTGGGGGTGGTTGTGCAGGCAGATATGAAGTTCACTGAGCAGTGCAGATGGGCTGCAAGAGTAATTCATGGTGTATTGTCAATGATATATAGGAATTTTTCTAGCAGGGATAAGGAGGTGATTATTCCCTTGTATAAGGCAATGGTCAGGCCACACCTAGAGTACTGTATACAGGTCTGGAGGCCTCATTTCAAGAAGGATGTAGAGCTGCTAGAACGAGTACAGAGAAGGGCAACAAGATTAGTGAATGGAACAAAGGGGTGCTCTTACGAAGAAAGGCTTAAGTTTTGAAAATTACAGTGTCTGGAGACTAGGCACCAGCGAGGTGATCTGATAGAGGTGTATAAAGCCTTGAATGGTTTGAGCATGCTCAATACTGATGGGATTCTTCCTCTCGCTCAGAATAATCACCCGAGAGGGCATAAATTCAAATTGAGGAAAGACAGATGTAGGATAGACGTGTGGAAATTTGCCTTTAGCCAGCAAAAGGTGGAACAGACTTCCATCCCTTGTCGTGGAAGTTGATAGCCTAAATAAGTTTAAGGCTCAGCTGGACAGGTATTTTGAACGAACAGAGGGGTGAAGTGGAATTGGTTATTTTTTATTTATTTATTTTACTTTATTTTTTTTTTGGCTGATGCTGCATAAGCTTGTTTCTTGCATCAAATGCCTCTACTAATGCTAATCTACAAAGAGCAGTGCCCATTGATTACCACTCTTGGTCTTCTCCAACTCAACCATCCCTTTATCCATAGCAGCAATTTGCCCTTAATTAGTTACTGCTCCAATTTGTACAGTAGTCTTCCATGTGCAACAGTATCAAAAGCTTTCCTAAGATCCAAGTATATGATATCAAAATTATTTTTTGCATCGAGTTTCTTTGTGACCACATTATAGTATCCAATCAAATTGGTCAGACAAGACTTACTCTTAACAAACCCATGTTGTGTCCAAACTAACTGTAGTTTTGTTTGGATGATCCTGCAGTGCTTCTTTAAACAGTGCCTCCATTAATCTCCCTGGAACAAAAGTTAAACTAACAGATCTGTAATTACCTGTCTCCCCCTTTGATCCTCCATTGTGAATTGGGATCACATTTGCACATCTCCAGTCCATGGGTACTGTTGAGTCCAAGGAAGCTCTCATAATTATGGCTAAGGGATTGCTTACTTCCTTTGCTGCCTCCTTTAACATAACTGGATAGATCCCATCCACCCCAGGTGCCTTCTTATGTTTATTTTCAACAATTTCACCTCCACTTTTCTTTTAGTTATTACAAAATGATCTAGCTCACTGCAAGAGTTTAATTCATCTCTGGCATTCCCCTCCCTGAATAGCATTAGCGGCATGTGATGCAAGAAAGCAAGTGTATGAGCTTATGCAGCACCAGCCTAAAAAAAAAAAAAAATAAAAAAACACCATTCCCTCCAAATGCCTGTCCAGTTCCTCCTTAAATTTATTCAACCTATCAACTTCCACAACGACAGATGGAAGTTTGTTCCAGCAATTAACCACCCGCTGGCTAAAGGCAAATTTCCGCACATCTATTCTACATCTGTCTTTTCTTAATTTGAATTTATGCCCCCTTAGGTTCGTAATCTGAACAAGTGGAAGGATCCCATTAGAATTCAGCGCATGCTCAACCCATTCAAGGCCTTATACACCTCAATCAGATCACAGTGCAGGTGCCTAGTGTCCGGCCACTGCAATTTGCAGAACTTAAGCCTATCTTGGTAAGAAGTTCCCTTCATTCCCCTCACCATATTGTTGCCCTTCTCTGTACACACTCAAGCAAATCTACGTCCTTCCTAAAATGAGCCTTCAAGACCTGTATGCAGTACTCAAAGCGTGGCCTGATCATTGCCTTATAAAGAGGGACAATCACCTCCTTTTCCCTGCTAGCAAAATTCCTATATATCATTGACAAAACCCCATGACCTGCCCTGGCAGTCTGCATTGCTCAGAAAACGTCATATCTGACTGTACAATTACTCCCAGGTCTTTTTCATTTTCTACCACCTTAAGTGTAGTACCACACAGTTGGTACTTTTCTCTCGGGTTACTTCTACCCATATGCAGTATTTTGCATTTGTCAAGGTTAAACTTCAGTTGCCACTTCTTAGCCCATCTGCCCAAATTATCTAGATCCTGTTGCAGTAGCACACTGCCATTACTGTCATTAACAACCCTGCCAACCTTTGTATCATCTGCAAACTTCGACATTAAGCCTGATATACCTTCATCAATATCATTGATAAATATACAAAACAACAGTGGACCCAACACCGAACCCTGTGGGACTCCACTAATTACATTAATCCACGAGGAGCAGCACCCATTGATTACCACCCTCTGTCTTCTCCCACTTAACCATCCTTTTATCCATTGTAGCAACTTACCCTTAATACCATTCTGCTCCAATTCGTACAATAGTCTTCCATGCGCAACAGTGTCAAAAGATTTCCTGAAATCCAAATATATGATATCAAAATTATTTTTTGCATCCAGTTCCTTTGTAAACACATCATAATAACCAATCAAATTTGTCAGATAAGACTGTCCCTTAACAAACCCATGCTGTGTCTGAATTATTGCTGCAGTCTTGTCTAGATGATCTTGCAATACCTCTTTAACCAATGATACCATTATTTTCTCCCTGGAACACAAGTTTAACTAACAAGGCTTTAGTTACCTGTGTCACCTTTTGAACCCCCCTTGTGAATTGGTGATACATTTGCACAGCTGCAGTCCATGGGGACTTTTCCTGAGTCAAAGGAAGCTCTCATATTTATGGCTAAGGGTTTGCTTACTTCCTTTGCTGCCCAATTTCTCCTCAACTTTTCTCTCAGTTATTACAAAATCACTTAGCTCCCTGTTAGAGTTTGATAAACTTCTGGCACTCAGCTCTGAATAACTCATGTGTGAATGCACATTCAGTTTATCAGCTACCTGTGCATGATCATCAATAGTCAACCCATCTATGTTAAGTGATCCAATCTGATTCATCCCTTTCCTTCTAGAGTTTACATGAGTAAAGAACTGTGCTGTTTTAGTTTTCATCCTTTGCCAAGAATTCTCGTAATCTGCCTTCGCTTGCCTAACCTCCTTTGTGACGATTACAGACCTAGTTTATATCTGCCATAGGCTTCTGTGTCACCTGATACTTTATATGCATCCCATACATTTTTCTTCTCTGCCACGAGCTTCATTAGTTCATCTAACATCCATTTTGGCATAAACCTTGAACAGTATTTCTTCGTTGGAATGAAAAGACTAGTAGGCTCCAAGGTTAAGTCCCTGAAAGCTTTCCATTTAGAATTCATCGCTGGTAACATCATCAGTTGATCCCACTGTACAGAATTTAAAAACTGTCTGAGAACCCTGTAGTCACCTTTACGAAAGCAAAAGCCCTTCCCTTTTAGCCTTGATGATAGTTACATCTTTAAGTAATTCCCACATCAGTATATTGTGATCACTGCCACCCAGTGGTTCCTTTATCTTCCAATTCTTAATGCATGAATAATCACTGCTGATATTCAGATCAAGAGTATTACTCTCTCTGGTTGCCTCTCAAACATGTTGCTTTAGTAAACAGTCATCCAATAAATCCATGACATTGTGATTTACTGGCCCATTGTTTCTTTGCACAATTGCTTATTATACTGATCTGATTCATTAGGCCTATACCACACCTACTCTCATTTTTCCTTTCCCAATGCTTTTATCACACCAGACAGACTGAATATTGCATTTCCCACCAACATCAATTGGATGCACTTCCTTAGATTTTGTTTTTCTTAACTAACAGCATAACCCCTTCTCCCTTCCTGTCGATCCTTTCTGTAGATTTATACTCCCCAAATTCCAATTCTGCACTGCTTATGTCTGTGTGACACCATGTCTCTGATATGCCAACAATATCTGCCTTTGATGTCTTGACTAGCACTTCAAGCTCATCAAATTTATTAACTATACTCCTAGCATTGGTTTGCATGCAAGTATACATGCACCTGTTACTACTCTTAGTTACCCTAATACAGAACATGTATTTATTTGTTCCACTATGACTCCCAGCATTTCTGGAAATCTCCATTGCCTTGCTTTCCAGACTGCTGCTCATTCTAATAGAAGCAGTGTAAGAATCACTTTTGCCTCTGCCTGCAGCCACTTAACCTTTTAGTCTGTGTACCCCCCCCCCCCCAAGCTAGCAGTTTTCCGACCCGCCTAACACTGCCTCAATAGCATCAGCAAATATTCTTGCACCCTTTCTATTTAAGTGTATCCCATCCCTATAGAAGCAGTCTCTCCTGTTAACAATATCTCGTGATGTGCAAGTGTAGATGCAAAATACTCATTTGGTTTGTTAGCTACCTGAGCGGGATCTACAACAGTTGAACCATCAATATCAAGTGAACCAATCTGATTCATCCCCTTTCTTCTAGAGTTTACATAACTCTTTGCTGTTTTTCTTTGCCAAAGATTTCTCATAATCTGCCTTTGCCTGCCTAATCTCCTTTGTGACTCGATTACAGACCAGCTTATATCTAACAGACTTCTGTGATGGCTATAAACTTTAGTATGGCTGAAGTCCTTCTATCCACATGTAATATAGCATTAATTTTCATATATGGCTTTTTTATAGAAAAAAAATTTGTGAAGGCATCCCAAATTTTCTTCAAGTAATGTAACCTGAAATTCAACATATTCTTTATATATACAAATTTCAGGATTCATTTATACCCAATATATTTTCATTAAATTTCATAGTGCAACTATTTAGTATACTGTATAAAAATAATTTAATACAATTAATTTACAAAAATGAATTTAATGAACTTCCGAACTTGTCTGGCATGAATAAAAATTAATATGGTTGAGTCTGTTTAAAACAGTCATTTATATAACAAATTTATGGGAATGATTAGTAAGTTTCAATTCCCTTTATATTTTGTAATGATATCAGAGCATGTCTAATGAGAAGTAAAATTGATGACTTTACCAAGAGATTGCACTGGTCTATAAAATGAAAATTTTCCCCATAAAAGATTTAAACACACTTTTCTAAATACATATTCATATTTTTCTAGCATGTGCTGCTTTCATAATACAATTGCTGATAATATCAGTAAAAGCTAATCAAGACATTACAAAACACATAAGACTGGTTACAATTATAATTTTACATTTTAAACCTAATATATTTTATACCATTAAAATAATATATGTACAATTAAAAAATATATTGTGCAGATATTGTCCTTTATCTACAAACAGAGTTACATATTGTTATAACAATATGGATTTCAAAAAAAAAAAAAAAAAAACTATTCCAGTAGCTTGCAGGTTTTTTTATGCACACACAATGAAAAGTAATTTAAGTTTTCTCCTGTCTGACACTGGTTTTTGGTGTTTTTTTACTGTGGATGTCAACAGAAAATATATCTTAAAGTTGTTTTTTTTTTTTTTGACCAGGTAAAACCTGGTACCATTCAAAGAGGTATAAAAGAAAAAAAAAGTGTTTGTAAGAAAAGTTTCCTTTGATTTTTGCAGCTAATGTAAGATAACTATAGAGTTTGTTTTCTCTTTCTGTGTCAGTATAAGTCAATTCTCCAGCAAAATGCAAAATCATTGCACACAACTGAAATAAAAAAGTAACTATTGCAAACATGAAACAAGTAACAGTGAAAACTACCTAAGTTTAAAACATGGAAGATCTCCCATTAAAGAGAAGCTCTAAACCTAGTGTTTGAACTGCAGTAAATCAAAACCTTTTCACACTTTTGGCAGTTTAAAACTGTACATATGAATCACAATTTCAAAAAAAAAAAAGTTACGCAAAACTATGTTAAATGAGATCACACATTTCTTTTGCTTTCAAAGCTTGATTATAAAGTGACACTACTAATTGTCATGCAGACTGGTTTCATACATGATTTCTGCAATCTTCCTGTTTGCTCAACATTTAAGGAAGGTTTCTTGAATCTTCAATAGAGACATAAAGAACTAACTTTTTTTATTTTAAGGTAGATTGGATTTCAGTTGCATGGATAAAGTGGTTGAAGAGTGTGAAGACCCTAAAATTTGATGGATACAAACAATCGATATTAAAACCTATTGTATAACCGATTAATCAATTTTTAAATATTTTAAATCAGTAAAAGCAACAAATAACAAGTTACGGCAATGCACTAAGAAATGGCAGTTTACAATTGATAAATGCTAGGTGCTGCACGTGGGTAGTAGTAATCCCAGATGAACATACTGTGTGGTATTACACTCAGGGCAGTGGAAAATGAAAAAAAAAAACAAAAAAAAAAAAAAAAAAACTGGGGGTAACTTTTTTTTTTTTTTTTATGTGAACCCCAAACATGAGAAGTATTAGAACCTATAGTACTTAGTACCGTGCTTGGGTTGGAGGTTGAGAAGACGAAAGAAGATATTTGTTGACATTGGACTTGAACTTCTGTAGATTGTAATTTTCAGAAAATACGTATGAAGGAAGGTTGTTCCAGAAAACGGCAGTTGAATGAATAAACGAGGAAGATGAAAAGTTGGTTTTGTGGGTTTGAAGTTGGACAGTAAATGGATGTTGGCTGGTGGCGGCACGTGTTTGGACTGCTTTGAAAGAGAGAGCAGGAATTATAGAAGCTAATTCAGAAGAACAGTGCCCATGGAAGTATCTGTAGAAGAGGCATGCAGCAGAAACAGTGCATCTATGAGACAGCGAGTGGAGAGACTCTGTTAGAGATGAATCATTAATTAACCCAACTGCCCTCTTCTAAATGGAACCAAGAAGCCTGAGAGAGGTTTTGGGGGCACCACCCCAGTTGTGGGAACAATATTCCATGGCAGGGCAGATTTATGATTTATACAGAGTGAGCAGCTGTTTGGAAGAAAAGTAACACCGAGAGCGAAAGAGAAAACCAAGTTTTTTAGATGCAGAGGAAGCAATATTGGTAATGTGCTTGTGCCAAGAGAGATTAGAAGTCAGGGTAATCCCCAAAAGAGATATATCCTTTTGCCTAGAAATTGGAGTGTCACTAAAGATAAGCATAGAGGCAGAAGAATCCTTTTTGCGAGATATAAGACTAGACTGAGTTTTAGAATGGTTGAAATCAACTAAGTTGTCGTTGCCCCACTGGAGAATTGCCTGAAGATCGGCATTTAAGGAATTGGTAGCAGATTTTCGAGAAGTTGAAGCTGATTGAGCAGGGCAAGGTTTCTCAAAATGGAAAGTTGAATGCAATGTGCTATCATCGGCAAAACTATGGATAGGATTTCCAGTCAATGGAAGAAGGTCATTGATATACAAGAGGAAAAGAGTGGGGGAAAGAACTGAACCTTGGGGGACACCGGCATTAGTGGAGAAGTTAGAAGACAGAGAGCCATCAACCATCACCCTCGGTGAGCGATCAGAGAGAAAACTGGATAACCAATTACTAAAAACAGTTGGCAAACCATAAGATGGACGCTTCCAAACCCGATCAAAAGCCTTTGAGATGTCAAGAGCAACTACTTGTGTTTCACCGAACCTTTCCATTGAATTAGTCCATAAATGGGTAACATAAACCAGAATATCACAAGTGGATCGACACTGACGGAATCCATACTGGTGATCGTTGATCAGACGGAAGGTTTCTAGGTAGTTTAAGAGTTGGCGGTTAATTGATTTCTCCATTACTTTAGAAAGAGTAGAAGTAATTGCAATGGGACGATAATTGGATGGGAGGGATTTGTCACACTTTTTAGGAAATGGTTGGATATGAGAAAATTTCCAAGCAGAAGGAAAAACAACTTTGGAATAAGAAAGTGAAAAAAAAAGGCAGCAAAGAATAGGAGTAAGTTCAGGGGCACAGGTTTTGAGAACAAGTGGCGAAATACCATCAGGACCTGGAGCTCTCTTAGCATCAAGATTCATCAAAATCCTTCTGATATCCTTTTGACGGAAGACCACAGGAGGCATTGAATGGAGCGTGTTGGGAATGGTGGGAGGTGTTTTACCAAGATCATTAATACATGAGCTGGAAGAAAAATGGGATGCAAGCAGGTCAGCTTTATCCTTGGCTGAAGTGACAACAGAACCATCTGGTTTGGACAGAGATGGGAGCAGAGATGGGCAAAAGTTGCGGCCAATAGCTTTGGCAAGAGACCAGAATGCTCGGCTACCATTAGGGCAAGAAGCAAGTTTCCTACTCTTAGCCTGTTCAAACTCTAGTTTGGACTGATTAATAACTGCTTTACAATTGTTGCGAGCTCTGGTGTAGGCAGAAAATGAAATTGAATTAGAAACAAGCCAATTAAGATATGCAACATTCTTCTCTTGGACAGCCTTAGCACATTTATTGGAAAAAAAAAGGTTTAGATAAAGTACGAGATTTTAAAGTTGAGTGTGGGATAAAGGATTCCATTCCTGCAAGAATAATTTCACTGACACGATCCGAGCAAACGTTGACATCAGAACTTTTGAAACAGTAATCCGACCAAGGAAAAGAAGAAAAGAAGTCTCACAGGTCATCCCATTTTGCATTCTTGTAATGCCAAACAATACGAGGTTGGGAATACCCATGAGATAAAGGTTCCATTGGAGAAGAGACAATCACCAAGTTGTGATCTGAAGTGCCTAAAGGACCTCTCACTTGGACCGTGTACTTAGAAGGGTTGTTTGTGAGAAAAAGATCAAGCGTATTGGCTGTATGATTAGGATTGTCCGGTATTCTTGTAGGTAAATGAAAAATCTGTGCTAGGTCATTAATAATTGCAAAAGCCTCAGCATCTCGACCTGCTGGGTCGGTGTGACTAGAAAATGGAAGCTAGCTGGAGTTGTGAACATTAAAATCACCAAGGAAAATTACCTCACTGTTAGGAAAGTTGGACTGGAGAAAGTCAAGTTGCAACGAGAGGAAGTCAAACAGCTCCAAGTGATTAGTGGAGTTGGGAGAACGGTAGAGACAACAGATGAATTTGACACAATGAGGTAGAGAGATTTTAAGCCAGAGAAGATCAAAGAGAGGAGATTCCAAATTGCCAAGTCTCTGACAGGGAATATCAGAAAGGACATATGCACAAGTACCACCTCTGAGGCGAAAGGAATCATACAGCGAATAATTTGGGCATCTGAGATGAGCAGTAGTTGAATCAACTGATAACTGAGATTCTGTCAGAAAAAGTACATGGGATTTGGCAGACTGCAAGTGGAAATGGACATCGTTGAGATTAGAATTGAGGCCACGTATATTTGTGAAATGAATTATGAAGTCCTTGGGATGTTTAGATCTTTTCGCAGATAAGCTTGCTCCATTAGTTTGACAATTCATGGTGTACTGAATAGTAAGAAAAAGTGGGTGGGACATACTGTATGAAGTAATGAAATTTTTGGATATGGCGTACATGTGGTAAGAATATACCCAGATCCTTGACATAACGTGGCCTCGACAATGCTCCCCGCATACACACTACTCGGACACCCACCAGTCACTATCTAGTAGAGTAGAGGTATTAAGATTATATAATAGTTGATCCGGAAGCCTCCTAGAGCATTACTAATAGGTTCGGTCCGGTGTACTAACTAACGGCCGGCCTGCAAAAACCGTTTTAGAGCTGTACCCTCGAAATGTAAGGAATATTGGATCTCGCCGTGACGTTCATTGTAACCTCAAAAGTCATCAATCATACTGCATGATGGAAGAGATAGGGAAGGGTTGACTGGAACTTAGCTCTAGAGACTCAACATGGGTTCCACCACTTCAAGCCTCCAATAAGCAAAGTGGTGGTATTTCACCGGTTGATGAGAGTCATCTTCCACCTAGTACTGCCTGGTAACATAGAGGGGCGGCGTTCCTCCATGTGGTGTGGGTGCGCCACACCTCGACCCCTGCTTACGTTGGTTCACACCTGGGTGGTCACCCACCATGTACTTGCGCATGGAGGTTATACCCAGGATTACTAACAGTCCCACCATCGTGAAGGTGACTGTGCAGTCAGATATGAAGTTCTCTGAGCAATACAGACAGGCTGCCAGGCCAGCTAGTGGAGTGTTGTCTATGATATACAGGAACTTTGATAACAGGGATAAGGAGGTGATTATCCCATTGTATAAGGCAATGGTCAGGCTGCATACAGGTCTGGAGGTATCATTTTAGGAAGGATGTAGATCTACTGCAATGGGTGCAGAGAAGGGCAATGAGATTAATGAAGAGAACCAATAGGTGGTCTTACCAAGAAAGGTTTCAGTAACAATCTGCAGATTGTAACATCCAGAGACTAAGCACCTGCAAGGTGATCTGATTAAGGTCTTTAAGGCTTTGTTTGGGTTGAGCAAACTCATAATGGGATTCTTCCTCTTGTTCAGACTATGCACATGAGTGAGCATAAATTCAAATTGCACAAGGATGGTTGCAGAATACAAGAGGAAGTGGGCAGTTTGAATAAATCCAAGAAAGAACTACATAAATTATTGGAGGGGATTGGACAAGTGATGTACGAGATTTTTTTTTTTTTTTTTTTTGTTTTTTTGACTGATCTACATAAGCCACTAATAATAATCCTGTATAATGATGATATGCCACTAATAATAATAATAAAATAGAATTTGGTGCATGTGTGTTTATTTGCTGATATGATCAAGGTAACACCTAGACACATATCAGTTCTTGGATTAAGTCTCAAAAACCAAAAAACATTCTAAGGCTAAAATACAGTTAAGCGGGCAGTCTTGACAACTAAACATGAAACTACATGACTTGCTGTTTGTGCCACCAAGGGGGCTGCTTAGCTTAGTTAGGGTGATTATTTCCCTCCATCTACTGTTTCAAAATTGGAAAACGGGTACCCGATTTTAAAACAGCAGCAAGTGGTGGGAAAAACACCCTAGGCATGTCGATCACTGCATTTGCAACAATCAACCACGTTACGTAAGTCTTGTAGAATTTGATCTAGGCAAGCGGTTCCCAACCGTTTTTGACTCGCAAACCCTTTGCCTATATTCTTTGGTGTGACATAAGCATTGGGAGATCAAAATTGAGAGTAGGAGTGTGCTATAGGCCTAATGACTCTGATGAGTATAATAAGGAACTGTACAGGGAAATAGAGTGGGCCAGTAAATCAGAGAGTCTTATAATGGGAGATTTTAATATCCCAGATATTGACTGGAATTTGGGGGCTGGTTACTCACACACTAGCAGGGCTTTTGTGGATTTATTGGATGATTGTTTTCTACATCAGCATGTTCGGGAGGCTACTAGAGGGAGTAATACTCTTGATTTGATTATCAGCAGTGATTCTTCATGCATTAAGAATCTGCAGATAAATGAACCACTAGGTGGCAGTGATCACAGTGTGCTGAAGTGGGATTTACTGAAAGAGGTAACTACCATTAGGGGTAAAGGGAAGGGTTATTGCTTCCGTAAAGGCGACTACGATGGACTGAGACAGTATTTAAATTCTATACAGTGGGACCAACTGATGATGTTACCAACAGCAAATTCAAAATGGGAAGCATTCAAAGAACTTATCTTGGAAGCTACTAGGCTTTACATACCAACTAAGAAATATTGTTCAAGGTTTAGGCCAAAATGGATGTCAGATGAACTAATGAGGCATATGGCAGAGAAGAAAAATGCATGGGATACTTACAAATTAACACATGACACAGAAGCCTATGATAGATACAAGTTGATATGCAACCAAGTTACAAAGGAGGTTAGGCAGGCGAAGGCAGATTACGAGAAATCCTTGGCAAGGGATGCAAAGAAAAACAGCAAAGAGTTCTTTACTTATGTAAACTCTAGAAGGAAGGGGATGAATCAGATTGGTCCACTTGATATTGATGGGTCAACTGTTGATGATCCTGCTCAGGTAGCTAACAAACTAAATGAATATTTTGCATCGACATTCACACATGAGGAGTTATTCAGCAAGGGGAATGCCAGAGGTGTATTCAACTCTAGCAGTCAGCTACAGAATCTTGAAATAACTGGGAGTAAAGTGGAGGAGAAACTGTTGAAGATAAACACAAGAAAGGCACCCGGGGTGGATGGGATCTATCCAGTTATATTAAAGGAGGCAGCAAAGGAAGTAAGCAAACCCTTAGCCATAATTATGAGAGCTTCTTTGGACTCAGGGGAGGTACCCATAGACTGGAAATGTGCAAATGTGACCCCAATTCACAAAGGAGGATCAAAGGCTGACACAAGTAATTATAGACCTGTGAGCTTAACTTCTGTTCCAGGAAAATTAATGGAGGCACTGGTTAAAGAAGCACTGCAGGATCATTTAGACAAGACTTCAGTTATAGCTCGGACACAGCATGGTTTTGTTAAGGGGAAGTCTTGCCTGACCAACTTGATTGGATACTATGATACAGTCACAAAAGAACTGGATGCAGGGAATAACTTTGATATTATATACTTGGATCTTAGAAAGGCTTTTGATACTGTTGCACATGGAAGACTGCTACACAAATTGGAGCAGTGTGACATTGGAGGCAAATTGCTGCTATGGATAAAGGGGTGGTGGAGGGGAAGAAGACAGAGAGTGGTAATCAATGGACACTGCTCATCGTGGACTAATGTTATTAGTGGAGTCCCTCAGGGCTCAGTGTTGGGTCCATTATTGTTTTCTGTATTTATAAATGATATTGATGATGGTATATCAAGCTTAATGTCCAAGTTTGCAGATGATACAAAGGTTGGCAGGGTTGTCAAGGACACTACTGACACTATGCTGCTGCAACAGGATCTGGAAAGGTTGAGCAGATGGGCTGAGAGGTGGCAAATGAAGTTTAACATTGACAAATGTAAAGTACTACACATGGGAAGCAGCAACCCCAGAGCAACGTATCAACTCTGTGGTACTACACTGACAGTGGTAGAGAATGAAAGGGACTTGGGGGTGGTTGTGCAGGCAGATATGAAGTTCTCTGAGCAGACGGGCTGCAAGAGTAGCTCATGGAGTATTGTCAATGATATACAGGAATTTTTCCAGCAGGGATAAGGAGGTGATTATTCCATTGTATAAGGCAATGGTCAGGCCACACCTAGAGTACTGTATACAGGTCTGGAGGCCTCATTTCAAGAAGGATGTAGAGCTGCTGGAACGAGTACAGAGAAGGGCAACAAGATTAGTGAATGGAACAAAGGGGTGCTCTTACGAAGAAAGGCTTAAGCTTTACAAATTACAGTGTCTGGAGACTAGGCACCAGCGAGGTGATCTGATAGAGGTGTATAAAGCCTTGAATGGTTTAAGCATGCTCAATGCTGATGGGATTCTTCCATCCCTTGTGGTGGAGGTTGATAGCCTAAATAAGTTTAAGGCTCAGCTGGACAGGTATTTGGAACGAACAGAGGGGTGAGGTGGAAGTGGGTTTTTTTTTTTTGGCTGATGCTGCATAAGCTTGCTTTCTTGCATCAAATGCCTCTACTAATGCTAATGCTAAAAGAATTCTTCTGCTCCTATGCTTCCCTTTGATGACACTCCGATTTCTAGGCAAGACCTTGGGGATTACTCTGACTTGTAATCTCTCTTGGCATAAAGCACATTAAAAATATTGCTTCCTCTGCATCTAAAAAACTGGGTTTTCTCTTTCGCTCTCAGCGTTACTTTTCTTCCAAAACAGCTGTTCACTTTGTACAAATTGCAAATCTGCCCTACGATGAAATATTGTTCCCACATCTGGGGTGCCCCCAAAACCTCTGTCAGGCTTCTAGATTCCAATCAAAAGAGGGCAGTTAGGTTAATTAATGACTCATCTCTAACAAAGTCTCTCCACTATGTCTCACTGACATTCTGTTTCTGTTGCATGCCTTTTCAATAGCTGCATGGACACTGTTCTTCTGAATTGGCTTCTGTAATTCCAGCTCTCTCTTTCAAAGCAGTCCAAACATGTGCCAGAACCAGTCAACATCCTTTTACTGTCCAAGTTCAGTTCCACAGAACCAACTTTTCTTCTTCCTCATTTATTCATTCAACTTCTGTTTTCTGGAACAACCTTTCTTCCTGAAAATTGCAATCTGCAGAAGTTCAAGTCTAATGTCAACAAGTAACTTTTCAACATCTTTTCAACCTATGCACAGTACAAAGTACTATCGGTTCTAAAAAAAAACGGTACAATGATCCTTAAGAATGAAAAAAAATAAAATAGCATGGAAAACATTTATTTAAAAAAGGTTGTTTATGCGTGGGTAATGCACTTCCATCATTCTTCTACCCAATAAGTATGAATGCATCATTTGATTATAACTCACATCATGCATAAACATCCATTTTCATACCCTTAGATATTTAGTCAAGAAATAATTTTAGATATTTATTTAACATGATATACTGTAAGATAGTAAAGTGATCATAAGGAATTGTGCGAGATGTGGATTCTTTCTTTGGAAAATCTTTACTTTTTATTTTACTTTATTGTTTATTATTAGTTATATTTGCAGTTTACAATAATATACCTATGTAAATGTAAGTGTGTGCACATGTTTTTTGTAAAGGGAGGCTCCTAGAATGTCAGTTTGACTCTGTCTCATATCCCTGTGAAGAACAGTATCACTACAAATGGGCCAGATATGTGGGCCCCAATTCACAAAGGATAATCAAAGGCTGACACAAGTAATTATAGACCTGTGAGTTTAACTTCTGTTCCAGGAAAATTAATGGAGGCACTGATTAAAGAAGCACTGCAGGATCATCTAGACAAGACTTCAGTTATAGCTCGGACACAGCATGGTTTTGTTAAGGGAAAGTCTTGCCTGACCAATTTGATTGGATAATTATGATGCAGTCACAAAAGAACTAGATGCAGGGAATAACTTTGATATTATAAGTTTGGATCTTAGAAAGGCTTTTGATACTGTTGCACATGGAAGACTGGTGCACAAATTGGAGCAGTGTGGCATTGGAGGCAAATTGCTGCTATGGATAAAGGGATAGTTGAGGAGGAGAAGACAGAGTGGTAATTAATGGACACTGCTCATCAATGTTATTAGTGGAGTCCCTCAGGGTTCAGTGTTGAGTCCATTGTTGTTTTCTATATTTATAAATGATACTGATGATGGTATATCAAGCTTAATATCCAAGTTTGCAGACGATACAAAGGTTGGCAGGGTTGTTGAGGACATTACTGATGCTATGCTGCTGCAACAGGATTTGGAAAGGCAGCAGATGGGCTGAGAGGTGGCAAAGGAAGTTTAACATTGACAAATGTAAAGTACTATATATATATATGGGAAACAGTAACTACAGAGCTGTTGTTATTGTTGTTATTTTAGTTTTTAGGAGCATTAGCAACTAAGGCCATATTGCTCCGAGATATGCGGTGGTCATTCCCTGACCTTTCCGCATCCTCCGTATTTGGTGGTGACGGGCTCGAACCCCGGTCTAATCAAGAAGCGTGTGCTACGCACTGCTGCTCCTTCCCACCTGGCTACGGAGGCGCCTAACTACAGAGCAACGTATCAACTCTGTGGTACTACACTGACAGTGGTAGAGAATGAAAAGGAACTGGGGGTAATTGTGCAGGCAGATATGAAGTTCTCTGAGCAGTGCAGACAGGCTGCAAGAGTAGCTCATGGTGTCTTGTCAATGATATACAGGAATTTTTCTAGCAGGGATAAGGAGGTGATTATTCCCTTGTATAAGGCAATGGTCAGGCTACACCTTGAGTACTGTCTACAGGTCTGGAGGCCTCATTTCAAGAAGGATGTAGAGCTGCTGGAATGAGTACAGAGAAGGGCAACAAGATTAGTGAATGGAACAAAGGGTTGCTTTTACGAAGAAAGTCTTAAGTTTTGCAAATTACAGTGGCCGGAAACCAGGCACTTGCGAGGTGATCTGATTGAGGTGTATAAAGCCTTGTATGGTTTGAGCATGCTCAATGCCAATGGGATTCTTCCTCTTGCTCAGAATAATCACCTGAGAGGGCATAAATTCAGATTGAGGAGACAGATGTAGGATAGATGTGCAGAAATTTGCCTTTAGCCAGTGGGTGGTTGGTTAGTGGATCAGACTTCCATCCCTTGTTGTGGAAGTTGATAGGCTAAATAAATTTAAGGCTCAACTGGAGAGGTATTTCGAACGAACAGAGGGGTGAAATGGAATTGTGTTTTTTTTTTTTTTTGGCTGATGCTGCATAAGCTTGCATCATATACCTCTATGCTAATGCATGTGTGTGCGAAGGTTTGTGTGTATTCTGGCCACTTGTCTACCTAGAAGTATCATCACATTACAGAATTTTTAGTGCAAACTCCCAGGGGTTTGCGAACCATTGGTTGGGAACTACTAGTCTAGATAAATGGAAGACCTATGGATTGCATCAGGGGAAATTAATTGGCCGAAACTACCAGCTGCAGACTGGTAAAGAGATCGAAGTTATGACAGAGAGAGAGGCCTACCATCGCAGACTCAGAATAAATATATTTTTAAATTATTTCATTCCTTCATTTCAAGCATAATTAAATGGTGGAGAAAGTCTTCCATTATGCCTGTTAATATTATACTTTTTGCATACAGCATGTAGGGGTTAAGAGTTCAGAAAAACTTGATAGTTGGAGTGTGGGGGGAGAACTGTGGATACAACATATGTGTGTATATGATATCCTGAAAGAGGCCTCTGAGGTCGGGAAAACTCATGTCTAAAAATATATATAAATTCATACACCGACCATTGAATAAAATTTAAAATTTAATATGACTACAATCTTTTGATACTGTTGCACATGGAAGACTGGTGCACAAATTGGAGCAGTGTGGCATTGGAGGCAAATTGCTGCTATGGATAAAGGGATAGTTGAGGAGGAGAAGACAAAGTGGTAATTAATGGACACTGCTCATCAATGTTATTAGTGGAGTCCCTCAGGGTTCAGTGTTGAGTCCATTGTTGTTTTCTATATTTATAAATGATACTGATGATGGTATATCAAGCTTAATGTCCAAGTTTGCAGACGATACAAAGGTTTGCAGGGTTGTCAAGGACACTACTGACACTATGCTGCTGCAACAGGATCTGGAAAGGTTGAGCAGATGGGCTGAGAGGTGGCAAATGAAGTTTAACATTGACAAATGTAAAGTACTACATATGGGAAACAGCAACCCCAGAGCATCGTATCAACTCTGTGGTACTACACTGACAGTGGTAGAGAATGAAAGGCACCTGGGAGTGGTTGTGCCAGCAGATATGAAGTTCTCTGAGCAATGCAGATGGGCTGCAAGAGTACCTCATGGTGTATTGTCAATGATATATAGGAATTTTTCTAGCAGGGATAAGGAGGTGATTATTCCCTTGTATAAGGCAATGGTCAGGCCACACCTAGAGTATTGTATACAGGCGTGGAGGCCTCATTTCAAGAAGGATGTAGAGCTGCTGGAACGAGTACAGAGAAGGGCAACAAGATTAGTGAATGGAACAAAGGGGTGCTCTTACGAAGAAAGGCTTAAGTTTTGCAAATTACAGTGTCTGGAGACTAGGCACCGGCGAGGTGATCTGATAGAGGTGTATAAAGCCTTGAATGGTTTGAGCATGCTCAATGCTGATGGGATTCTTCCTCTTGCTCAGAATAATCACCTGAGAGGGCATAAATTCAAATTGAGAAAAGACAGATGTAGGATAGACATGAGGAAATTTGCCTTTAGTCAGCGGGTGATTGGTTGGTGGAACAGACTTCCATCCCTTGTCGTGGAAGTTGATAGCCTAAATAAGTTTAAGGCTCAGCTGGACAGGTTTGTTTGTTTGTTTGTTTGTTATTTGGTTTTTAGGAGCATTAGCAACTAAGGCCATATTGCTCCGGGATATGCGGTGGTCATTCCCTGACCTTTGCGCATTCTCCGTATTTGGTGGTGACGGGCTCGAACCCCGGTCTAATCAAGAAGCTTGTGCTATGCACTGCTGCTCCTTCCCACCTGGCTACGGAGGCGCCCAGCTGGACAGGTATTTCGAACGAACAGAGGGGTGAAGTGGAAGTGGTTATTTTTTATTTATTTATTTTATTATTTTATTTTTTTTTGGCTGATGCTGCATAAGCTTGCTTTTTTGCATCAAATGCCTCTTCTAATGCTAATGCTAAGAAGCGTGTACTATGCACTGCTGCTCCTGCCCACCTGGCTACGGAGGCGGCAAAAATGTGAAACTACATAACTTGCTCTTTGTGTTGTTGAGGAGGTGGAGATGCTTAGCTTAGTTAGGATGTTTATCTCCCCCTTTCTGCTGTTTTAAAATCAGAAAATGAGTTCCAGATTTTAAAAGAGCAGCAAGTGGGGGGAGGGTAAACCTCTAGGCATGTCAGTCATTGCTCTAGCAATGATCTACCATGTCATGTAAGTCATGTAGTTTCACGTTTAGTCGAACTAACGCCTGCTTAACTGCATTTTTACCCCTTCTGATGTGGGAAAGGTGTGTGAAGGACAAATGTTTCAAATAAACAGGAAGCCAATACTATGGCAACAGGCTTACATAAATTTAAGGTGTGTCAGGCACGTCAAAACGTTGAGTTTGCTAACAAGTATTTGTTAGCGGTTCTCAACCTTTGGGTAAGGTCTAACAGCAACAGGTGAGAATCATGAGTGGTCAAATTTACACTCTTCGAAGCATTTTAGTACTACCTCATAATAGAAAAATCAAGAAACACAATGAAATCTCTTATTAACTGCCAGTGGTCCTTGAGGCTGTTGCAGATATCCTCTCAGGATATCTGCAACAGCCTCATGTCAGTATGACAAGCTGAGCTTGCTGCCTGGGAGTTTAAAATGCTGATGAAACTGATATCCAGGCAACACTCGAGTCAAGTGGACCGAATTTCAGTGAAGTCCAGTCATTCTCCAATTAAAATCCGCTGCTTGCACTTCATAATGGTTGTTTGTTTGTTTGTTTTTTAGGAGCATTAGCAACTAAGGCCATATTGCTCCGGGATATGCGGTGGTCATTCCCTGACCTTTCCGCATCCTCCGTATTTGGTGGTCACGGGCTCGAACCCCGGTCTAATCAAGAAGCGTGTGCTACGCACTGCTGCTCCTGCCCACCTGGCTACGGAGGGGCCTCCTTCATAATGGTGGGACTTTCAGTAGCCCTGGGTAAAACCCCCATGTGCAAGTCCTGAAATATGGTACCTAGTATACTGGAGATGGCCACTCAGGTTTGAAGCAATGTAAGCACCTCCATATTGTGCTGGTGCTTATGTTCGAAGCAACGTAAGCACCAGCATAATATGGAGGAATTCTGGTCCCCCATATGTTACCAGACAATATTAGGTGGTAGATGATGCCTCAACCAGTGAAATACCACTACTTTGCTTATTGGAGGCTTGAAGTGGTCGAAACCATGTTTAGTCTTCAGAGCACAGCTATGGCAACCTCCCACCCCATCTCCTCCATCATGCAGTATGATTGACGTTTTTTAAAGTTATGATGGACATCATGGTGAGATCCATGGAAAAACCCATGTTGCCCTCCTCTGAGGCTGACTAAAACTCAGCCACGTTGTGGGGGAAAAAAAAAAAAAGCCATAAAAATTCTCATATCATTGATGGGATTCGGACTCTGGTCTTTTCCACTTGGTGTGGGGAGGATGGTGATTATATCAACTGTGCTACCTGTGAGGGCCAGCAAAATTAGCCAGAAAATTTTTAATAGAAAGTTTAATAAAATTTAAGTTATTAAAAGTAATCTTATCAGTTGTAACAAAAATCTTTGTTAAAACAAAGAGTGAAGTTTTTTTGTGGTTTAATTAACTCTCATTATCATAGAATTTCAGGAGTATTATGTTTTCTGTTTATTTTGTTAACTTGTTTGTTTATGGATAAACTTTCTGCAATGTTGATGTGGGGTGTAATTGCCAGCCTTGTTTCTTCCTTACAGGTAAATCTTGAGAATAATCATAGGTGGACACCACTAACTGCCTGTATGTTAACTGTGTCCACGAGAACAGCACACATGGTGTTTGACCATCCCCAACTCCACAAAGTTATAACACTTTTAGTTGAACACAACTGTAATTTAAACAGTTATCCCCCAGATGATTTACCTCCAATTATAATGGCTGCAAAATATTCACTGGTGTCTATAGCTGAAATGTTCCTTCGTAATGGATGTGATCCAAATGTGAGATGCATACGAGGACTCACACCCATCTTCTATGCAGGAAAAAACAAAAAGGAACACTTATTAAATCTGTTATTTGCAGCAGGAATAAAACCACATAATGAAACCTGGATAGAAAGTGGTTTTCTTACTGAAATTGCAAATGAAAAGTTACAAAATTATATCATTGAAAAAGTTGAAGAATTCCCTACTTTAAAACATGTATCTTGCATAAAATTAAGAAGAATGTTGGGAAAACGTGCAGATCAAATAGCCGGGAATTTAAATCTGCCTCATTCTGTTTTTAAATATTTAACTTGGCAGACTACTTGAAGGCATGAGATATCTATGGACAGTAGGGATGAACAATATACTGATTTTTTTTTTGTTTTTTTACCTAGTTGTTATTACTATTAAAAGAATTTTTGCCTTTTTTTATCTAGTCATTATTATTACTAAATTTGTATACCTTTAGTAGCAGTACAAATTACTAAATTTGTAAATCTGTAATGCTAGAACTTACATGAAAATGTTTCCTGAAATGCAATGGATTATGACATCTAATAGATTACTATTAAAAAAAACTTTTTAACAGTAGTTAAAACAATAAGTATGAGTACAATAAATATTTAATTAAAATCATGAAGCATTTTTAAATTATAATTTTATATGTCAATTATTAATTTTTGCAAAGCATACACACTGTATAATGATGCATAAGTTGTCAAAGTAAAGTATTGTGGAACATAGATTGGTAAAACTGATTGAATCCTGGAAAGACATATACTCTGTCTTGCATCCTCATTCTGTTTTTAAATATTTAACTTGACAGACTGGAACAGAGGGAGTTCCTCTACCCACATTATGCAATTTTGCAGTATAATGCCCTACTGGAATCATTAAAACTTTGTGTACTATTGATGAGAGTGAGCTTTAGAGGAAGCATGTTGCTGCCCAGAACAGTCAGTGGTTTCAAATGGGACACCACTGCCCCAGCAGTGGAGAGTTTAGAAATTTTTTGCAATTGGTTTGTCACAGCAGTAATGAGGACTACTACAGAATTCACTGTAAACTAGATGAATCACATCAAGTTCAGGGATCTTGTTAAAATTGCATGTTGAAAATAAATATAATTACATTATATAAATTTTGTTTTTCATTTATGTATATGTCTTTTATAAATGTACATTATATTACAGTACAAACTTTTATATTTTCTTATCTAACAATGATTCTTCTTTGTTCGACACAGCACAATTCAGGAACAAAACACCTTTCTGAGGGTTGCACAACCTAAGCCATTTTCCAAAATGTCAGCATCAAAGGTCCCCTGCTTCTGTTAGAGAGAGTGGAAATAAACACATCACTATTTTCTTGACATGCTCACCAGATGGGCTGAGTTAAAAGCAATTACTAAACATGTGAGAGCCGAGACTATAGAAAAAATTTTTTGTGAACTCCATTTGTTATGGTTGTCCGCAAACTCTATTATCTCATAATCTGCCTTTGCTTGCCTAATCTCCTTTGTGACTTGGTTACAGACCAGCTTATATCTATCATAGGCTTCCATGTCACCCATTCATTTATATGTATTCCATGCATTTTTCTTCTCTGCCATATTCTCATTAGTTCATCTGACATCCATTTAGGCCTAAACCTTGAACAATATTCCTTTGTTGGTATGAAAAGCCTAGTAGCTTCCAAGATTAATTCTTTGAATGCTTTCCATTTTGAATTTTCTGTTGGTAACATCATCAGTTGGTCCCATCGTATAGAATTTAAATACTGTCTCAGACCACCGTAGTCACCTTTATGAAAGCAAACACCCTTCCTTTTACCCTTGATGGTAGTTATCTCTTTGAGTAAATCCCACTTCAACACACTGTGATCACTGCCACCTTCTGCAGATAAAGTGGTTCCTTTATCTGCAGATTCTTGATGCATGAAGAATCTCTACTGATAATCAGATCAAGAGTATTACTCTAGTTGCCTCCCAAACATGCTGATTTAGAAAACAATCATCCAATAAATCCACAAAAGCCTTGCTAGTGTGTGAGTGACCAACCCACAAATTCCAGTCAATATCTGAGAAATTAAAATCCCCCATTATAAGACTCTGATTTACTGGCCCACTCTATTTCCCTGTACAGTTTCTTTTTATACTCATCAGAGTCATTAGGCCTATAGCACACTCCTACTCTCAATTTTGATCTCCCAATGCTCATGTCACACCAAACTGACTCGACACTGCACTGTCCAGCGATGTCAACTGGCTTCACTTCCTTGGATTTTGCGTTTCTTAACTAATAGCATAACCCCTCCTCCCTTCCTATTCTGTCTATCCTTTCTGTACACATTGTACTACCCAAATTTCAGTTCTGCATTCCTTATATCTCTGTGACACCACGTCTCTGATATCCCAACAATATCTGCCTTTGATGTTTTGAGCAATACCTCAAATTCATCAAATTTATTACCAAATTCCTAGCATTCGTGTACACGCAAGTATACATGCACCTGTTCCTATTCTTAGCTACTCTAACACAACCCATGTGTTTACTTGTACCGCAATGACTCCCAGCAGTCTCTGAAATATCCTGCATCTTGTTTTCCAGGCTGCTGCTCATTCCAATAGAAGCAGCAAGAATTACTTTCACTTCTGCCAGTGGCTACTGTTAATCTATTAGTCCTTGTATTCCCCAAAGTTAGCAGTTTTCAGAAAATATTCTTGCACCCTTTCTATTTAAGTGTATTCCATCCCTGTAGAAGCAGTCTCTCCTGTTAACAAGTACAGACCAGGCTGAAAAAAAATTCTACCCCTTGAGCCTTGCACAATCTTTCCAGGGCCGAATAATAATTATTTCCTATACCTTGCACATATCACACAACATTTGAAGCGGCATTAACCACTCTGAATGAACGCAATTAAAAAAGAAGAGAAAATATTATGGTTTTGATAGGAGGAGAGAGAGAGAGAGAGAGAGAGAGAGAGAGAGAGAGAGAGAGAAAATGATCTTTAAAAACAATGAAAACTGGAATTTTAAGTGATGTTATTCCTTTTGAATTCCTTCATAGGAATACAAAAAAAACTACCAACCATATGTTTGCAATAAACAAGTTAACGAGAAATTGCTCTCGTAGAATTAAAGTTTTTTTTTTTTTTTTTGGAAAACTAGCATTTCATAATGAGAAAAGTCATTTAAATGTGGCTTTGCTTTAAAGAAAAGTGGATTTTTAATTTTGAAATTACCCTTCACCACCAGGTGCACTGGTGGTAAATCTACCAAAGCAACATAAATTTAAAAATAAAGATATCCATTAAAGTAATGTCAATGTGAAGTTTAGTATTCCTTCATTATTAGTTTGACTTTTGATCTGTATCATTAATTCTTATGTTATAGAAGTTTCACCATAAAAAATAATAAAAGGAAAGTTTTTAGGCTTCATTGAAGCCAATTTTTGCATATAATTATTAAGAACCCCAAATCAAGAATTTAAAATTGGCAGTGTCTGCAGATCCAAGAACAGCTGTTATTGTAATCTTTGATCTGAAGCAAACAAACAGAAACACATGCTAGCTTTGAAGATTGTCTGCATAATGTGCTAATCAATGCAGGGGTGAGGTTTTTGATGTTTCTTTTGAGTTTCACTTGCCAACAGTACAGATAACACCCAAATGCAAGTGTTATGAAAAAAAGTGTACGTATCAAGTGCATCAGTGGGAACTTTACCCATGCTCACTGAAATTAATTAAAAATATGTTTTCAAAATAAAAAATGGATTTTTCATATTTGTGCTTATAAAAGATTGAAAATTAAAACTCGGTCATTAAAGTGAACAATTTTTAATTATTTCATCCTTTATTCCTAACATAACAATGGAGGAAAAATACATGATGTGCCTGCTAATGTTATATTTTTCATGTGCCTGATAAAGGATTAAAAACATTTTGAAGTTTTCCAGTTGTCAAATAAAGAGAAAAGTTTACAAATAATAGGAAAAGGCAAAGGTAAGATTAATTTTTATGTATTTTTGAAGCATACTGCTGGCATAGAAGTTATACAGACTACATACCTAATTGATGGCAGTTAACTTCAAATATGTTTGTTTAGAGACTGCACGTTCACTTTATCTTTTGAAAAAATTTGCACATCAATAAATATTGTTGGTGTCTAAATAATTTTAAAAAATATTGTAAAAAGAATACTATTTTGGTGTTAGCTTTAAACACGTGGATGCCAAATAAGATTTTGATATCATATACTTGGATTTCAGGAAAGCTTTTGATATTGTTGCACATGGAAGACTGCTGTACAAATTGGAGAGGTATGGCATTAAGGTAAGTTGCTACATTAGATGAAGGGATGGTTGACTGGGAGACGACAGAGAGTGGTAAGCAATGGATGCTGCTCTTGATGGACAAATGTTATTAGTGGAGTTCCCCAGGGTTCGGTGTTGGGCCCATTGTTGTTTTGCATATTCAATGATATTGATGAAGGTATATCAGGATTGATGTCTAAGTTTGCAGATGATACAAAGATTGGCAGGGTTGTTAAAGACAGAATAGACAGTATGTTACTCCAACTGGATCTAGACAAGTTGGGCAAATGGGCTGAGAAGTGGCAACTGAAATTTAACATTGACAAATGCAAAGTACTGCATATGGGTAGCAATAACCCTAGTGAAACGTACCAACTGTGTGGTACTACACTCAGGGAAGTGGAAAAGACCTGGGGGTAATTGTGCAGTCAAATATGAAGTTTGCTGAGCAGTGCAGACAGGCTGCCAGGGCAGGTCATGGAGTCTTGTCAATGATATATAGGAATTTTACTATCAGGGACAGGGAGGTGATTATCCCGTTGTACAAGGCAATGGTCAGGCCACACCTAGAGTACTGTGTACAGGTATGAAGGCTTCATTTTAGGAAGGATGTAGAGTTGCTAGAAGGAGTACAAAGAAGGGCAACAAGATTGGTGAGGGGAACAAAGGGGTGCTCTTACCAAGAAAAGGCTTAAGTTCTGCAAATTGCAGTGCCTGGAGAGTAGGCACTTGCGAGGTGATCTGACTGAGGTGTATAAGGCCTTGAATGGGTTGAGCAAGCTGAATGCTGATGGGATCCTTCCTCTTGCTCAGATTAAGAACCTGAGGGAACATAGATTCAAATTGAGGAAAGACAGTTGTAGAAGAGATGTGCAGAAATTTGCCTTTAGCCAGCCAGTGGTTGATTGGTGGAACAGACTTCCATCTTTTGTTGTGGAAGTTAGCCTAAAGAAATTTAAGGCTGAGCTGGACAGGCATTTGGAATGAATGGAAGGGTGAAACGGGAAGTTTTTTTGGCTTATGCTGCATAAGCTTTCTTTCTTGCATTGTATGCCTCTACTAATGCTAAGATTAAAAGAGTGCTTAAATAGAAATGATGCACTGGGTAACTTTAGGTATTACCTGCCTTAATGCACTTCACACTTAGGCATTAGTTTTGCAAAAATTATTCTAATTAAAATATACACTAACTACTTTATTCTCTTAAAAAGGATTTGTTATTAATCTAGGTGATCAACACCAACAAGATATTCTTTGGTACGATTTGGAATGTAAGAAAAGTGACAGCTGTGTGTTAATGCAGCAATATGCAAGGTCTTACACTTGGGGAATAGCAAACCCAAATAATTTATATGCTCAGTGGGGTTGAAGTTTATTTGGGAGTTACAATATAGTCAGATATGGAGCTCTGAGCAATATACACAGGTGGTAAGGAAAGCCTGTACCAATGATTTAGAAACATTTTCTTGTAGAGATAGGAAGGTCATAAACCCACTGTGTAAGGCTATTGTAAGCTGTTGTAATAGTGTGTTCAAGTAGGAACATTTCATCTAATAAATAAAAAAAAAAAAAAAAAGACATTGGGCTTCTTGATAGGGTCCAAAGATGGGTAACTCACCTGGTGAGATAGCCAAAAGGGTGATTGTATGAGGGAAGACTTCAATTATGTGGGCTACATAGTTTGGAAATTAGGCTCCTTGAGACTTGATTAAGGTGTATGAGATAAAAGTAAAATGTATGAGAGTGAAATTTCCACTGTTATAAATGATTTTATTTTTCCACTGTTATGATTCCAGAACTAGGGGCCAGTAAAAGTCATGAATTCAAATTACAAGGGAAGGGATTTAGATTGGACTGCAAGATGTTTCCTTTTAGCCAGTGAGCTGTTAATTACAGGAATAAGTTACCTCCCTGGGTGGTTGAGTGACAGCTTAGGGAAATTTGAAGGTCCTGGACAGACTCTTATTTGAGGAGGGAGTCAAACAGTTCATTTTATCATTTATTTATTGTTAATGAATATTTTTTTTTTTTTTTTTTTGTCTGGTGCATCAAAGGCCAGGGCTTCTTTGCTATAATACTAACACTAGATTAGTTATATCAGAAAATTCAATCATAACCCACTTAGGCGACAGGACTCGTATTGGCGAAAGGAGGATACCATCAGCCAATTTTGGACAAATTATAAATTGAAATACACTTTCTAAAGTTTTAAGTTAAAAGGGATATAGTGAAATGTCCATTAATCAAAATTATTTTATACTGCAAGAAAAATCATCAGTGTGTTTTTGTACATTTCATAGAGAACTGTTTTAGGAAACACCACAGTACACAAAACACAGATGATAATTAAAGATGTCTGGTATGCATGGGAAAGTAATTCCAATAATTCGTAATACATTCATATAATAACGGATTTATTTTTCTATGTCCTTAAGAAAATTAACTATACACAATGACTACAGGTTTTCTGCTTCTTACAAATACCTTCACATATACCCTGAACTCAAAAGAAATACAGCCATTAAATTAGTCAATAAAAATTCAGTAGCAGTTTTCAAAATGTTTGGCTTTCTAGAATGGACCATTCATTTCATTCTGTGCACA
Source organism: Mastigoproctus giganteus (assembly GCF_048544385.1). NCBI lineage: Eukaryota > Metazoa > Arthropoda > Arachnida > Uropygi > Thelyphonidae > Mastigoproctus > Mastigoproctus giganteus. Next base: position 3,699,672 of record NC_143585.1, on the reverse strand, counting down.
TACCTGTACATCCATCATATCACTTAAGTGCAACGTACACGGAAGCAGAGGACAGAGGTCACAACCAATAAATGATTACAGTAGCATAGTTTGTGGTCTTTCTAAGAGTTGTTTAAAATGTGATAACCACTGAGCTCCCACAGCACCATCTACTACTCTATGGTCACAGCTAAGCGTTACACTCATCATTATGGCTGTCCTGTAACTGAAAAGAAAGCAAAACAATAAAAACCTGCAAGTGAAATAATAAAATGTTAACTGCAACAACCTCAGAATTGAACATATCTATTCAATCTTTCATAAAGAAATAAAACAATAATATCAAATAATGCAATTTAAGTTTTAATCTTTCAGTTTTCTTTGTCTCGTAAACAAAATAGTCTTTTCAAGAGAGCGAGAGAGAGAAATCTCACAAAATACAAGTAGCATTCATTTGGTGAAAGGTTACAATAGAAGTGTGGCCTATTCCATACAGTGTGCTACTGTATAACTCAAGCACTATCATCAGCTCTTGTTCTCTTGTGGTCATGTCACATGGACTATATTTTTATGTAATGTCTGTATGAACTGGCCATCAGTGTTATATTAGATAACATTTGTGCATGATGTTGGTTTATTCTAAGACATCTGTAATGTATGGGTTTCAAATGCCACTTGAAATTACATTGAATTCTACATAGGTATAAGCATGATAAAATAGGCTGAGGTTTCTTGCAGAGGTCATAGTGATTATTTCCATTCATCAGTCTAGAGTAGCATTCTTGAGTGTTTTTTTTTTTTTTTTTTATCAGAATGTTTTGTTTATAGCCTGAGAAACTTCCATCTTGTGGATTTGTTGTCCCTGTAAATTTTCAATGAGATATCTCATTTGGAGACATCGCTCACATTTTTACCCTGAGATTCCCTCTACCATGGCTGAGGCATAAAAAGGAACAACCATCTCAAGAATGTATATATAAAGTAAGTGCTCCCTATATGATCCTAAAATTTGGAAGAAATACCAAAAAGAAATAGATAAGAAATTAAAAAGACACTGAGATCAATGGAACAATTTTGCCACCAACTTAGAAAAAGACATACATAATGATAACGTATATATCCAGTAAAATATTTTTATAATTAAAGGTATTTAATTATAAAGATATTTTATTCTTTGTTCATAAAGAGGCACATTCAGCCTTGAAAGCTCCAAAATATAATTAAAGATATTTTACTGGATATATACATTATCATTATTTATATCACTATGGATTCCAGTATTTATCCTCATTATAAAAAAAGACAGTAATAAGCCATGTACTAGAGTATATAAAATAATAAGACAAATGAACAATAACCTCAAGGAAACAGTCAAAATTAACACAATACCATTAGAAGATTGGCTCAACTATTATTAAAAACCTATGGCCACAGTTGATCCTCCCCTGGCTAAAACAACATCTAACAATAATATATAATAGAAGCCTTCACAACAGGCCAGAAACAGAGCTTAAAAACAGGAAAAACCAAAAATATGCAGGCGACAATGGAATTAACATAGAGCTCATCAAATACTCAGGAAAAAATTTTGAAATTAAGCTATTTGAACTGATGAATATGATTTTTGCGGGCCACCAGATAGCTGGCAAAATGCTCTTGTAGTGCCAATTTTCAAAAAAGGCAATATAAATGACTGCAATAACTATCAAGGCATCACTCTCCTGAACTCAGGATATAAAGTATACTCAAGCCTCTTAAAACTGAAACTTAGTAAACACTATGAAAACATCCTTGGAGAAGAACAAAACGGGTTCAGGAAGGGAAGATTATGCACCGATGCTTACTTCACACTCAAGTTCCTGATATAAAAAAGAAGAGAGTTTAATTTGGAAACCCATCTCTTATTTACAGATTACAAGAAAGCCTTTTAACAAGGTGAACCAAACAAAATTATTTGAAATCTTAAAAGAAGACAATATACCAAACCAGTTGATCGAGGCCATCCTCAATATCTATAAAAAACAATAGAATAAAAATTAAGATTGAATCACAGCTGAATTGAAGACAATAAATACAGGGGTGTGGAATGGATGTGAACTGTCCCAGCTTCTATTCGACATATATGTAAATCGTATTATAAGAGAATGGAGGAAAATCTAAAAGACAGGCACCAAAATTAGCCGCAAAGCAAGAATGGAGACACTGCATTTTGCTGTTAACCAGTTCTAATAGAAGACAATGAGAACTCATTGCAGAAAGCCATCTTCTCATTAAACAAAACAGCAAAATCATTTAATATGGAAATCTCATCTTCAAAGACAAAAGTGATGGCATTTAAAGGAAAAGATCCAATAAGAAGAAAGATCTGCATTGACAATAATATTATCGAACAAGTTAACACTTTCAAATACCTAGGATACCACCTGTCATATGAAAAAGATATTGAGCAAAAAATAAATAATTATATAGAAATTGCTAAAACTATAAACCATATTTTCAAATCTAACTGGTGCACAAGAAAACAAAACTGCTGTTACATAACACCCTTGCCAGACCTATCCTAACCTATGGCTCTGAGGCATGGACAATGAGCAAAGGGGATAGGAGGTTGACTGGTGCAGAAATGCATTTCATGTGCAGTACTGCAGGCTATACCAGGTTTGACAGGAAAAGATATCGACATCAACATCACACCTGCAGGCAACCTCAGTACTGAATTATATCGACTCATACAGAAAGAGATGGATCCAGCATGTAGAGAGAGAATCAAGGATGGATGCTATCCAAAAGATAGCATACTAAACTACAAACCCCAGGGAAGGAGAGGCAGAGGCAGACCCCTGCAAAGATGGAGAGACCGTAACAGGCCACCAGACATAATACTGGAAAGGAAGGTTTTTTTATTTTAGATACTTTTTTTACCTATTTGTAAAAGAATAAGAGAAGTTTACCTCAAATATGATAAGTAGAATGCTTCCATATGATACTCTCCAGAAATTAAAACGAAAACCTTATATTTGAATTTTCATTCCTGTGATCACGACATATGGTCGAAAAGCCTTGTCAGCTTCAGGCAGGAAAATCGTTTTGCAATTTTTTCATTAAACTAATTTTTTACTTAATTTTTAATTGCGTTAAATTGCTTATTAATTGTGTTCAGTTGATTTTTAATTATTTCTTACTGTAATGTAATATTTTCAATTTTTTAATTGTTTTGGTTTTAATTTCTGGAGAGTATCATACGGAAGTGTTCTATGTATCATATTGAGGTAAACTTCTTTTAATCTTTTACAAATATCGATATCAACGTAGAACATACTGAGCATTATAACTCTGGTTCATGCTATCAAATTTTTTTACCTATATAATAAGTGTTAAGAATCTTCAAGTAAAGCAATCTGTAGGTAGCAGTGTTCACAGTGTGCTGATGCGGAACTTCTTAAAAAAAATAACTGTCAAGGATAAAGAGAAGATTATAAGGTGATTTTAATGGGTTTTAAAAATGTAAATACCAAATAGGAAGTGTTCAGAGAAGTAATAATCATAGAGGCCATTAAGCATTTTAACACAACTAAGGAATACTGTTCAAGATTTAGACCAAAATGGATGTCAGGTGAAGTGATGAGCTTAGCGGCAGACAAGAAAATGAATGGGATGATTATAAACTATCAGAGGGGAGATACAGAGCCTTACAATAAGTACAAACTAGTGTGTAATCAAGTTAATCTGGAAGTTAGGCAGGATAAGGCAGATTATGAGAAGTCTATAGCTAAGAATGCAAATATAAACAGCAAGGAATTCTTTGTACAGTACAGCGTCGATAATCCGAACTTCCAATTTGTTCGGATTTTCGAACTTATAATTTAGTAAGTTAGAAATTTAAGTTAAATATTTTTATTTGTATGTAACAAAACAAATGGAACTTTCAGACATAATAACACATATGTATTAACGAAAATATGTTTATGCTTTAACGAAAATAATTACTTATTTTTTGCTGCACCATTTTCAAACTTCATTTCTTTGCTCTCTCACTCTTTTCAAGCAAGAGTAGTTGAGTTGGACAGCAATCAGTGTTGCTCATACCAACCATCGCAGTCTCTAGTGCAGCAAATACCTCAACATGCATAGGCCCAGTGTTGACGTCATTTTCTTTGTCATCATCCATATCATTTTCAGGAGCTCCAGTTTCTTTTACATTCACAATTTCGTTTTTCATTTAAAACAGGAAACCCTGTACTATCAATATCATTTTCCATCCACACCCTTGCACATCACCTTCATCGCAATCTTCAAACCCAGTGATTGACTGAAACAAGTTGATCATCTCCTCAAGTTTGATTCTGCTCATCTCCTATGGTTTCTTCTACAATAGGCCAGTTTTTTCCAAGCATTTTTTAAATTCTGCACAGTAAGTGATTCCCAGGCGTTAAACAGGTAGCAGCTGTCCTTGAGACAGCTTTTTTGAAAAATCTACGAGGCTTGCTTTGTTGCTTTCTGCTAAAAGTAAACGACACAAGACTTGTTTTTTGTGGATTCTCTTCAACTTTTTGATGATTCCCTAGTACATCGGTTGGAGGAATGCGATAATGTTTGATGGAATCAAAATGACCTTGAATCCATCATCCATTTTGTTTGTTTCCACTGAAGGATGTGATGGTGAGTTGTCTAGGATAAGCAAGACCTTGCCCATCTTGTCTTCTCGTTCATAATACTTCTTGACATTCAGAATAAAATTGTTGTAAAACTATATCAGATTACAAAGTGTTATGTTTAGTTAGTACTGTATGCATATTAATTACGCTATGTATGTAAGCATAAATTTATTTTTATTTTGCTAACCTGTGGATAATTCTTCTGATTTTCACATATCATTTAATTTTGTTAATTGGTAAGGTAATAAACGTGTAAGTTTGTGCTTTATATCTTCATTTTTATATCCTATGGATAACATTCCTCCAATTTTCGCTTATTAGAATTGCCATTTAATAGAATCAAAATTCAATTCGCAAATGTGATCACAATAACCGGCACTTACTGAAATTAATTTATGGCACCAGCATAAAAAAAATAAATGCTGGCTCATTCGTATTAGACATTACTGTATGTTAACAATAAAAGGAAAAGGATGAGTCACATTGGTCCACCAGATATGAATGATATAATTGTTGATAATCCGGCACAGACTGCTTATAAACTGAATAAAGATTTTGGAAAAATATTTATTTTTGCAAAATATTTATAGAGAAAATAAAAGTGGAAGGGAAATTTCTGCAAGTAAAACTGTTTTAATATCCAGTTACATTAAAATTAGCTGCAAAAGAGGTTAAACTTTTAGATATCATAATGGAAGCATCTTTAGATTCAGAAGAGTCTGCAAGTTGGAGACTTGTATGCACAAATGTATCTTCTATTCACAAGGTTGGTTCAAGTGTGAAGTGGGTAACCACAGACCTGTAAGACCTGAAAAACTGAATCAATATTAAATATCGATTTATAATATTTAATAATTAAAGAAGTAATGCAAGATAATCTTGATAGGAATGGGGCCATGAGGCAATCACAACATAGATTTCTTAAAGGGAGATATATCTCACCAATCTGCAGGTACTTCTGAATTTATGGATGCTTTCACTATGATATAACACTAATGCCTGTGGTTATTATATTATAGTATGATTAACACTATGATATAATATGTGGGTGTTCAGTTCCTTACTGCTTTTAATATTTATTAATGATACTGATATTTTAGGTTAATGTCTAAGTTTGCTGATGATACAAAGGTAGGCATAATGATTAATAATAGTAATCAGGCATTCCACTTCAAGGGGATCTAAATAAAACCAGCAGTTGGATTTGAAAATGGCAAATGAGGTTTAATGGTGACAAATGCCAGGTACTACATTTGGATGGCAGTAATCCCAGAATAACATACCATTAGGGGTAATGTAAAACTCAAGGCAGTTTTGTATGAAAAAGATCTAGGGGGTAATTGTGCAGTCTAACATGAAATTCTCTTAGCAGTGCAAATAAACTAGTAGAACAGCCCAAGGGGTTCTGTCGTTGGTATATAGGCAAACCTCTACTTACGAACTTTCAAGAAACAAACAATTCGTATTTATGAATCTTGCATGGACTAGTAAATTGTGGCTCCCAATTCATTTAACAAACGCAGAACCCTGTGCATATGAACATTTTACAATGCATGAAGAAAATGTTTAGTCAGTCATTTTCCCGTTCTATGCCATACTGGATGGTTGGTTGGATTTTGATTTTATTGGCGCAAAAGTGACTAAGGCTAGGGTGTGCCATGACTACACCATAAAAATACAAATGAATAAAAGATATATCGTAACCTTACAGAAAAGTTGCAACTCAAAAACGGTAAATACATAAAATTGAGTAAAACACTGACTAAAAATAAATGCTCAATACTCTATATATATATATATATATATATATATATATATATATATATATATATATATATATATATATATCGGTAAATATTAATAGTTTGTAAAAACTTAAAAATATCTGACATGTGGTCATTGTTTGATAAAATCTGACTAAGTGTATAAGGCTCAGTCAGATGGGTAAGAGTGGTAAAATGTGTATAATTAAAATCTAGGGATTCTATTAAAATGTTTCATGGATAAAACTCTCAGAAGACTTACACACATGGGGGTCAGCAGTCCACAGCAAATACGAATCTGTCAGATGAGAGTATTATGCGGGTGCGGGCAAGGAAAACTTCCTCTTTTCAATTCCTGTGCAGACTAGACTGTCACGGTTTGATTATAGACTTTATATCATGTAATTTGTTTGTAGTCTGTCTATCCCATGAATCCTGCCACTGGGAGTGAATCTTTTGGTATATTATTTGCCTGTAGTCTGTACAGGGGACTGGACAGGCAACAATTATTAGTGGCAATTCGATAATTGTAGATTACTTAAAATATCATTTATAATTGACTTAATATGATAGCATAGCTGACTTTATTATGGTACTCACCTTTTTTTTTATAATCTGCAATTGATGTTTGAATAGGGTGGATGATAATTTTAATTAGGAGTAAGTAAGTTCGGGTTTAAAAACAGAAGTTAAAATATGCGCGAGGAAGTAGAAGTGCACGTCTTTGTCCTTGATTGTCAATATTAAAGTTGAAAATAAATGGTTAATACTGGAGGCCAATAGCCATAACAAGTGGGTTTCGTTATCCACGTCTTCAGTTGGCAATGATGGGTTGAGAGTGAACGCGTGTATTTAAGAAAGCTAAGTTCCCACGATGCTCCTGGTTACACGTGGAAATTTCAGGTGCATGAGATTCCAAGCTGGTGCAACGTTGTAAGGTAGTTTGGTATTTAATACTTGGAGATTGGAATGGTAGTGGAACCATTCTATGACTAGGGCTTCATATTGGAAGATTTTAAAACTGGATGATAATGGGAATGGCTGAGTAGATTATGGGAACTTAGCTTTCTTAAATACACGAGTTCACTCTCAACCCATCATTGCCAACTGAAGAAGTGGATAACGAAAGCCACTTGTTATGGCTATTGGGCCTCCAGTATTAACCATTTATTTTCAACTTTAATATTGACAACCAAGGACGAAGATGTGCACTTCTACTTCCTTGCGCATATTTTAACTTTTGTTTTTAAACCCCAAATTACTTACTCCTAATTTAAATTAAAATTATCATCCACCCTATTCAAACATCAATTGCAGATTATAAAAAAAGGTGAGTACCATAATAAATTAAGCTATGCTATCATATTAAGTCAATTATTAGTGGGAATTGCTGATTTGGCTACAGTGTCAGCCAAATCATTTCCTCTAATCCCAATGTGGCTAGGAATCCAGCAGAAGATGTATTCACTTTCATGGAGAGAATAGATCTTCTGCTGAATTTGAGACAGAATTAGGTGAGGGTTATATCTCACCGACAATAAAGCCTGTACAACACTCAAAGAATCAGAATACAGAATGAACCATTGGTACTGGTATTTATTAATATAATCCAAGGCTAACTCTATAGCATGCAGCTCTGCAGTAAATATGCTGCATTCGGGGAGAATCTGCTCTGATATGGTGGTGTCCGGAAAGACAGCAGCAGATCCTACATGTGATTCAAACTTCAAGCCGTCTGTGTAAACTGCCGCAAAGTCAGAATGTTCAGCTCAGTGTGCTGAATAGAGCTGAAGGTAGACAGACGATGGGGTATCTGACTCTCCCTAGTTTTTAAGGGAAAAGTCACATTTTGGAACGTGAGCATGCCAGGGTGGAATAGGCTGCTTTGGTGTTTGGGCAACCTTGTCTACCTTGATTTCAAGTTCTCTGAGTAGCTCTTGTCCACGAATACCAAAAGGATGACTGGCAGTCTGATGGGCGTTGCATAAACTTTCCCACCGTGGCTCAAAAATGGATGGCCACATAAGATGATCTGGTAGGGATTTCAGTTTTAAAGCATACGTTAGAGACAACTGCTTACATTGAAGCAATAAAGGTGGTTCATGTGCTTCAACATATAGGCTCTGGACAAGAAATGTTTGATATGCTCCAGTAGCAATACAGAGAGCCTGAGGATAGACAGGATCCAGCCATCAGAGAACACTGTCCCTGGCTGAATTGTATACAATGGATCTGTAATCTAGCCTGGATCGTATAAATGCACGATAAATGTCTCTCACCCCAAGATGTAGAGGACAGAGAGCAGAGAATATTAAGGTGCACTTTGTATGGAGCGAATATGTTCCAGAAAGGTCAAAATTTTATTGAAAACGAGTCTGAAGAATTGTGTCTGACACTACTGGAATAGCATATTTTCCAAGCCTTAATTCGGAGTCAGGATGAAGATTATGCTTACGAAAAAAGTGTACACAAATGGTATTTTGTGGCGAGAACCTGAATCCATTAGCAAGTGCCCAGGAATTAAGGTGATTAATGGCTTGTTGTAGTTGTCTTTCAATAACCCTCACGTTGCATGACTGAGAAAATATGCTAAAGTCATCAAAACAGAGGGTGCTTTTTAAAGTTGGAGGACGTTGTTTTGTGATGGATTTACTTTGATGGCGAAAAGTGTGACACTTAATACTGATCCTTGCGGTACTTCCTCCTCTTGGCAAAATGGACAAGAGAGAGGCTCCTACACAAACTTGGAAGGACAGCTTGTCTAGAAAGTTTTTAATAAAAACAGGGAGATGCCCTCTAAGACCAAGGTCAGGAAAATCTTTTAAGATGCCAAATCTCCAAGTTGTGTCACACACTTTCTCCACGTCAAAGAATACAGACACAAGATGTTCGCGTTTTAGGAAAGCGTCCCGGATGGATGTTTACAGTCTAATAAGATGGTCCAGAGTGGACCAGTTTCTTTGGAAGCCACACTGAATGTTGGAGAGGAGGTGGTTTGATTCTAAATACCATATTAAACAAAAATTAACCATCCAGGATTTTGCACAGACAGCTAGTCAGAGCAATAGGACAATAATTTGTAGCAATTTTAGGATCCTTTCCTGGCTTTGCAAAGGCAAGAACAATTGCCATGTGCCAAGCATCTGGAAACTGCTCTTCAGTATAGATTTTGTTATATAAAAGGAGCAGGTGATACATAGATGCTGGTGAAAGGGGCTTAATCATTTCATAATGGATGCCATCTGGTCCAACAGCACTTGCTTTAGAAAGGGAGAGAGCTCTTTTTAATTCCTGCATAGTGAATGGCTCGTAGAACAAAGGCCCTTTAGCGTGAAATCTAGTGCCTGTTTTTCACTTTTATGTTTCAGGACCAGAACTCTGGGGAATAGGAAGATATCCTAGAGAAGTTTGAAAATGTTTCCACCAATTGCAATAGCCAAGAGCATTGGCTATTGCAGTTGGCTCTGCAATAGTGCATCCATTATAGTCTAGGATCGATAAGGGGGGGGTGAGATGAATATTTTCCCTTCGTTTTCCGGATTTTATACCAGACCACCTTAGCACTGATAGACTGGGCAATAGATGATGTAAAATGAATCCATGATTCCTTCTGACTCTGATAGCAAGTGTAGTGTGCTCTGGCTCGTGTACATTTAAAAGCTATAAGGTTGGCTGTGGTATATCCTGCAAGCAAAAGCGAACTGGCTCGTGCTTCTTCTGCAGGAGGGCCTTGATGTCATCAGTATTTCGCTGGAATACACAACAATTCCATTGTAGGAATTTAGCCATTATTTTGGCTTGGTGGGTCCATCAGGTGGCTTCTGAGGTGCTGAGGGCTTACTTTTGTCACCCTTGGATTTATCCTTTTTGGAGAAGTATGGATGCTGACCTGTGTCCATTTCCTCCTCCGCAAAAAGTTCAAAGACTGATTCATCCAGTACCTATTATCCTCTACATCCATTGTTTCTAGTATTACAGGTGGTTCTTCTGATCTTTTTGGTTTTTCTTTACCACTTGGTTTTAGTAGTGGTGGAGCACTAGGAGGTACAGATATAGGAGTGGCAGCTGACTGTGTTTTTTGGGTGGGCTTTTGTGAATGCAATAAATAGTGTGCAATCGGAGTAAATAACTATATTCATCTCAGTTTTTGTATGGATAGCGCAATTCGCAGAAAACTTCTTGGCGTACGAAGGCTTCCCGCTACTTATTGGTTGGATGCGTTTTCTGGCCTCTGGAAAAAGAGATAATTCAACTCTTTTTAGTTTTTGGATTTCTTTTTCCTCCTTCCACCACTGGCATGCTCTAGGTAGGCAGGGTGCTCTCCTTGGCAATTTAACAGATCAGTTTGGAAGCTTAACATTCCTTGCTCTTGTGGTCTTTTGCACCACACTGAGCACAGGCAGGGTTACCACAACAAGCTGTTTGTGAGTGGCAGTATTTTTGACATCACAAACACCTCAGTGGGTTTGGAATGTAAATCCTCAGTGGGCAGTTTAAGTAGCCCGCCTTGATGGAACTTGGAGGCCGTGGGGGTGTTGAATGTTAGGATGAGAACTCGGGTAGGGATGAAATTTCCATCCTTTTGCATTGATATTCTCTTGACAGCTGTCACTTCTTGGTCTTTCAGTTCATAGCAGATCTCTACTTCTGATACACGAAGAAGGTCCCACTCTAATACAACACCTCATGAAGAATTCAGAGTTTTTGTGGGGGATTACAGTGATAGACATTTCCCCCTATGGATGTAGATTTCAGGATTTTTTCTGCTTGTTTTGTGCTAGAAGCTTCGACCAAAAGTAGCCAGAATGCAGCCGTTTTACAGATTTTGGTGATCCTGCCAACCCTTCTAATTCTTTCTGGATAAAGAAGGGTGACATCTTCCAGACTGACTGTGCTCACTGGTGGAACAATCTGGATTCAGAATCAAAATATAAAAAACCAACACTTGAGTACTGAATTGATTTAAGATAAAGCTAGATTTTTTTTCAAGACATTAAAATGCACATGGGAGAAAAAGGCAAATGATTCTGCTGAATTTAAGGCTAGTGCTGGGTGGTTTGCTAGATTCAAGAAAGGATAAATATGAAAAAATGTTTCCTCATCTTGCAAGTCTGCAAGTGATGATCACGATGCAGCCAAAGAATTTCCTGCAACATTATCAAAAATTATTGAAGAGGAAAGCTACTGTTCTCATCAAATTTTCGATGTTGACAAGGTTGGTCTTTTCTAGAAAAAGATGCAGTCACAGACTTATTGTAACTGAGGAGACAAAAGTTCTAAGATTCAAAATTTCAAAGGATCAGCTAACTCCGTTACTTGGTGGGAATGCTTTGGGAGACTTTAAACTAAAGCCACTTTTAGCCCACCACTCTGCAAAACCCACAGTTCTTTCAGAAGTGTTGACAAGGTGACACTAAGAAATATTGTTCAAGGTTTAGGCCAAAATGGATGTCAGATGAACTAATGAGGCGCATGGCAGAGAAGAAAAATGCATGGGATACATACAAATTAACACACGACACAGAAGCCTATGATAGATACAAGTTGATATGCAACCAAGTTACAAAGGAGGTTAGGCAGGCGAAGGCAGATTACGAGAAATCCTTGGCAAGGGATGCAAAGAAAAACAGCAAAGAGTTCTTTACTTATGTAAACTCTAGAAGGAAGGGGATGAATCAGATTGGTCCACTTGATATTGATGGGTCAAGTGTTGATGATCCTGCTCAGGTAGCTAACAAACTAAATGAATATTTTGCATCGACATTCACACATGAGGAGTTATTCAGCGAGGGGAATGCCAGAGGTGTATTCAACTCTAGCAGTAAGCTACAGAATCTTGAAATAACTGGGAGTAAAGTGGAGGAGAAACTGTTGAAGATAAACACAAGAAAGGCACCCGGGGTGGATGGGATCTATCCAGTTATATTAAAGAAGGCAGCAAAGGAAGTAAGCAAACCCTTAGCCATAATTATGAGAGCTTCCTTGGACTCAGGGGAGGTACCCATAGACTGGAAATGTGCAAATGTGACCCCAATTCACAAAGGAGGATCAAAGGCTGACACAAGTAATTATAGACCTGTGAGCTTAACTTCTGTTCCAGGAAAATTAATGGAGGCACTGGTTAAAGAAGCACTGCAGGATCATTTAGACAAGACTTCAGTTACAGCTCAGACACAGCATGGTTTTGTTAAGGGGAAGTCTTGCCTGACCAACTTGATTGGATACTATGATGCAGTCACAAAATAACTGGATGCAAGGAATAACTTTGATATTATATACTTGGATCTTAGAAAGGCTTTTGATACTGTTGCACATGGAAGACTGCTACACAAATTGGAGCAGTGTGACATTGGAGGCAAATTGCTGCTATGGATAAAGGGGTGGTTGAGGGGGAGAAGACAGAGAGTGGTAATCAATGGACACTGCTCATCGTGGACTGATGTTATTAGTGGAGTCCCTCAGGGCTCAGTGTTGGGTCCATTATTGTTTTCTGTATTTATAAATGATATTGATGATGGTATATCGGGCTTAATGTCCAAGTTTGCAGACGATACAAAGGTTGGCAGGGTTGTCAAGGACACTACTGACACTATGCTGCTGCAACAGGATCTGGAAAGGTTGAGCAGATGGGCTGAGAGGTGGCAAATGAAGTTTAACATTGACAAATGTAAAGTACTACACATGGGAAACAGCAACCCCAGAGCAACGTATCAACTCTGTGGTACAACACTGACAGTGGTAGAGAATGAAAGGGACTTGGGGGTGGTTGTGCAGGCAGATATGAAGTTCTCTGAGCAGTGCAGACGGGTACAAGTGTAGCTCATGGAGTATTGTCAATGATATACAGGAATTTTTCCAGCAGGGATAAGGAGGTGATTATTCCATTGTATAAGGCGATGGTCAGGCCACACCTAGAGTACTGTATACAGGTCTGGAGGCCTCATTTCAAGAAGGATGTAGAGCTGCTGGAACGAGTACAGAGAAGGGCAACAAGATTAGTGAATGGAACAAAGGGGTGCTGTTACGAAGAAAGGCTTAAGTTTTGCAAATTACAGTGTCTGGAGACTAGGCACCAGCGAGGTGATCTGATAGAGGTGTATAAAGCCTTGAATGGTTTAAGCATGCTCAATGCTGATGGGATTCTTCCTCTAGCTCAGAAAAATCACCTGAGAGGGCATAAATTCAAATTGAGGAAAGACAGATGTAGGATAGACGTGCGGAAATTTGCCTTTAGCCAGCGGGTGGTTGGTTGGTGGAACAGACTTCCATCCCTTGTGGTGGAGGTTGATAGCCTAAATAAGTTTAAGGCTCAGCTGGACAGGTATTTTGAACGAACAGAGGGGTGAAGTGGAAGTGTTTTTTTTTTTTTTTTTTGGCTGATGCTGCATAAGCTTGCTTTCTTGCATCAAATGCCTCTACTAATGCTAATGCTGCCAGTTATTCAGAGTTCTAATAAAAAAAACATTAACATCTGCACTATTCCATGAGTGGTTTGTATATCACTTTGTTCCAGCTACCGAAAAATATTGCAGGCATGATAATTTAGCACCTTTTACTGCACCTTGATAATGTGCCAGGTCGTCCTACAACATTAATCAACTGAAATCCAAATGTAAAAATGGTACTCTTGCTTCCCAGTACCACCAACTTCCTGCAACCCATGGACCAAATAGTAATTGCAACCATTAGCATTAGTAGAGGCATATAATGCAAGAAAGCAAGCTTATGCAGCATCAGCAAAAAAAAAAAAAAAAAAAACACACACACACACACACACCACCCCTCCCATTTCAACTCCTCCATTCGTTCTAAATGCCTGTCCAGCTCAGCCTTAAATTTATTTAGGCTATCAACTTTCACAACAAAAGATGGAAGTCTGTTCCACCAATCAACTATCCGCTGGCTAAAGGCAAATTTCCGCACATCTATTTTACAACTGTCTTTCCCATCAAGTGCTTCTATTTACATCATACAATTAGCCAAGTTACAGTTTCATTTGCAATGGCAGATGAAACTGTAACCCTGAAAGACTTTTGGAAAGGATACTATAACTTAGAATCAGTCAAAAACATTAACCACCGATAGAGAGAAATAAAGCCAACAGCAATGAACCATTGTTGGAGAAAACTGTGCCCACAGTTTGTTTCTGGTTCATAGGGTTCTGAAGAGCAAATCACACAGGAAGTTGTAGAAATGGGATTAAAATTGCACAAGGAAATGAATGCTTCTTATGTAGAAGAGTTAACTGAGTCTCATTCACAGTTGAATTGACAAATGATGAGCTAATTGAAATGCAGAAGGAAAAAATCAGAGAAGAGGCAGATGATGAAGACAACAAAAATAGTATGAACCCACCCACAAAGGTTTTGACAGTCAAACTTTCTTTAAACCAAACTGAAGTGGCTTTAAAGGATAATGACCCAAATGCCAAAAGAAGTTCTACAGTTTGCAAAGGCATTAATAGAGGTGGCTGCTACAAACAGGTGTATATCATGATATCTACAAAGAAATAAAAAAAAAAAAAAAAAAAAAAAAAAATGTTCTGTGTAACTTTCACTTAAGACTTTCTTCAAGAAAGTAGAGAAGAACCCTAGCCTTATTAGATCTGATAATCCAGGGCCCAGTTCTGCACTGCTGTATCTATCTATTAAAAAAATACTCTTTTTAGAATAAATATAATTATTTTCAGATTATGTATATTTACAATAAACATTTTTTTAGAATAAATTAATTCTTTTCAAATTATGCATTTTTACTTTATTTGTATAATGTTAATTTATTTCAGAATTGTATTAACAAATTTAACAACATTTTATGAAAAAAAATAAATTCAACTTGCAAACACATTTCAAAGAACACATCATTATACTTGTAAGTTTGGGTTCGCCTGTACAGCAGGCACATGAAACAGAGACTGCAGGCTGTATGCAGTCAGAGTGTACTGTGAGTTGTGTTTAATCTTCTGATTTGTGGCTAAATGGTATTGCTGGAAAACCCAATTGTTGGCAAGAGTTTATGTCAGTAAATTAGACTGAATTTACAAGGTAACAATGTATTTATGAAATCCATCTAATACTATTGCTAGTAGCTAAGCATGAGATCAAAATCAGCACATTGTTCTAATGTATTTTTTTTTTTTGATTGTGCAAACCTTTACACATGAAAACTTGACAAGCACAAAAGTGGAGATTTTTTCTGCAGAAATTGATACATTTTCATATACTGCAGGGGCTTCCAATCTTTTTTTTTTGGCTAGTAGCCAAAACACAAAAGTCTGAGGGGTACAAGTTGCAAGATAGTTCCTTACTACCATTTTGAAATAGATTTTAATTTTTATTATCTATGTTCATGTTTAGTTTTTTTTTTTTTTTTTTTTTTTAACATTTAATAATTAAACATAAAACTACCAATCATTGCATAATACTAGCAGCATTCCAGCTATATGGTTATAATGATATTACTGAATTCTGAGGAAGATATATAAAACACAAGAATGCAATATAAAGAAAACTGATTATTAAAAATTAAATATTTTGAAAAGTAAATGTGCAACTACATTGGTGTGCAAAACTTAAGGACCAACTATTTCTAAAGGTTACAACCAGAAAATTAAACAAAACAGCCTGTGGCGATTTGCATAACTGTGGCCGTTCAGTAGAAAGCTGGTGCACACGCAAAAATTTGAATTGTGATGAGAGGGCTCGCATAAACAGATAAAAGCAGCAGTTCAGCAGTTATGTGCAAATTAGCGAATGGTGAGCACGATTGTTACAGAAGTTCGACTGGTTTCATACAGTGTTAGAGAAATGGCCAGTAGACAACACTAGATGAATTTACCTGGGGTCGAATAATAGGGAAGTCGAGGAAGGTCGAAGTGCAAGGAATGTGGCTGCAGAGTTCGGTATTGCCCATAGCATCATCTCACATGTGTGGTCGGCCTTCTGAACGATAGGTACAGCTGTTCAAAGGACCAATGGTGGTCGTCCAAGAAAAACAATGCCCAATGATGACCACTATATACTCCTACAGGCCAACAAGGACCAAACACCAGACAGCAGGATTCATTGCAAACCAGCTGCAGCAGGATATCACACTTTACTCCACAACCACAAAGGTGGACTGTTTGCCCGAAGGCCAGTACGCTGTGTCCAATTAACACCAGTCCATTGGAGACACCGTTTACAGGGGTGTATCGAACACAAGGACTGGACAGCAGTGCAATGGGATAAGGTACTCTTTACTGATGAGAGTAGATTCAGTCTCACAGCGATTCTGGGTGTCAGCTAATCTCACAGCTAATCTAACCCTGCAAACATCACTGAAAAGGATCAATATGGCGGTCAAGGTGTTCTCATCTGAGGAGGCATTATCTTGGATGAACGTACACAACTCCAGATACTGGAAGGTGGTATGTAACTGGTGCACACCACTGTAATGATGTAATCCTTCCCCATGTGCATCTGTTCCGAGGTGCCATTGGCCCCAAGTTCGTGTTTACGGATGATAACGCCACACCCCATCACACTGCAGCTGTCGATATGCTTTTGGAAAGTGAGGACATTGTTCATATGGATTGGCTTGCCCGTTTTACCGATCTAAATCCCATCGAACACATATGGGACACTCTGGGGAGATGCGAAGTGGCATGTCCACGCCCACCGGAACATGTTCACCAGCTGAAGATGGCACTGACAGAGGAATGGACGATGTTACCACAAGAACTGATCAACAACACTGTTCTAAGTATGGACAGGCAGTGCAAAGCCTGCATTGACATTAGGGGTGGCCATATCTGAGGACCACCTCTTCCCTTTGTTCCATCTTTGGCAGTGATGCATCTGCATCCAGCCAGTGCTATGTTGCCATTTTTGAATAAAGTCCCTCTGTACCGTTTTGTTTCCTTCATCATTTCTTTACCTCATGAGGTTCCTTTGATATGCCTTTCCCATATCCCGTCCACTCCTATGAGAAGCTACAGTTTTGCACACCAGTGTATATTTGTCACATGCTAGTTTCAAACTTGGGAGAAGCTGCTGTTGTTGTTGTTGTTGTTATTTGGTTTTTAGGAGCATTAGCAACTAAAGCCATATTGCACCGGGGATATGCGGTGGTCATTTCCTGATGGTTCCGCATCCTCCATATTTGGTGGTCACGGGCTCGAACCCTAGTCTGATCAAGAAACGTGTGCTACGCACTACTGCTCCTGCCCACCTGGCTACGGAGGTGCCCTTGGGAGAAGCCCAATGCTTGAAGGCTGTCTACATAGTGGCAGACCACACAATGTGAAGGAGTAGGCTGTGGGTTGAACATAACTGATATACTATATATTGCAAATATGAAAAAGGTATGATAACACGATATGCTTGAAAAACATTTAGTATTAACGATATAGTACAAGAAAAAAAAAAAAGCAAAAAAAAAAAAAAAGCTTTTGCTGCACTGGCCCAAAAAAAATAAAAAAACAAAATTAAATAAATAAGGGAAGTAGATAAGAAAATATAAATTATGCACTTCCCTCCTCACATTGCTAACTATCCAGTTAACCTTTGAATTTCTTCAAACTGTCAGCCTCAATTATCTGCAGGGGAAACTTGTTCCAGTAATCGACGACTCTCTGGCTATTCCTCCAAGTGTAAGTGCTTGCATTTTTCTGCATTAAAATATAACTCACTTTTCTGACCAATCTTGAGGTCTGTTCAAGTCATCCTGAAGGGGAAGTGCTCGACACTAATTATTAACAACTCTCACAATCTTTACAACATTGTGTGCAAATTGACATCACACCCTTTATCTGATGTCATCATCATCATCAGCCATTTTCAATCCACTGCAGGATGAAGGCCTCTCCAGCAACTTTCCAGTTCCCTCTGTTTTGAGCACTGGCCATCCATTTACTACCCACAAACTCATGAATTTCATCTATCCATCTCCGCCTTTGTCTTCCAGGTTTTCTTCTAGCTCCTCTTGGGTACCATTCTGTTATTTTCTTAGTCCATCTGTCATCATGTCTTCGAGCTATGTGTCCTGCCCAAGACCATTTTAGTTCTTTAGTTTTGATAAGAATGTCCTTTACTTGAATTTGCTGCCTAATCCATGTGTTTCTCTCTTCTTATCTAACAGTCTGATTCCCAATATAATTCGTTCCATTCTTCGCTGTGTAGTTCTCAGCCTTTCTCTTCCATTCTTTTGGTGAGTGCCCAAGTTTCACTTCCATAAGTCATGGTGGGGAGTATGCTTTGGTTCATTATTTTACGTTTCAGACAAACTGGGATATTGCTCTTCAGTATGTGACTATATTTCCTGAATGCTATCCATCCAAAACTTATTCTTCTCTTGACTTCCAGCCATTTATCATTATTACAGCTAATAACTTGTCCCAGATAAGTATGACTCCACCTTTTAAATTACTGCTTCTTCAATCATTATATCCCTTTCTGTGGCATACTTGTTCATCATTACTTTTCTTTTAGCCATATTCATCTTTAGTCCAAAATCCTTACTAACTGTGCATAACTGATTAAGATTTTCCTCTAATTTTTTGGGATCATGGCTTATGACCACAATGTCATCTGAAAATCGTAAATGGTTTAGGTACTCTCCGTTCACATTGACTCCTTTCTGCGACCAGTCTAATCTTCTGAAAGCTTCCTCAAGGGCAGCAGTAAACAGCTTCGGAGTATTGGTCTCCTTGTTGAACTCCTTTCTCAATTTTAAATTTCCTACTGTCTTTGTCTAGTCTAATAAAGGAGGTAGCATTCTCATATATTTTCTTCAAAATCATAATATGTGGGGTATCTATGCCTTGTCTTTCCAGTGCCCGAAATATTGCCTTATGCTGTATGGAGTCAAATGCCTTTTCATAATCCACAAATGCCAGGCATAATGGTGTTTTATATTCATTTGCTTTCTCCATTAGCTGTGATATTACGTGAAGGTGATCCATTGTTGAGAATCATGTCCTAAAGCCAGCTTGCTCTTTTGGTTGATTCTCATCAAGTATTCTTTCTGATGTCATTTATGAAAGAAAAAAAAAAAAAAAAACAGCAGTCCAGGAACCAATCCTTAATGGATCCAACTTCTAACTTTATACCAATGTGAAGGATATCCATTAACCACAACCCTCTGCCCTGCAGGCCACTTAGAATCTTTCCTGTAATCCCAACATGGTTTTGCTTACTTCCTTTACTGCCTCCCTTAGCTTATACAGTACTTCTCATGAGGGACTAAGTCAAATGTTTTGCTAAAATCCAAATAAACGTGTCGAAATTGTTCTCTACATCTATCTCTTGAATAACTGTGCCAAAATAGCTTATGTGATTAGTTAAACACAATTTTCCCTTAAAACCATATGTGTGTGTGTGTGTCCTTCAAAATGCCATTTCCATCTAAATGTCTCTGGATTTGGATTGCACTCTTAATCATTGCTAACTGCTCCCTACCACTGAAGTCAGACTTCAGTTTGTAGTTAACTTCACTCAGAACCACCTTTATGTATTGGCAATATGTTAGAACTTCTCCAATCCAAAGGAATCTCTCCTGAGTCTTACCCATTCTTTGCTCTCTTAGCCAGTGCTTTCAGTGTCAAAAACACAGATCTACAAATGGAGCTCATTGAATTGCAATGCCATTGTTGCATGGAAACTTTTATTCCTATTTAACTGCAGAACAATCCCGAAGACAGTTCGATTTGTGTGTGAAATATATGCAATGTTTGGCAGCACATATTTATACAAACAGCTTTTTTTTCACACATGAAAAGAAACAAGGTAACAGAGAGAGAGATCATGATTACCAGACACAAGTCTTCCATAATTAAAGTTGTATCTACACAAAATATTATTCCTGATCTCAACAAGTTAAATCTCAACAAGCACACAAAAGGTGCTAAGTTTCTGAGAAGAAAACTTTTGAGTGAGTTTAAAATTTTAGAATGTGGTTTTCACAAATAAAATAAATACCTTTGTTAATTTGGAACATCTGAATTCAGCTTGCTTTTTTTCCCCCTCAATAAATAATCAGTTATATTAATGTATTATTAATTTATTCGTTCATTTATTGTGCATAAATCTATAAAAATAGCTGTAAAATACTTATGTATTAAAAATCATCCAAAACAAAAAAAAAAAAGGCCTACTCCAAACACATTTAACATTACTGTCCTGCATGTACTAGTGAGTCTGACAAGCCTATATACAGGAACAATGAGGTGATTAAACCAATTGTATAAGGTAATGATCAACCACAAATGGGATACTGCATACAGATTTGGAAACCCCATTTTAGGATAGACAGATATCTGATAAGAGAAGAGCAATGAGATTAGTTGGGGGCACAAAGGGATATCTTTATTGAGAAAGAAAGAAAGACTGGAGTTCTGTAAATTTCAGTCTTTAGAAATCAGGCATATACACCTAACTGAAGTGTATAAAGCTTTAAAAGAATTAAGTAAACTAAATTCTGCCTTTTACCTTTTTTTTAGATGCACAAGGGAGCATAAATTTAAATTGGAAAAGGATAGATGCAGAGCAGATGTGCAAAAATTTACATTCATTCAAAGAATAATCAAATGTTGGAAGCTTCGTTTCCTTGCAAGAAATGAATACAGTTGGTGAAAACTGACAAAAGATTATTGATAATGCATCTATTTGAAAATGTAGTTTTCAGCAGGCCATTAAAGAATGTTGTTATGGGCAGCTAATCATCGAATCCTATAGCCTAGTAGTTATTATCTCTTCAGATATCTTAATGACTATTTTGAAGAGAAAGTTTCAGAATTTTATTTACTTTATACTTTGATGTAAAGTTAGCTTCTATTTTTGTCCTTTAAAATTCATGCTATGCTTTATTATAAATTTATTGTATAATGACCCTCATTTTTACAGTCACCTTTTGTATTGTGCATAATGGTGTATTACAGTAAAATCTGCATTAAGAACCACTTATTTTTTTAATCCAGTTATTTCTGCTCTGAAAAATTTACACTGAACAGTAAACTGTAACAAAATCAGTGGTGCATACAGTACTCCCTTACACAGTCACAAAACTAAAACCTAGAGGCTCAAGTTTGTTATTGTTTGTTATTTGAGTTTTTAGGAGCATTAGCAACTAAGGCCATATTGCTCCGGGAATATGCGGTGGTCATTCCCTGACCTTTCCGCATCCTCCATATTTGGTGGTCACAGGCTCGAACCCTGGTCTAATCAAGAAGCGTGTGCTACGCATTGCTGCTCCTGCCCACCTGGCTATGGAGGCGCCAGAGAATCAAGTGATTGACTCTTGTTTGTTGTTTGTTATTTGGTTTTTAGGAGCATTAGCAAGTAAGGCTATATTGCTCCAGGGATATGCGGTGGTCGTTCCCTGACCTTTCCGTGACGTCCGTATTTGGTGGTCACTCGCTCGAACGCCGATCTAACCAAGAAGCGTGTGCTATGCGCTGCTGCTCCTGCCCACCTGGTACGGAGGAGCCTGATATGACTCTTATTACCATATATTGTATCACATGATGTGATACATGGCGTGATATTACTCTTACTGATAACCATATATGTGTACATAGGAGACTATGCTTTGATAATGTAAATCAGCTATTCCATATTTACCAGTATACTACAGACTGGATTCTCTGCAAACAATAATTCACTATGGAAGCACATTTACTGCAAGAAACTGAAGAAATTTTGAAAATAAACTTTCAAGATTTCTTCATTTTTTTCCTTTCGGTTTTTTCACTTTTTTAAATAATCAACTAATATTGATGATCATGAAAGTTTACTTTTTGAGAAATCAAAGTAAATGGAACTATAACTCCTGATGAACTTCATACAGTGTTTTCATCTGATGAGATGAACAAATTTTTTGATTTTAAACATCTTTTGGTGAGCTGCAGTGCATATTTGTTTAAATATATATAAATGGAACAAATTGTATATTCACTACAATATCTACAAATAACCTTGATTCACATGAAAACTAATAAAGTGTGCTGAAACCTTTAGCCTTTATGACAGCCTCCAGTCTCCTTGGAACATTCTCAACCTGGTTTTTTTAAAGATCATGGAGTGCTGTCCCACTGATATGGGCCTTCCTCAACATGCTGTCACAATGTAGGTAACACATTATCGTCCAGGACATCTAGACCATTTGTGGTTTTGTCCAAAACAACCAGAAGTTTCCCTGGTCAAATCACGTAAAACAGCCTCAGACCATCATGTTGCCAAACTTCAGTATCAGAGTGATACGGTGTGCCAGTCAGCTTTCTCCGGGCACCCTCCATAACCAGCATGACCATGACTTGTTACTCTAAAGCACAGCTTTCCACTGGTCTCTAGTCCAAAAAAGGTAGGCCTTACACTAAGCTAAATAGTCTAGCATTAGTCAGGCTGATCAGTGACTTGTGAATGGCTGCATGACTGTGATAACTCATATCATGCAGTGCCCTAATCGTCTCATTGAGGGCCTGTGTGTGTGTATGTGTGAGCGCTAAAACAAATTTAATTCTGAGTGGATGATTCTTTGTAGGTTCTCATGTCACATTTCTCCAGCTTTAGAGGTTTTCTAGTTCATATTCTGAGAGTTTCAACATCAGTACTATTTGCAGTTCACATTGCCAATTCAACCTAGGGATCTTTAGTACCATTGAAATGTTACAACAAACAGACTGCTTATGTGGCACCCTATTTTCATTCTAAGTCTGATAACTCTGTCATTCACAGCATCTTGCATTCCCAATCATACTACTCTCTCTTTGAGAATATTTACAGTTGTATCTCCTCAAAGGTCTATAAGCATATTTATAGTTGGTCACATATGGTGCTTGCATAGGATGTGACCAACTATCAACAGAATGGTGTCTGGTTATTAAGGTAGGACAGTATATAATGGTATTTAATGTGCATATGCCTAAGCACATGTCATTAATTCTTCAAGTTTAGGATTTAGTACTCAGTATAAAAATTAAACTTAAATTTTACAAAATTTTGTAGCACTTAAACAGTTTACTTATGTGCTGTAATATAAGGTAATATGAATTTAAAAACCAGCAGGAAAACAGAACAAGTATACTGAAGTATACCAATTCATCCCAGAGATTCGCTCTCTCTCTCTCTCTCTCTCCCCCTCCCTCCCTCCCTCCCTCCATAGGATTAAGGTCAGGGCTCGGGGCTGGCCAGTTCAACTTTTTGGCACTGATATCTTCAGACCAATCCATCACAAAGCAAGAAGTACAGTAATACCCCGAATTTACGCGATAGGTGGGTCCGACGAAAATTGCTTAAGTCGAATTCGCGTAAGTCGGGGTACAACTTTGCATATAAATACATATAAATTTTGTTTAATTGGGACCAAGGACTAACAAAAATACTAGTCTAAAAGAAAAATATTTAATAAAATTGCAGTTATTTATACATATTAATACAAATTATGTATTAAAAAAATAAATGAGTTACGTAAAAAAGTTATTTCGTTGTCAATGGCTTCATAAAATCTAACAAATTCGTCTGACGACACAGCGCCTTCTTTTTTTCACGCAGAATTTCTTCGTAGCAAGCTAATAATTTTTTATTTCTTGCTTTGTAGCTATAACGCGTTCTTCGTTGGGGTCTGTTTTCTAAAATTTTTAAGCCCTTTTCAATTGAGCTGTGAGACCTTCTGTCAAGATTTCAATTGTCATGCGCTTTTCTGGTGGAACTGGGTCTGAAATGTCGGATAATTCAGTGATGTTTTGCTCACGCATCTCTATGAGCTCATTCATTGTCAGCTCCTCACTATGTGAATCCAACAGCTCGTTGACATCATCACCACTGACTTCCAAATCTAATTGCCTGGCAAGATTAACAACTTCTTCTATCATATGAGCGACACGATCAGTTTCTGGCGTTGTTTTCGTCTCATTTTTGAAAAAAAAAATGGACAAAGTTTCTTCCAGACACCATTCAATGTTTTTTTGTGAATTTCATCCCAAGATTCTTCAATGATTCTTACGGCATCTAAAACATCGAATTGTTTCCAAAAGTCTTTAACAGATATCTCACTATTTTGTCTCATAGCTTCATTTAGACGTGCAAACGAACGCCTCGTATAGTAGGCCTTGAATGTTTTGATGACTCCCTGGTCCATCGGTTGAAGCAAGCTGGTTGTGTTTGGAGGCAAAAACACAACTTTCACACGTGGGTCGAAATTAATTAGGGTGGCAGGAGGGTGACCAGGTGCATTGTCAATAAGAAGCATCACTTTAAATGGAATCTGTTTAGACTTGCAATAACATTCAACTTCGGGTATGAAGTGGTGACCAAACCAGTCCTCAAAAACGGAAGCTGTCACCCAAGCTTTATGATTTGACTTCCAAATCACTGGTAAGCTAATTTCAGATATATTTTTTAAAACTCTTGGGTTTTCGGAGCGATAGATTAAGAGAGGTTTTAACTTGCAGTCACCAGCTGCATTCCCGCCAACCATCACTGTCAATCAGTCTTTGGAAACCTTAAAGCCTGGAAAGTTTTTTTCTTCGTGAAAACGATGTAATTTCCGACAAAAGTTGAGCAAGAATTCGAACGTACACATATAAATATGACAGTTGGAATGCAAATTCTTGTATATGTGTGCAGCTCATGCGGGAGCAAAGTTGAATTTTGTTCTTCTTTCGCTCTCACTCTCCGCCGTCGCACCGTATATCAATAGCATATGAAAAACGACCTTCAAGATAGTGGGCGGCAGTGTTGCCAAACGAAAAAATCAAGAACCGCGTAACTATGAGTTCGCGTAAGTCGGGGTATTACTGTACTGATACAGGTATGGGCCTCCCTTGACATGTTCCCATAATGTAGGTAACACATTGTCCAGGACATCTAAACAGACCATTCATGGTTTTGTCCAAAACAAACAATAGTCCCTGGCCAAACCACATAAACAGTCTGAGACCATTATGCTGCCTCTGCCAGGAAGCTTTCTCAGAGCATCCATCACAACCATGATTCGGCCCTCCAAAGCACTGCTTTCCATTAGTCTATGGCACAAGAAAGGTGGGCCCTACACAATGCTAGATGGTGTGTAGCATTAAGATAGAATAAAATAAGATGCTTGTTCTTCAAGTTAATCAGATAAAGAGCATATTGAACATCAGTATCACTTTTGAAATAGTTAACTGTTTCTTAAAATGGAGAAAGAAAAAAAATGCACTGAGAAGTGTGCTACATTTTCCTGGTTCCATGAAGCTGCTATATTGCAATTCCACATCTTTATTTATTCTGTATTATTTCTGTTTTATTTATTCATTTATGACAGATACCACATAAGCCATGCTTCTTGCATTTTTCTACTATTTTAATAGTAGTACTAGTATTAATCATATGGTACTCAACCAGGGCTGGTGCTAGTGTTTGTGGTTCCCGAGGCAAAACCATGTAACAGTTCCTAATTCATAGCATATATATGCAGTAGTGCATCTAGCAGCACCTATTTTAGGTGGTGCCTGTGGCAAGTGCCTTACTGGCGCACTTCTAGCACTGGCCCTGGACTCAACCACCCAGAGTCAACTTTAGCATTAGTAGAGCCATATGATGCAAGAAAGCAAGCTTATACGGCATCAGCCAAAAAAAAAAAACCTCTCCCCATTTCACCCATCCGGTCACTCCAAATGTTTGTGTAGTTCAGCCTTAAATTTATTTAAGCTATTAGCTTCCACAACAACAACAGATGGAAGTCTGTTCCAGCAATTAACCACCTGCTGGCTAAAGGCAAACTTCCACACATCTATTCTACAACTATCTTTCCTCAGTTTGAATCTATGCCCCTCAGGTTTGCAATCTGAGCAAGAAAAAGAATCACATCAGCATTAAGCCTGCTCAATCCATTCAAGGCCTTATACACTCAATCAGATTGCCTTGCAGGTACCTAGTTTCTAGAAGCTGCAATTTGCAGAACTTAAGCCTTTCTTCACATGAGCACCCATTTGTTCCTCTCACCAATCTTGTTCCCCCTCACTGTGCTTGTTCTAGCAACTCTACATCCTTCCCAAAATGAGGGGGCCTCATTTTAGGAAGGATGTACGCAGTACTCAAGGTGTGGCCTGACCATTGCATTATACAAAGAGATAATCACCTTGTATCTGCTGGCTTACTTATTCAAGGAACTAACTTGCTGGCTAAAAGAAAACTTCCTGCAATTCAATCTAAACCTCTTCCCCTCTAATCTGAAGATAAGACTCCCTCATTTATTTTACTTTCACTTCTCAGAGCCTTGTATGCCTCAATCATGTAACCTCTAAGGTGCCTAGTTTCCAAGCTCTGTAGCCAATGTATTTGATATCTTTCCTTATATCAGCCAACCTTACCAAGAGCACTGCTAGGCTTAGGACCCTTTCAAGAAGAGTGATTTTTTTTTTTTTTAAGGTGTTCTCCATACTTCAATAAGGCACTGCGAGTGTGGTGATCTTACAATTGCCTTATCTCTACAAGCAAATGTATGATAATTCATTGGCAGAACTACACTGCTCAGAGAATATCATGTCTGATCATACCACACTCTTGATCACAACTCCTAAATCCCTTTCTTCCTCTTCTATTTTTAGTTTAACCCCATCAAATGTAAGACTTACATTTTTCAGCACTGTAACACTGCTGACACTTTTCTGACCATCTCTGAAATCTATCTAAGTTGTCCTGAATAAGCTCAGAATGACACTGATCATTAACTACTCTGCTGATCTTGACATCATGCCCTGTATCCCTTGGTTGATGTCCCTTTTGTAAAATCAAAAAACACCTGCAGTCCCAATACTTAAACCTGGGGAACCTCACTTCTTGCATTAGTCTAATCTGAAGAATAACCATTAATCACAAACTTCTACCCTGCAGCCATCCTGCAATCCATCTAAGGATTTTCCTTCTGATTCCAATATGTTCTGACTTGTACCATAACCTCTCGTGTGGAACTAAATCAAGCATTTTCTGAAATCCAAATAAACAATGTCAGACTTATTTCCTGCAACCAGCTTATGAGCAACTGTCAAAATAGCTAACCATGATGTGTTTCTTCTTATTTCTCCCCAAATGATTCTATACCACACTCTTGATCATGATCTTGTTCCTTGATTTTCTGTACTACTGAAATCAGTGGTACAGAAAATCTTGGAACTCACATTGCTCTTAAACTAGCTTATGTAAAATCATAGTCACCAACATCACTCTTAGACTAGCTATATATGTTTGTGACACACTGGCACTTTTCCAATCCATGGGAATTTCTCCCGAGTCCAGTGATACCCTCATAATTAACTTTAATGCTTTAATGCACTCTCTCTCTTGCCAATACCTTCAAAATTACTGGGTGTACCATATGTATATATACCACCAACTCCAGGAGGCTTACTTGCCTTTGGTCATGGAAGTTTTTCTAATAAATAACCTTCCGAAGTTTCAGTATTGACAATTTCATGCTTTCTAGCTTAACCTGCATAGTTTTCCATCACTATGTAAATATAGATGCAAAGTACCTTTTCAATTCATCAGTGACATCAGTTGGGTTATCTAAGTCTTTTCTATACCTGTCACACAAGGATCTGATCTGCTTTGTTCATCTCTTTGTATTTATGCATGTGAAAAACTCATGTCTGCTCTTTGCTCTCTTAGCCATCTCAATCATCCAGCTGATTTAAATTTATTGCTAATACTTAAGAAGACATTTTATAATATATTATCCACAGTAAAAAAAGTGAAGAACACACATTTTTATAATGTTCTTTACTGTTTATTTCTAAAACTTCCAAAAAGGGAATTAATTACTGAAAACTTACCCCTTTTCACTTTCCGTGTCTGGTACAACCTTTTTCTCTGAACCACCAACAGCTAAGATGCAAGCCTAAGTAAAAATAAAATGCATATTAAGGGGAAAAAATGTTCACAGAAGAATGTGAAAATCAAATGCCAATCAAAGTAATTAATAAAGTCTACTTATTAAAACCTAAGGTAGTTTTTTTTTTTTTTTGGTTAAATTTCAATTATTTATTTTTTCAAATCAAGTGTTTCAACCCAGTGAAATATTCCATACAATCAGCTTATTATGATTTAAAAAACCAATGGTAAAGCAAATTTCGTTTTTAACTCATGAAAAAATCCATAGAATACTGCAAGTTATGCATAATTAAAAAAAAAAAAAAAGACACTGTTGCAGTATTGTGAAACATAAAAGATTTAATCAGGCAATGTTTACTAGAACACTTTATATCATTTATCTTATACGTATTAAATTTCAATATTAGCAGCAGTAGCATATCTGACTACTGTATTTTCTACTGAATGAGAAACTTCACAGGAATAATGTCAGTTACTTCCCTGAAAATATTTTTCAGTTCAGCAACAGCTATCAACCCCCCAACATAAATCCATTGGAATAAAATCAGTGCTTCTATTATCCCCCATTCTTCCAGAGAAACTGCCAAGCCAGTTTTGTACAGGAATATCTGAAGCATATTGAAATGCCATCCTACATAAAGATGATTTCTTTTATGTTAGAGGATTGTAAGAGGTCAGAAAAAATAAACAGATGGGAGAATCAACCTAGTTACATTCTTCAATGAATTTCTCAGGACTTTGGCAAAAAGCATCATGTACTATGTTCTCACCCGACGCAGAAGGAAATAATCCCCCTCCAATTCCACCCACTTTCCTATTTTTTAATTATAATATTTCAGTATCTTACTAACATATATAGTTTTATATTATTCAGCCTGTATTTCTAAAAGTGGCACTGCTGTTCAACAAGCATTTTTACTTTGAAATCCATGCAGTGAAGTGTTCTGTTTCATAATACTGAAAAATCAGACTAGTTATACACTGCCCATTTAGAATTTGGAACTGTTAGCATCATCAGTTGAACCCACTGAAAAGAATTTTAAAACTGTCAAACTTTGGTAGTCACCTTTACAAAAGCAAAATCACTTCCCCTTGACAATAGTTACTTCTATAAGTAATTCCCAATAAACAGATTTAGATCATCATCATCATCAGCCATTTTCAATCCACTGCAGGATGAAGGCCTCTCCAGCAACTTTCCATTTCCTTCTGTTTTGTGCAATGGCCATCCATTTACTACCCACAAACTTATGAATTTCATCTGTCCATCTCCGTCAATGTCTTACAGATTTCTTCTAGCTTCTCTTGGGTACCATTCTGTTATTTTTTTAGTCCATCTCACATCATGTCTTCAAGTTATGTGTCCTGCCCAAGATCATTTTTAGTTCTTTAGTTTAGATAAGAACAGAAGCGGATTAAGGTCGGTTGAGGCCCCGGGCACAGAAGAAAATATTGGGAACCTTAAAAAAAAGAGAGAGACAGGGAAAATAAAAATGCATGTTAACCATTTTTTTTAAATAAATAAAAAATATTATGTACTATTAATGTTTTATTTCCAATAAAATTTGAATATAATATATGTATTATATTATATTCGCGTCTTTTTTTAATTTGTCTTTTTTCGGCCCCTGATAGATGTCATTTCATTTTTCTAGCTACCATTGGTAGCCTACCAATGAAAAGAAAAATATAAAATTTAATAGTCTGAATGATTACAATACTAGAGAAGAGATTTTTCGTTATAGTGCGCCGACCGGGCTAGCCGAGTGGGTAAAGTACCTGCCTGGCAACCCAAAGGTCGCGGGTTCGATTCCCGCCTCGGGCTTGGATCAAAGTACTGCAAAAACCTTGTGAGGTGCAATATGGCCACAGAAGCCGATGCGCCAACAACTACCAAATCAAAAAAAAAAAAAAAAAAATCGTTATAGTGCAATAAATTAATGATTAATTAAAATTCAAAAATTATTCATAAACTACAAAAATCCAGGCGCTGATGTAACAACAGGAATTAATTTTATTTTAATATAATTTCAACAATATACGCATATTTGTGTATATCGTAAGTCTGCACAGCAGGAGAACCTTTGCAAGTACAAAGTAGAAAATACGATTCTATTGCTCCGATGAGCGGTAGCGCAGCCGCGCGGGGCCTGTGCAGCGTAGTATGTTTATAGTATGCAGTGTAGTAATGAAATAATGAAAATAAGCGAATATAAACATACTATCAGGTTTTACTGCCGATTATAAACTTGTACGTAATTAAAATTGCACGTATGAAACCAAACTTGGTGTCATTAGGAAAAAAGTGTCAAGTCGGGGCCCAGGGCACGCGCCCACCGTTAAATCGGCATCTGGATAAGAATGTCCTTTACTCGAGTTTGCTGCCTAATCCACATGTTGCTCTTCTTATCTGACAGTCTGATTCCTAATATAATTCATTCCATTCTTCGCTGTGTAGTTCTCAGCTTCTCTTCCCCATTCTTTTGATGAGTGCCCAAGTTTCACTTCCATAAGTCTTGGTGGGGAATATACATTGGTTTATTTTTTTTGTTTCAGAAAATCAGGAAGACGCAGGTACGCGACATCCTAAAGAAAAAAAATGAACTGCTCAAACAATTTTGGCAACACGTAAATGATCCGGTTCAAAAATCATTCCTGGAAACTGTTGGACTTCAAATTTGTCGCGCACATGCTAAAAAAATTCCCATTAATAGGCCTATTATTAGGGAAAAGGCTTTGGAGGTTGCGAAATCTATGGGAGTAAATGAGTTCAAAACTTCTGTGGGATGGCTAGACAAGTTCAAAACTCGGCATAAAATTTCTAGTAAAACCGTAAGTGGTGAAGGTGGATCTGTTGATATTGGGGTTGTAACAGAGTGTACCGTCAAATTGGAAGATTTATGTCGTGATTTTGAAGCTAAGGATATTTACAATTGTGACGAAACAGGGTTGTTTTTTAAAGCTCTTCCTGAAAAAACAATGAGTCTAAAAAACGAAAAGTGCCAGGGCGGAAAAATTTCTAAGGAACGTTTGACTGTAACTATTGTGTACAAATATGCTGGGAGACTTTGAACAACCTCTTGTTATAGGAAACCCACAAAATCCTCGTTGTTTCAAGGGCATAAAGTTGAATCTTTTGGATGTTGACTGGAAGTCTAATAAAAAAGCGTGGATGACACGAGATATCATGAGCGAATGGATCATCATCATCATCAGCCATTTTCAATCCACTGCAGGATGAAGGCCTCTCCAGCAACTTTCCAGTTCCTTCTGTTTTGAGCACTGGCCATCCATTTACTACTCAAACACTCATGAATTTCATCTATCCATCTCCGCCTTTGTCTTCCAGGTTTTCTTCTAGCTCCTCTTGGGTACCATTCTGTTATTTTCTTAGTCCATCTGTCATCATGTCTTCGAGCTATGTGTCCTACCCAACACCATTTTAGTTCTTTAGTTTTGATAAGAATGTCCTTTACTTGAGTTTGCTGCCTAATCCATGTGTTTCTCTTCTTATCTAACAGTCTGATTCCCAATATAATTCGTTCCATTCTTCGCTGTGTAGTTCTTAGCTTCTCTTCCATTCTTTTGGTGAGTGCCCAAGTTTCACTTCCATAAGTCATAGTGGGGAGTATACATTGGTTCATTATTTTACGTTTCAGACAAACTGGGATATTGCTCTTCAGTATGTGACTATATTTCCTGAATGCTATGTATCCAAAATTTATTCTTCTCTTGACTTCCAGCCATTTATCATTATTACAGCTAATAACTTGTCCCAGATAAGTATATGACTCCACCTTTTCAATTACTGCTCCTTCAATCATTATTTCCCTTTCCGTGGCATACTTGTTCATCATTACTTTTGTTTTAGCCATATTCATCTTTAGTCCAAAATCCTTACTAACTGTGCATAACTGATTAAGATTTTCCTCTAATTCTTTGGGATCGTGGCTTATGACCACAATGTCATCTGCAAATCGTAAATGGTTTAGGTACTCTCCGTTAACATTGACTCCTTTCTGCGACCAGTCTAATCTTCTGAAAGCTTCCTCAAGGGCAGCAGTAAACAGCTTCGGAGATATTGTGTCTCCTTGTCGAACTCCTTTCTCGATTTTAAATTTGCTACTGTCTTTGTCTAGTCTAATAAAGGATGTAGCACTCTCATATATTTTCTTCAAAATCATAATATATGGAGTATCTATGCCTTGTCTTTCCAGTGTCTGAAACATTGCCTTATGCTGTATGGAGTCAAATGCCTTTTCATAATCCACAAATGCAAGGCATAATGGTGTTTTATATTCATTTGTTTTCTCCATTAGCTGTGATATTACGTGAAGGTGATCCATAGTTGAGAATCCTGTCCTAAAGCCAGCTTGCTCTTTCGGTTGATTCTCATCAAGTATTCTTTCTAATCTGTTAGTAATGACCCTTGTGAACAACTTGTAGATATGGGATAAATCAGGAAGAACAAGCATTAAGAATCAGAACAAGCATTAAGGGAAAACAAAGGATTTAAATCAGCAGCCATGAGCAGTAATACAGAAAGACAAATGATACTGAAACTGAAGAATAGCGATGGTGTACTTATAAACAGCAGAGAAGGCATAATTCAAATAGCAGAAGACTACTATAGAGAATTATAGCGAATGGATAAGCGAATTAATTAGAGCGAATGGATAAGTCACTTTAACCAAAACATGATTCGTCGAAACAGAAAAATTATTCTTTTAATGGATAATGCTGCATCTCACCTGCACATTGAATTGTCAATATTCAAATCATTTTTCTGCCACCAAACACATCTGCAGAGTGTCAGCCCTTGGATCAAGGGATAATAAAAAATTTTAAACTTCACTACAGAAAACGTGTTTTAAGACATGTTACATTGTTCATTGCAAACATGAACAATGTAACATGTGCGAGTGACCTTGCAAAGAAAATCAGTATCCTAGATGCGATTCAATGGATTTCCTCTTCTGTAAACACAATTAGAAAACAAACTGTCGTGAACTGTTTTGTAAAGTGTTGTGAACAGCAATGTGGAGCACCAAGAAGAACAAGAACTTCAACATCTATTGATAATGTACGATACTTCTGCTACAAGTGACCCTGGCTACAAAAGATATAGACTCAAACCTCACTACAGAAGATTGTGCTCTAGATATCAACAACATTATCATCGATATTTTTCAAGAAGTTCCTCATGAGGATGAAGAAATGGAAGGAGGTCATTCTGTCGAAGAACATATTAACGACGAACCACTGATGAAAATAGAAGAAGCGCTCATACAAATCAATCATTTAAAAATGTTTTTCCCCGCTGAAGAAGATACTGAAGGACTTTCGATGGTTTCTTCACTCCAAACAAATGTTGAAAACAAAATTATCAGCCGGAAGAAGGTGCAGAAGAAAATAAGTGATTACTGTATTGTATTTTTCTGATGTATTTTTCTTAAGATAAAATCATAATATGCATAGCACAATTGTATTGTGCAAAATCTGTATATAATTTAATTTTACATTAAACGTTTAACCGTTTAACGATTTTTCTTTATCTCTTATGTATGTAATTGTATATTATTTACAAAAATATTGTTCAAAATCTGTATATATTTTAATTTAATTTTTACATTAAACGTTTAACGATTTTTCTTTCTTTCTTTTTTTTTTTTCTCCCTCAGACTTCTTGTTAGCGGACACTTCTCTCTAACGGACACATTTTCGTTCCCCATAGCTGTTCGTTAAAGGGAAGTTTCACTGTATAATGGTGTTTTGTATTCATTTGCTTTCTCCATTAGCTGTGATATTATGTGAAGGTGATCTATAGTTGAGAATCCTGTCCTAAAGCCAGCTTGCTCTTTCGGTTGATTCTCATCAAGAATTCTTTCTAATCTGTTAGTAATGACCTTTGTGAACAACTTGTAGATGTGGAATAACAAGCTAATTAGTCTATAATTTCCAATTTCTGATTTATCTTCTTTCTTATGCAGCAAAACTATGATTGCATTATTCCACTCCTTAGGTGTCAACACCTTTTCTAATGCATTTTATGAAGCTATCAACTTCTACAAGGTGCCTCCGTAGCCAGGTAGGAAGGAGGAGCAGTGCGTAGCACACGATTCTTGATTAGACCAGGGTTCGAGCCCGTCACCACCAAATACAGAGGATGCGGAAAGGTCAAGGAATGACCAACACATATCCCGGAGGAATATGGCCTTAGTTGCTAATGCTCCTAAAAACTAAATAACAAATAACTTCTACAAAGACAGATGGAAGTTTGTTCCAGCAATAAACCACATGCTGGCTAAAGGCAAATTTTCACACATCCATCCTTAAACTGACCTTCCTCGATTTGAATTTATGCCCTCTCAGGAAATTTTTCTGAGCAAGAGGAAGAATCCCATCAGCACTGAGCATGCTCAAATGATTCAAGGCTTTATACACCTCAATCAAATCATCCCCGCAGGTGCCTATTCTCCAGACACTGTAATTTGTAGAATTTAAGCCTTTCTTCATAAGAGCAACCCTTTGTTCCATTCACTAATCTTGTTACCCTTCTCTGCACTCACTCCAGCAGTTCTACATCCTTCCTAAAATGAGGCCTCCAGACCTGTATACAATACTCAAGGCCTAGACCGATCATTGCCTTATATAAGGGGATAGCCACCTTCTTATCCCTGCTAGAAAAATTCTCGTATATCAGTGACAAGACACCATGAGTTACTCTTGCAGACTGTCTGCACTGCTCAGAAAATTTCATATCTGCCTGCACAACTACCCCCAGGTCCTTTCATTCTCTACCACTGTCAGTGTAGTACCACACAGTTGAGACGTTACTATGGAGTGACTGCTTCCCATATACAGTACTTCACATTTGTCAATGTTAAACTTCAGTTGCCACCTCTCAGCCCATCTGCTCAACTTTTCTAGATCCTGTTGCAGCAGCGTACTGTTATTAGTGTCATTAACAACCCTGCCAACCTTCGTATTGCCTGCAAACTTTGACATTAAGCCTGATATAACATCATCAATATCATTAATAAATACAGAAAACAACAATGAACCCAACACTGAACCCGAGGGACTCCACTAATAACATTAGTCCATGAAGAGCAGTGTCCATGCATTACCACTCTCTGTCTTCTCCCACTCAACCATCCCTTTATCCATAGCAGCAATCTTCCATGTGCAACAGTATCAAAAGCCTTTCTAAGATCCAAATATATCATAGTTATTCCCTGCATCCAGTTCCTTTGTTACCACATCATAGTATCCAATCAAATTGGTCAGTCAAAACTTCCCCCTTAACAAAACCATGCTGTCCAAGCTATGTTGTTATTTAGTTTTTAGGAGCATTAGCAACTAAGGCCATATTACTCCGGGGATATGTGGTGGTCATTCACTGACCTTTCGAACCCCGAACTAATCAAGAAGCGTGTGCTACGCACTGCCGCTCCTGCCCACCTGGCTACGGAGGCACCATGTGTCCAAGCTTTTCTAGATGATCCCGCAGTGCTTCTTTAACCAGTGCCTCCATTAATTTCCCTCCTCTTTTTCTCCTCTTCTGTTATCTCAATAACCTTCGTATTATTTACTTGAGTCAGTTTTTTCCTTTCTTTTCTTACATCTACAAATATATATGAAGCGTGCATCTTACCATTCTGTGATCACTCCCAACATTTAACTTGTTCAGGATGATAACATCATTCACAATATATAATTTCTGTTAGTGAGGATTAAGTCGATTTCATTAGTTGTTAATCCATTTGGGCTCTTCCAGTTCACCTTTTTCTTGAAAAAAAAAAAAACGTTCATTACTGACATTCCTCGAGATTCTGCAAATTCCACAAGTCTTTCAACTCTTTCACCAATTGCAAAATTTCCTATAGTTCCCCTTTCTGTGCTGTTTTGTCGCTTTCCAACATTGTAGTCCCCCATAATGATAGTGTAGAGGGTTTTCTGCTCATCTAGAAGACTCTCGATTTTGGTGTACATTTCTTCAACTCTTCATCATCATGGCTCGATGTTTGTGCATAAATCATTTTAGATCACTGCAATCTTTATTCCTTTGGTTCCATTATTTAAAGATTCTTAATGCATGAAGAGTCACTACTGATAATCAGTAGTGACTCTTCTCTTGTTATTGCTCTGATGTGCTATTTTTATTTGGTTTTTAGGAGCATTAGCAACTAAGGCCATATTGCTCCGGGGATATGCAGTGGTCATTCCCTGACCTTTCCGCATCCTCCGTATTTGGTGGTCACAGGCTAGAACCCCGGTCTAATCAAGAAGCGTGTGCTACGCGCTGCTGCTCCTGTCCACCTACGCAGGGCCCTCTCTCTGTGATGTGTACCATCACAGAGAGAGGTTATAATTATGTTATAATGTTATAATGACCAGCACATTCTGCTTAAATGTATGGCTGTTTATTATACTCATCGCAATTATTTGGTAATAACATACTGCTGCTGTCCTATTGTTTCCCCAGTGCTTATGGCACACCAAACTGCCTCACCATTACACTTGTCACGCATATCAAATGGGTGCACCGACTTAGATTCTGTGTGCTTTATAAGCAAGGGCATAATCTCTCCCCCATCCTGCTCTGTCTTTCTTTTCTTAATGCTTTTTCTCCACATTTAAATTCTGTATCTCCTATGTTTGAGTGGCACCACATTTCCAATAATCCCTGCAATGTCTGCATTTGATGAATTAACTAATAGATCAAATTCATCAAATTTATTTGCTGTATTTCTACTATTAGTAGAACGACTACTAGATTTGTCAATAGCAGCAGTGCAAGAATCAATTTCAGCTCTACTTTTGGATGCTGTTTTTCAGTCTACTAGCACTGCCATGATAGCATTGGCAAACATCTTTGCACACCTATTTAAGTGCATTCCATCCCTGTAAAAACACTCTCCTGTTAACAAGCACAGATCATGCTTAGAAAAATTCTACCCCGCGAGCCTTACACGTCTTGTTTTCATTTTTACACTTTGCATTTGTAAATGTTAATCAGAGAGTGGTAATTAATGGACACTGCTTTTCGTGTACTAATATTACTAGTGGAGTCCCCCAGGATTCAGTGTTGGGCTCATTGTTGCCTTCTATATTTATCAATGATAATGATGAAGGTATATCAGGCTTAATGTCCAAGTTTGCAGAAGACAAAGTTTATCAGGGTTGTTAATAACAGTAATGACAGTACACTACTGTAACAGACAGAACAAACTTCCATGGGTCAATGTAGAAGTTGATAGCTTAAATAGATTCAAGGCAGAACTAGACAAACGTTTGGAGCAAGTGGATGGGTGAAATGAGAAGGGTTTTTTTTTTTTCTTGGATGATGCTATATAAGCTTGCTTTCTTGCATCATGTGCCTTTACTAATGCTAACAGGATCTAGAAAAGTTGAGCAGATGGGCTGAGAGGTGGCAAATGAAGTTTAACATTGACAAAAACAAAGTACTGCATATGGGTAGCAGTAATCCCAGAGTAATGTATTGACTTGGTGGTACTACACTCAGGGTATGGGAGAATGAAAAAGACCTGGGGGTAATTGTGCAGTCAGATATGAAGTTTTCTGAGCAATGAAGACAGGTGCCAGAGCAGGTCATGGGGCCTTATCATGAGTACTGTATATAGGTCTGGAGGCCTCATTTTAGGAAGGATGTAGAGTTGCCCTGGCACCTGTCTTCATTGCTCAGAAAAAAAGGAGTGCTCTTATCAAGAAAGGCTTAAGTCCGCAAATTGCAGCAGCTGGAAACTAAACATCTGCGAAGTGAGATCTGATTGAGGTGCACAAGGCTTTGAATTGTTTGAGCAAGCTCAGTGCTGATGGGATTCTGCCTCTTGCTCAGATTACACACCCGAGGGAGTATAAATTCAAACTGAGGAAAGACAGTTGTAAAATAGATGTGCATAAATT
The DNA here is from genome assembly GCF_048544385.1 of Mastigoproctus giganteus. Taxonomy (NCBI): domain Eukaryota; kingdom Metazoa; phylum Arthropoda; class Arachnida; order Uropygi; family Thelyphonidae; genus Mastigoproctus; species Mastigoproctus giganteus. The sequence goes on along the minus strand of NC_143585.1, from coordinate 3,661,500 downwards.
TGCCTTTGGCCAGCAGATTGTTGATTGCTGGAACAAACTTTCATCTGTCATTGTGGGTTGATAGCTTAAATAAATTCAAGGTAGAACTGGACAAACTTTTAGGGTGAATGGATGGGTGAAATGGGAAGGGTTTTTTTTTTTTTGGGTGATGCTTTATAAGCTTTCTTTCTTGCATCATATGCCTCTATTAATGTATACCTTTGGCATATATTATGTTGAGCAAATAAGTTACAACTGGTCAATAGCCCTTATTACCTCTGGGTACCTACCTGTCCATTGATAAGAAGCCAAACACTTCAAAACATTTAGTGTGGAAGTGTTACTTCAAATAAGTAACACTTCCAAATTAGAGAAATCTCCTCTTACTTATTCTCAGTTGAATGGCACCATCCTAATGGGGTGCCACTTGGGTGGTACCATTCAACTGAGAATAAATAACAGGGGATGTCTGTAAAATGGAGGTGTTACTTATTCAAAGTATAAGAGGGAGGCAACTTGTGAAGGATTTCATAATATGAAGTGTTATAATAATATTGGCTAACGTACAACCTTTGGTTTGTCTAAAAATTCAACTACGTAACAACGATACATTTGTGCTAAACAATGTCATCTGATATAGTATTAATACATATTTATTTTTCTTTCATTTCTAGGCAATCATTGGTATGCAAAAACTAAGTTACATTCAGAATCAGTATACTGAAATTCATAAAGAAACAAAACACCAAGATATGCACATAAACTTAACTACTTTTGAAAATTTGTTACACAGTGATATTTGGTGAAACTACTGAGACAGAATTAGTTTATTTAAAAATCTGACAGGCCTGATGTAGCCAAGCAATCAATGAAAGAGTGCAATGGAACAAGCATTTTAGGTGATTATGTTTTAGTTTAGTTTAGCAAGCATATAGTTATTAACTGCTAAATACAATTAATGACCATACTTTTATCAAAATTATTAGATGTAAACTCCTTTGTTTTGGCCGATGCTGTATAAAGCTTTTTTTTTGGACAAACTTTTTTCCAGAGTAAAAACAGTTTCTAACAGTCCTTTTGGGATATATATTGAAAACTTAGGGGAAGTATAAAGCCTACCATTGAGGAGGTGGTGGTGGTAGATTTTCAAAATGCTAATGCAGTGAGAACTGGCTGTAAGGTCATAGGATTGTGGGAAAAGTGATGCTGAATTTTTTTTTAAGTACAGAGTGCTAAGACTAACCTAATATCCAAATAGAAAATTCCTGGAGAAAATATTGTTGTAAGCAACTATGTGGGATTTTATCACATCAAATTTATTAACTAATGCTAGGAGTATAGTTAATAAATTTGATGAAATCAAGCTAGTTAATTAAAAAAAAATCAGAGATAATAGGAATATAAGATACAAGTGTCATTCTGATATATTATATGCAGAATTTTGCTGAATGTTAAATACATATATGGGAAGGATAGACAGGAAGGAGGAGGGGTTATATTTTGAATTGCCAAGCATATAAGAGGGGGGTATCAAAGAGTTCGTACCCTGACCTAGATAAAACATCAGTAAGAAGATGCTGTTTTTAATATGTTGTCCACATATTCAATAACTAACAAGTGAAATTTCATTCCCATAGGTGATCGTACACCAGAGGTGCAGCTCGGAATCTGAGGAAGGATGCTATGTTGACAAAGTGGAGTATTGGGCGATCAGTGATCATTTGCATGGCAAGAAAGCTCAGGAAATTGACAAAGAAATTAAGCTGTGTACAGGCAGAACTGTCCATCCTATGACATTGTAAAAAAGTGGAAACGAGAGTTCCAGTGTGGTCATACAAATGTCTTTGACGAGCAAGAGAAGGAAGGCCATCAACGTCTAAAGACAGTGAGACGGTTGCAAAAGTTGAGCAGCTGGTTCTGAGTGACAGATGTGTGACAATTCATTTCATCACAAATGCAGTGGGAATTAGTTATGGGTCTGCCCACAGCATTTTACATGACCATCTGCATGTGTCTAAGGTCTCTGCACGATGGATTCCAAGGTTACTGGCACCTTTGCAAAAGCAATGTTCTTGCCAACTGTTGGATTTGTGTAATGCAGATGTTGAGAACGTTTTTGATCAGTTGGTGACAAATGACGAATGCTGGGTGTACCAGTATGATCTGGAGATTAAAGACATGTCAAAGCAGAGGAAGCACACCTCCCTTGTGCATCCCTGGAATTATTGTTTCAGGCAAAAAAATGCTATTTCTACGATCAAGGCATTAAACAACTGATCCATAGATGGGAGAAATGTGTTACTATACATGGAGAGTACATAGAAAAGGATTAAAGTTCCTGTGAAGCTTCACCTTTCTGAGCTATTATTTCTAGGTAGGGTATGAACTTTTTGATACCCCCCCCCCTCGTACATTCAAGTTGAACATATTTAGCAGATAACTATATAGTCAGTCTAGTAAGATATAAGCATTGGGAAAATGAAAATGAGTAGAAGTATTTTATATACTAGATGACTATAATGAAACCTTTACAGACAAATCGAGCTGACCAGCAAATCAAAATGTCTTATTTATAGCACACTTTTATTTTCCAGATCACAAAAGAACCTTGTGTTGATTATTCACCTAGAAGCAAGGCATTTCTGGATATACTGGATAACTGCTATAGTATTTAATATTAGTGAAAACTACTTTTCTTTTTGAAATTGCAGCTAATGTCAGTGCTCACATCATCAGTTTTAGGATTTTGCAATCTGAGTGTCTTTTCCAATAGTTGCATATATGATAATTGTAAACTCCTCTATTACTTCAGCTGAATTTACAATTTATCATTTTGATAAAGAATACAATCACTAATCATATTTATAAGTCAAGCAGTCTTGAACCATGTTCCACGCAAAAATGCTTGTGCTATTGCACGTTTTCACTTGTCCACTTGGGTATGCTATGCCATTAGGTGACAGTCGTTGAAATGAAGTCTGTGATGAACCTAAAAATCAGTTTCTCATCAGTTTTAATTCCCACAGAAGTCAAAAGTTTATACTGCAGCTCTTGAGGATTGTACTGTAAGGAAGGGACAAATAAGCTTTTCCTACATAACAAATAATAAAATTTTGTCCAAGCTGCCGTGAGACACCACCCTTCACACAATGATAGCTATAAAAACATCCTTAACAGAAGCACAGAGTACAAAGTAGTTTATGTGATAATCCTGATAATCAGTTCTAAATTTTTAAAAACAGTTGTCACCATGACTGCACATATGAACCTTAATGATACCTGGTGACAAGAAAAAGAATGCACAGGCCTTCAGCACCACAAGGAGCATTCAAAACGTTTTGTCAAACACATATCTCTAGATTTAGGTACAAAGATACAAATAGGCATAGTAATAGGAGATAGTCTTTGTAGTATCTGCACAAAATTTCAGCCACATAACTTATTCCATTTCTTTTTAGCAAGTGTCATTTTGAAGTCTGCTGACAAGCCAAAAATGGAAAACTTTGAGCAGTGAGCAGTTATAAAATTCCTAACAAAAGAGAATGTGGAATTATCTGAAATCATTCAATGTTTAAACAATGTAGTTCTCGACTTTACAAATTAATTCGTTCCTAACACACGCTTGTAAAGCGGGAATTTATTTCCCATAGACTTTATTCCCATGCGAAATAAATTCTATTTATTTCCCATGTTAAAAATAGGGGTTATGTTATCAAAAATGAAATTAGTTGATTAATTTGTTTATGTTTAAACAATTGTTGATTTATCCAAAGAAATGAAAACATAGCCTGTAAAATCAAGCAAATTATAATAAGAGAAATTATTTATTTTTTAATTTATTTTAACATTTCATCATCATCGACTAAATGCACTCATTGATCACTCATTATTGGCTCGGCACTCGTTTGTTTGTTGCACAAGGAGTTGTCTTCTTCAGAAATTCTTCAAGAGGCATTTATTTCCAAGATAATCTTCTCTTTTCTTTATAAATTTCAATAGATGCATAAGCATTTTTTAACGGAATGCACAAATTGCAACTAACACGGTTTGTGCGGAGTAACAAGTTTGCAAAGCTTAAAAAAAAAAAAAAAGGAATGAAGAGAAGATTCTGAAAATTTATTTATGTTTTTTATGCGATTGAAGATTTCAGTAAAGGGGAAACACATTTCCCCATAACGCAAAAAACCACACAATTCCAGATATCAGTATTTTCACAAATGCAATAACATCAAGTTTACTACCTGTTTATAACTGCTTGCAGTAACAGAAAAGACCAATAAACCAAAAAGTACAAATGGTTTTTATTGTTTTATAGTCGTGACTTCTAGAAATGTGTTTTAGAAAAATATCACAAAGCCATTCAAAATTTATTCTTATAACATATAATAATGATGATAATGTAGTGATTTTAATGATTTGAATTAGTAACTAATACAATTTACACTATAAAAACAACCTTTTAGGGAGTTATATAGCAAATATTTGAAGTTCCGAGGTCATGGAATGAATTATCAAAAAACATGTTATTGGGTTCACATTATGATATTTTATATGGTAATAGATTAATATCGTAAAGTGGGGTACACTGTATTGTATAGCTATATGCGTGCTTTGAAATGCGGTATTTATGAATGTTTAACATTCATTTTTTGCAATTAATGTTCATATTTTCGATTTTGTTGATACTTGAAAAAAAAAAAAAAAAACTCGTAAACCCGAGAACTTGTAAAGCAAGAACTGCCTGTATATGGTAAATTACTCCATAAGAGCATACAATCCAAAAATGGTTTATTGAATTTAAGCATGGCCAAGAGAGCAAAGATGACCCAAGAACTAGGCAGCCAGCAATAGCCCAAAAATGAGGAAATGGTTAACAACAAGGTACATAAATTAGTTACAGAAGACCATAAAATTAACACTTAACAGATAGCAAGAAAGTAAAGATTGGCCCTGGGTCAGTACATGCCATCCTATATAAGCAGCTACACATGACAAAGGTGTCTTTCTGGCAGGTTCCAAGTATGCTGAGTGATAGTAACAAAGAGGCAAGAATGCACATCGCCAGGTCTCTTTTGAAGCATGCCACTATGAATGAAGAGTTTTTACCTGAATTGTTATTGCTGATGGACATTGGATTCACTACTTTGATCCAGAATCTAAAGTTCCCACCATGCAATGGAAACACGCTAGTTCACCCACTCAAAAAAATTCAAAGGCAGCTGAATTTCAGCTGGGATTGTTAGGGAGTACTGCTCATTGATTTCCCTGAAAAGGGTAAAACTGTGATAGAACTATTAAACAAATTAGAGAAAACATCAAGTGGCAGCAATGAGAAATGTTGTCCCAAGGAGTGTGGTTGCTGGATGACAATACTTCACCTCACAGATATGAACTGGCCACTGTTGTTTTGTTCAGTTCATATCTGTGAACTGAAAAAAAACAACAGTGACCAAACTGGGGTCTGAGTCTTTGACACATTCACTTTATTCACTGAATGGCTCCATCTGACTTTTGCTTGTTTGGAAAATTGAAACAGCATCTTTGTGGGATGCATTTTGTGGTGCATGATGAACATTTGAAACACGCAGTGATTGAGTGGTTTGATGAGCAAAATACAAACTTCTACAGAGGGTGGGATTTTCAAGTTGAAACACAGACGGGAAAAATGCATAACTGTAGGTGGTGACTACACAGAGAAGACTTAACTGACCATCCAAATTTTGTGAGTCTTGGATTACAGGAACTATATTTTTTACAAAACATTTTTGAATGCCCCTCATAAGGAGTGAATTTATCTTTTCATTCCACAAAGTTGAGTGAACTGCCACAATACAGCACTATTCAAGTGAAGCACACAAAGGCAATAAAGATGCTTGCAGATGTACATGTACAAAGAAGTCAATGCAATGACCGTGAAAATCAGATTTTCATTGTTGATATTTGTCGCGGTAGAGATAGTGTTAGCATTAGCAGAGGCATACGATGCAAGAAAGCAAGCTTATTTAGCATCAGCATAAAAAAAAAAAAAAACCCTTACCGTTTCACTCATCCATTCACTCCAAAAGTTTATCTAGTTCAGCCTTGAATTTAATTAAGCTGTCAACTTCCACAATGACAGATGGATGTTTGTTCTAGAAATCAACCACCAGTGGGTGGTTGATTGCTGGAACAAACTGTAACTTTAATCTGAATGTATGTAACGTAACTTTAACCTAAATACATTCGCACTACTGAACTTAAGAAATGAAGCAACCTTTGATTTTTGTGTCAAGAATTTCATTTATATTATTTGAAATTAAATTAAAGGTTTGATAGCTTGGTCCACTACATTTCTGTCTTCATATGAGAATCATATTGCAGGATATGATCTGTTTCCAAGACAACAGAATTGCAGGGGTATTCTGCTGAGATATTGAAATATTTCTTGAGGAGATTTTAAGACTAGTTGTTCTAAACCTTTCATCTCTATTCAGCATGCAAGCTAAATTTAGAAGAAGCAGGAAGCAGACAACCATAAAAATTGGGTATTTTTAAAACCACTTGAAACAAGCTCTGGTTAATACTGGAAATCCAAAGCGAATTTCCAGTATTAAGCAGGATTACAAAACCATATTTTCATTATAATTATTATATTTTAACTCAATTTTGCATTTCAAATTGTTGGAACATTCCAAAAAAAAAAAAAAAAAACTGTATACAATCCTATTAAATAAACAATACATGACTTCATATGAAAAAATAACAAACACTATAATTACTAACCTGAGGTGGATTAATGACAGCAGAAAAGTTTTTAACACCATACATTCCAAGATTAGAAACTGTAAATGTACCTCCCTGAAAGAAAAGAAATGTTAAAACTCTCTCTCTCTCTATATATATATTTTTTTTTTCAATCCAATAATTGCAAAGAAAATTTAAGTTTTCTTTTCACTTACAGCAAACCAGTTGATACATTTGGCACTGCCTGGGAAAAATTTAATACTTAGAAAATACCATGGTAACCCAGAGACATATCATATCAAAACTTTGCAAAACACTTTAAAAATTTCTAAACTATTTTGGTGTTGAATCCTTGGTAACATGTTTACATACTTTTGAAGTAATCATGTTTTTTTTTTTTTTTTTATGAAAACTGGTTGAAAGTTTCTTAGAAATTAAAATTTTGGATATACACACACACACCCTTAGATGAAAGAGGAGGATGCCATATTGGTTATACTGATTCCAATGGGGTTTGCATAAATAAAGAATAGGCAGACAAACTTTCTTAATTATATAAAGAATAACTCATTACTAAATGGGCTATAGTATCCAAAGGAAACATGTAAAAAAAATTGCCATTCATTGGGATAAGAAAAATTTGATTACAATAAATGTGAGAATTTAAATCAGACTAATATATAAAAACATAAAACACTTCATTGGTAAATCTACTAATTACAGCAGTAACGTTATAGAAAAGATTGTATAATCAGAAGTCTGTATACAAGACACTTTGATAATATGGTCTTCTAATGATAACACTTTCCATCTATTATAACTGCCAATATTTCTGTGCTCTAAGATTTTTTTCAGTTGATAAAGAGAGCAGTCAGCATTTGAAAAATATCTACTGGTGATATCTTTTGTAATTTTATATAAATTTTGTTGAAAACATAAATTTTATTTCTATGTTTTAAACTTAATACTAGCCTATGGCTTGAAGCTCTTTGCTACACCAGTCAAAAAATAAGTAAAAACTTACCCATGTGCACTTCTCAAATAGCTGCCACACCTGTTCTCTGAATTTCCCCAAGCTACTGGCATTGACTACTCATGCAGGTAACTTGTTTCAGTAATTAATAACTCACTGGCTAAAGGAAACCTTCCTACAATCTAGCCTATACCAATATTTTATCCATTATTTTTAACATATTTTAAACTGTGTAGTCCTTGATTCCTTTTCTCAAAACTCAATTTCATTTTAATCCATTTACACTACAGAAATTATAGGGTAGCTCTTGCTTTTCTTTTTTTTTTTTTTTTTTTGAAGTTTGAAAAATCAAATATTTTATCCTCACTGGAGGTGCTATATCTTGATAATTATTATTCTGTTTGCAAATCTCATTTTTTGTAGTTTCAAGTGCTTTGCTAGTCAGGACTACTCACTGGCCATCATAACGTTAGAGCTGCAGCTACTTAAAGCAGGTTTATCTGGTTGAGGGATTATCAAAACACTACGTTCATTCTGCTGGAATGCTTTCTTTTTCCCCTTGAAGGGTGGGGCATTGGGTCAATATTCTTTTTAATTTTCATTTCAGTTTGCACCAGCTTTAGCCAGCAGTGAGACACATGGACTGGACATGTGCAAGTGTATCCACAATTCACAAAGGGGGATCTAAGTGTGACATGAATAATTACAGACAAGTTAGTTTAATTTCCGTTCCGGGGAAAATAATGGAGTCACTGGTTAAAGATGCATTGCAGGATCATCTAGACAAGATTGCAGTAATAATTCAGATACAGCATGGGTTTGTTAAGGGACAGTCCTGTCTGACAAATTTGATTGGATACGATGATGTGGTTACAAAGGAACTGGATGTAAAAATTAATTTTGATATCATATACTTGGATTTCAGGAAACTTTTGACACTGTTGAGCATGGAAGACTACTGTACAAATTAGAGCAGTACAATATTAAGGGTAAGTGGCTACAATGGATGTCCAAGTTTGCAGATGATACAAAAGTTGGCAGGGTTGCTAATGACAGTATACTACAACAGGATTTAGAAAATTTGGTCAGATGGGCTGAGAAGTGACAACTGGAGTTTAATATTGACAAATGCACTGAATATGGGTAAAAGTGACCCCAGAGTAATGAACCAACTGTGCAGTACTACATTCAAGGTACTGCAGAATGAAAAAGACTGGAGGTAATTGTGCAGTCAGATATGAAGTTTTCTGAGCAGTGCAGACAGGAACCAGAGCAGGTCATGGGGTCTTGTCAATGACATACAGGAATTTTGCTAGTAGGGAAAAGGAGGTGATTATTCCTTTGTATAAGGCAATAGTCAGGCCATGCTTTGAGTACTGCATACAGGTCTGGAGGTCTCATTTTAGGAAATGATGTAGAGTTGCTTTAGCATACACAGAGAAGGGCAACAAGATTGGTGAGGGAACAAAGGGTGCTCTCACCAAGAAAGGCTTAAGTTCTGCAAATTGCAACAGCTGGAGACTAGGCACCTATGAAGTGATCTGATTGATGTGTATAAGGCCTTGAATGGGTTGAGCATGCTAAATTCTTACAGGACTGTTCCACTTGCTAAGATTACTAACCTATGAAACAAATTCAAATTGAGGATAGAAAGTTGTAGAACAGAGGTGCGGAAATTTGCCTTTAGCCAGCATGTGGTTAATTGGCGGAACAAACTTCCATCTGTCATTGTGGAAGTTGGTGGCTTAAATAAATTCAAGGAGGAACTGGACAAACATTTAGAAGGAGTGGATGTGTGAATTTGTTTTTTTTTTTTTTTTTTTACATAAGCTCATAACACTTGCTTTTTTGTATTGGACGCCTCCATTACTATTACATCATCCCTGGAATTCTGATCTGTGGAAATTTTCTTTCATTTATTATATTTTCACTGGCTTCACTGGCTTTTAGCTTTTCCTTCTCTTTTCTAATCTAATCATTATGTCTATATAGGCAGACTCCTGTGTATAAGACTAAAGCTATGTTTAAGATATGTTTCAACAAAATATTGTATTGTATTACATTCCCAAACACTTACAAAAGGACTATTATAATTTTGTTTATATGTCTTCTCCATAATTTCTAATTTAAATTTATGGCTCCAAATTCTATGTATATCATTAATAGCTGTGAAAATTAGACCTTTTTGATTTACTATCTCATCTCAGAGCCTTATAGATCTCAATCAGATTCCTCTAAGGTACAAGGTTACCAAACTTTATAAGCCACAAAGTCTTTACTCTTTTCAAGAAGCTCAATGTTGTTTTTAGGTGTGGTTTTCATACTGAAAACATAATATTCCAAGTTACAGATTCACACTGATTTAATCACCTTCTTGTACCTCCAAATATGAACAAGGAGATGATTGTCCCATTGTATGAGGCAATGGTTAGGCTGTATCTTGAATACTGCAACAGGCTGGAGTCATTTTGGGAAAGATGTGGATCTATTGAAAAGAGTGAAGAGAGGAACAAGATTAGTGATGGGAACAAAAGGGTACCCTTACCATGGAAGACTAGTTTTGAAAATTGCAGCTTCTGGATACTAAGCACCTGCAAGCAGGTCTGATTGAGGTGTTTAAGGCTTTGAACAGACTGAGTAAGCTAAATATATAATCTATACTCTTGCTCAGACAAGAATATAAGGGGTCATAAATTTAAATTGAAGGACGATGATTGCAGAATAGATGTACAGAAATTTGCTTTCAGCCAGAAGGTAGTTAATTGCTGGAACAAACTTCTATTTGATGTTTTGAAAGTGAGTAGTTTGCATAAATTTAAGGAAGAATTAGACAAATTATTAGAGGGGACCATCCCACCATAGGATGAGGTGAATAGTTTTTTTTTTTTTTTTTTTTTTCTGATGCTAATATAAGCTCGTTTCCTTGCACTGTTCAATACATTATTGGCAGAATACCAAAAGCCCTTCTTGTGCCTGTATAAATTGCACAAAGAACTTAAAAGCATGTTTTGTTTTGTAAGCTTCAAATCCCTTTCTTTTCCTACTATTTTTAATTGTAGTGAGTGGCAGGAGAATTCTAGTGTTTTAATTATGATAAACAGGTACCATGAAAGTTCAAACCACATAGGCTGGCATTAGTTAGATAATTTTATTAGCTATTATAATTAACTTATAACTTTACAGATATAACAGAATAGTGTAACACATATATGTAAATTTGATAGCCCAATATATAAAAAGTTAACTTAATAGCATAATACATATAACTGAAACTTGACAGGTAATACATATAACTTAAACTTGATAGTGTAGTACAGTGATGGGCAAACTACGGCCCGCGGGCCAGATGTGGCCTGTATTGAGGTTCTGTCCGGCCCGTCACAGATTTTAAAACAATAGTATAAAAATTTTCAATTTCAATGTTTTAAAAAAATTCATTTAAGGGCATGTTCCATTTTTTGCATATGCCAAATATAGTTGTGATAATTTATATAGAAATTGATTTAAAAACTTTTGCATGTGCAAAAAATGGAACCTGTCCTAATAAATATGTATAAAATTATTAAAATATACTTATTTGCTTTTATATTTAAATTTAAAAAAAAAATAGAAACAAGATTTTGAAAGAAGAATTTGGATATACCGCTTACGAGTTTATATTAACATGAAATCTCACAGAATTCCAGCTATCGGTACTATAGCAAATGCAAGAAGATAGTTTCCTACCCGTTCATAATTGATGACACTAACAGAAAAGACCAATAAACCGGAAATTGAAAATTGTTTTTATTGTTTTATGGTAGTGACCTCCAGAAATATGCTTTGGAAAAATATCATGAAGGCAATATCAACTAGCGAGTCAACAGCAGGGATTCACAAAAAGGAATGGAAACTTTTAAAATACAGCTAACAAAATAGCAGGGTTTTACCACCACAAAAGCTCAAAAATTACTGCGAGATTTCCTACAATTCTCAAACCGTGTTATTTAAGTACAGTGTTGTGCGAGGATTGTTGCAATTTATTAATTGTGTTAGAGCAAAACCGTGTTGTAAGTGCTGTGTTATATGGGAGTTGTCTATATATGAGGAATTTTCCCCACATGTTTATAGAAGCTTATTTATCTATAGTTATTTATAGCTATACTTATCAATCAAATAGGTCTTAATGCTCTAGCAAAAATTTAATAAATTAGTTATTTAAGACCAGGCACATTGTTTACTTTGTGTGCATCATTCAGATTTTTTTTTTTTTTTTATCTAATAAAAGGCATAGAAATAGTTAAAAATGCTATATACTTTTTAAACTTTATTTTTTACTCTGACGCTATATTGGAAAACAAGTCCAAGCATTATCTTTAGTAACAGCATCTTATTATCCAAAATATTATTTCCACACCATCTCACTTCTTCTGCACAGTGAAATAAATCAGAGTTGAAAATCAACACAGGAGCAGGTACCAGAATGCTCTGTACACAAACCTGGAACAATAAATAATTTCTTATGGCTGTGTTTCTCCAATTAAAAACTTATGATGGAGAGATCAAAGTGAATACCATATTGAAGGAATACTGAAAATTCATACTGATGAAATTCTAACAAATAGAGTCGAACTTGATTATAACAAGCATCAAGGGCCTGACAAAATTTCCTTGTTATAACTATTACTCACTATATCAGTGATGAGTTAAATCTTCCTTATATTTTTTTTAATTCTCAATAACTTGGTAATAAGAGAGATTCAAAAAACAAAAGAAATATTAGAGAGAAAAAAATAATATTAGTATAATACTACATATTGTTTGTATTAATATGCTTGTATTCGGTTTTTAAATCGATCCAGCAAACCGTTCTTACATACAAAATTGCCGAGTCCAAATTGTTTAGTAATTTTTTCTGCTTGAGCCTTCAAGGTCAGATGGTCTATTGGAAATCCAGCACTTCTTTGTGTAGTGAACTTCAAGGGATTTCAATGGATACAATATCTGTATCCATTGAAATCCCCTAGGAATAGAAAAGGATACAGATATTGTATCCATTGAAATCCCCTAGGAACTGCCACTGAAGCAATGCTTCATTGATGTTTGTAACCTCGCACCTCCCAGTTATATTCTTTTCCAGTGCCAATATGTAAACATGTTTATTCTTCCACAATGTCAATACTGTTGAAGAAGGCAAAGAAAACTTTTTACACACTTCAACATTTTTTTGCACCGAGTTCTAACTCATGTATAATTTCGACTTTTTTGCGAATCGAGAGAAACTTTATTTTGTTCGTAGACATGTTTCCAAAGGAAGAGTTCATTTCTAACTGATTTTACTTTAAAATGACAGTAAAGTGATCTGCATACAAATTTCTTAGAAGTCCCGTTTCCAAATTCTTAGAATTCCTGAAATAAATTTATGGTTCAGTGAATACAGGACAATCTGTATACAAGGTAATGCGACAAGTGGAACGCCAATGCACTACTGTATAGCCCCCATCCTCAAAAGGACAAGGTCATTCACTGGCCGCTAATCCTATGCAGGTGGTCATAAAAGCTAAATTGCCCATTTCATTTTTGTCTATTCCAAGGATTGGGTTTTTTCGACTACCTGGGCTAATAAGAATGTTTGCATAAAATTTTGTACGGTATACCCATGAAGTATGCTTGTTATAACAGTCAGTGATTGTATGGGAATACAGGTAAATTAAAATCATTATGGTTTTTTGCTTGTTACAGCCGTGCTCATTATAGCCAAGTTCGACTGCATTTTAAAATTAAAATTTCATGTTTTAGTTTGAGGAGATGCAAAAAAGGATGCCCACAAGTAAACTAACTGAGTAAGGAACTTATTAACTTGAGGAAATCTGCTTAAGGATAAAAGATGGCTCAGTGCACAATACTAACTGATCAAATGAAATTATTAATTGAGCATTGCAGATCAGTGAAACAAAATACAACTACAGATATTTTTGGGTATACAGTGATATACACTTATTTAATGCAATTGTAAAAATTACCATTTACTAACATTTACAGTATAAAGAGCATAATAATAATAATAACTACATTAAAAAATATATAATAAAAAGAGCAAATAAAGAAAAATTAAACCCTCCACCTTTATAAATTAAATAATGTATAAACTCACCTGAAATTCTTGTGGCTGCAGTTTCCCTTCTCTAGCTTTAGAAGCAAGAAGTTTTGTATCTTTACTTATGGCCACTAGACCCTAAGTTTAAGAAATACCAATTTGAAATTCGATGACAACTGCCATATGGATTATGAATATAATGCATTATATTTCCATTAAAATACTGACATAACTGGGATTCCACTTAAAATTGGAATCCCAGAGTGGATTCAAAGCAAAGTGTTAATAATAAGTTAGCATAAATTGTAATTTTATTTAATCATTTGAATTTAACTTTTATTTATAAAAGTTAAGAATTATACAAGGAGCGAGGGAATGATACCAGCAGTGGGGAAGATGGATTGCAAAGTAGCAACACATACGACATACCCGATATTCTTCCTGTTGAGGTAGAACATGCATTGAAGAAAATGAAGAATTGGAAAGCCCCGGGGGAAGATGAAGTTACTGTAGAGTTGTTAAAATTGGGAGGAAGAGACATAACACAAAAACTGGCAAGGCTCTTCAGAGAGTGCATTAGAAAAGGTGTGACGCCTAAGCAGTGGAAAAATGCAATCATAGTTTTGTTGCATAAGAAAGGAGATAAATCAGAAATTGGAAATTATAGACCAATTAGCTTGTTATCCCACATCTACAAGTTGTTCACAAGGGTCATTACTAACAGATTAGAAAGAATACTTCATGAGAATCAACCGAAAGAGCAAGCTGGCTTCAGGACAGGATTCTCAACTATGGATCACCTTCACGTAATATCACAGCTAATGGAGAAAGCTGTTGGTTTGGTTTTTAGGAGCATTAGCAACTAAGGCCATATTGCTCCGGGATATGCGGTGATCATTCCCTGACCTTTCCGCATCCTCCGTATTTGGTGGTGACGGGCTCGAACCCCGGTCTAATCAAGAAGCATGGAGAAAGCAAATGAATAAAAAAAACACCATTATGCCTGGCATTTGTGGATTATGAAAAGGCATTTGACTCCATACAGCATAAGGCAATGTTTCGGGCACTGGAAAGACAAGGCATAGATACCCCATATATTATGATTTTGAAGAAAATATATGAGAGTGCTACCCCCTTTATTAGACTAGACAAAGACAGTAGCAAATTTAAAATCGAGAAAGGAGTTCGACAAGGAGACAAAATATCTCCGAAGCTGTTTACTGCTGCCCTTGAGGAAGCTTTCAGAAGATTAGACTGGTCGCAGAAAGGAGTCAATGTTAACGGAGAGTACCTAAACCATTTACGATTTTCAGATGACATTGTGGTCATAAGCCATGATCCCAAAGAATTAGAGGAAAATCTTAATCAGTTATGCACAGTTAGTAAGGATTTTGGACTAAAGATGAATATGGCTAAAACAAAAGTAATGATGAACAAGTATGCTACGGAAAGGGAAATAATGATTGAAGGAGCAGTAATTGAAATGGTGGAGTCATATACTTATCTGGGACAAGTTATTAGCTGTAATAATGATAAATGGCTGGAAGTCAAGAGAAGAATAAATTTTGGATGGATAGCATTCAGGAAATATAGTCACATACGAAGAGCAATATCCCAGTTTGTCTGAAACGTAAAATAATGAATCAATGTATACTCCCCACCATGACTTATGGAAGTGAAACTTGGGCACTCACCAAAAGAATGGAAGAGAAGCTAAGAACTACACAGCGAAGAATGGAACGAATTATATTGGGAATCAGACTATTAGATAAGAAGAGAAACACATGGATTAGGCAGCAAACTCAAGTAAAGGACATTCTTATCAAAACTAAAGAACTAAAATGGTCTTGGGCAGGTCACATAGCTCGAAGACATGATGACAGATGGACTAAGAAAATAACAGAATGGTACCCAAGAGGAGCTAGAAGAAAACCTGGAAGACAACGGCAGAGATGGATAGATGAAATTCATGAGTTTTTGGGTAGTAAATGGATGGCCAGTGCTCAAAACAGAAGGAACTGGAAAGTTGCTGGAGAGGCCTTCATCCTGCAGTGGATTGAAAATGGCTGATCATGATAGGGGTTATCATGCCAAAGTATAAACAACCGTCCCCACCATAACAGAAACACTTGCACATCACATTTCTTTACTTAATTGGCTCGGACTGAATGATTAAAGCACATAAAAGATTTATTTAAAAATAAAAAAAAAAAAAAACTTTACCTCAGTGCTTCTTCATAGGATGACTTCTATACTGTACTCTCCATGAAAGACCGATTTAAAATGCATAAAAACTTCTTTAAAATAATTTAATGTATTCATCACTCCTAGCACAGGAATGATCAGATGCGCTGGGATTGCAGTCGAAAGCTCTAACTTGAACCCAGACCCATCAAACCTTTCACAAAATTTCGAGTGACTGAAAGCATTATGTAAATTACACAATATAAAAAGACGGTGATAAAATTGTATCATGGAATCATCATCACCATTTTCAATCCACTGCAGGATGAAGCACACTCCAGAAATTTTCCAGTTCTTTCTGTTTTGTGCAATTTGTGCATTGCACAAATTGCACTGGTATGTAAATACACACCAGTTAGTTTAACTTCTGTTCCGGGTAAAATAATGCAGTCACTGGTTAAAGATGCATTGCAGGATCATCTAGACAAGACTGCAGCAATAATTCAGACACAGCATGGGTTTGTTAAGGGAAAGTCTTGTCTGACAAATTTGATAGGATATTATGATGTGGTTACAAAGGAACTGGATGTGAAAAATAATTTTGATATCATATATTTGGATTTCAGGAAAGCTTTTGACACTGTTGCGCATGGAAGACTATTGTACAAATTGGAGCAGAATGGTATTAAGGGTAAGTTGCTACAATGGATAAAAGGATGGTTAAGTGCTAGAAGACAGAGGCTGGTAATTAATGGGTGCTGCTCTTCTTGGACTAATGTTATTAGTGGAGTCCCACAGGGTTCGGTGTTAGGTCCACTGTTGTTTGTATATTTATCAATGATATTGATGAAGGTATATCAGGCTTAATGTCGAAGTTTGCATATGATACAAAGGTTGGCAGGATTGTTAATGACAGTAATGGCAGTGTGCTACTGCAACAGGATCTAGATAATTTGGGCAGATGGGCTAAGAAGTGGCAACTGAAGTTTAACCTTGACAAATGCAAAGTACTACATATGGATAGAAGTAACCCCAGAGAAACGTACCAACTGTGTGGTACTACACTTAAAGTGGTAGAAAATGAAAAAGACCTGAGAGTAATTGTGCAGGCAGATATGAAGTTCTCTGAGCAATGCAGACAGGCTGCCAGGGCAGGTCATGGGGTTTTGTCAATGATATATAGGAATTTTGCTAGCAGGGAAAAGGAGGTGATTATCCCTCTGTATAAGGCAATGGTCAGGCCACGGCTTGAGTATTGCGTACAGGTCTGGAGGCCTCATTTTAGGAAGGATGTAGATTTACTTGAGCGTGTACAGAGAAGGGCAACAAGATTGGTGAGGGGAATGAAGGGATCCTCTTACCAAGAGAGGCTTAAGTTCTGCAAATTGCAGTGGCTGGAGACTAGGCACCTGCGCGGTGATCTGATTGAGGTATATAAGGCCTTGAATGGGTTGAGCACGCTGAATTCTGATGGAATCCTTCCACTTCAGATGGAAGGATCCCATCAGATTACGTACCTAAGGGGGCATAAATTCAAATTAAGAAAGGACAGATGTAGAATAGATGTGCGGAAATTTTCCTTTAGCCAGCGGGTGGTTAATTGCTGGAACAAACTTCCATCTGTCGTTGTGGAAGTTGATAGGTTGAATAAATTTAAGGAGGAACTGGACAGGCATTTGGAGGGAATGGTGTGATTTTTTTTTTTGGCTGATGCTGCATAAGCTCATACATTTGCTTTCTTGCATCACATGCCACTACTACTACTACCCACAAACTCATGAATTTCATCTATCCATCTCTGCCATTGTCTTCCAGGTTTTCTTTTAGCTCCTCTTGGGTACCATTCTGTTATTTTCTTAGTCCATCCATCTGTCATTATGTCTTCGAGCTATGTGTCCTGCCCAAGACCATTTTAGTTCTTTAGTTTTGATAAGAATGTCCTTTACTTGAGTTTGCTGCCTAATCCATGTCTTTTTATCTAACAGTCTGATTCACAATATAATTCGTTCCATTCTTTGCTGTGTAGTTCTCAGCTTCTCTTCCATTCTTTTGGTGAGTGCCCAAGTTTCACTTCCATAAGTCATGGTGGGGAGTATACATTGGTTCATTGTTTTACGTTTCAGACAAACTAGGATATTGCTCTTCAGTATGTGACTATATTTCCTGAATGCTATGTATCCAAAATTTATTCTTCTCTTGTCTTTCAGCCATTTATCATTATTACAGCTAATAATTTGTCCAAGATAAGTATATGAGTCCACCTTTTCAATTATTGCTCCTTCAATCATTATGTCCCTTTCTGTGGCATACCTGTTTATCATTACTTTTGTTTTTGCTATATTCATCTTTAGTCCAAAATCCTTACTAACAGTGCATGACTGATTAAGATTTTCCTCTAATTCTTTTGGATCTTGGCTTATGACCACAATGTCATCTGCAAATCGTAAATGGTTTAGGTACTCTCCAATGGTTTAGGTACTCTCCATTCACATTAACTTCTTTCTGCGACCAGTCTAATCTTCTGAAAGCTTCCTCAAGGGCAGCAGTAAACAGCTTCGGAGATATTGTGTCTCCTTGTCGAACTCCTTTCTCGATTTTAAATTTGCTACTGTCTTTGTCTAGTCTAATAAAGGAGGTAGCACTCTCATATATTTTCTTCAAAACCATAATATATGGGGTATCTATGCCTTGTCTTTCCAGTCCCCGAAACATTGCCTTATGCTGTATGGAGTCAAATGCCTTTTCATAATCCACAAATGCCAGAAATAATGGTGTTTTATATTCATTTGCTTTCTCCATTAGCTGTGATATTACGTGAAGGTGATCCATAGTTGAGAATCCTGTCCTAAAGCCAGCTTGCTCTTTCGGTTGATTCTGATCAAGTATTCTTGCTAATCTGTTAGTAATGACCCTTGTGAACAACTTGTAGATGGGGGATAACAAGCTAATTGGTCTATAATTTCCAATTTATCTCCTTTCTTATGCAGCAAAACTATGATTGCATTATTCCACTTCTTAGGTGTCACAACTTTTCTAATGCATTTTGTGAAGAGCCTTGCCAGTTTTTGTGTTTTCCTCACAATTTTAACAACTCTACAGTAACTTCATCTTCCCCGGGGCTTTCTGATTCTTCATTTTCTTCAACGCATGTTCTACCTCATCAGGAAGAATATCGGGTATGTCGTATGTGTTGCTAATTTGCGATACATCTTCCCCACTGCTGGCATCATTCTCTTGCTCCTTATATAATTCTCTATAGTAGTCTTCTGCTATTTGAATTATGCCTTCTCTGCTGTTTATAAGTACACCATCACTGTTCTTCAGTTTCATTTGTCTTTCTGTATTACTGCTCATGGCTGCTGATTTAAGTCCTTTGTTTTCTCTTAATGCTTGTTCTACTTTCTTGTGTTAACTCTTCTTATGTCCTCTCTGAGTGTCTTTCTAATGGCTTTGCATAACTCAGTATACTCAATTTTCTCCTTGTCAGTGTTTATCTTGCTCTTCATTTGTCGCCTTCGGTTCATCATAAGTGTTTCTTGACTAATTTTTCTTCTTTGGATTTCTTTTTCTCTATAGGTTTCTTGGGCTTTATCACCTTCAGAAAGTCGTAATATTCCTCGTCGATATCTTGGTCCTGAGCAGTCTGCAGAAGCTCAAACTTGTTCTTACATTGCAGTACAAACTGTGTTTTCTCCAATTCTGTTATCTCAAAGACCTTCGTATTATTTACTTGAGTCAGTTTTTTCCTTTCCTAACATCTATATCAAGTGTACATCTT
The DNA here is from genome assembly GCF_048544385.1 of Mastigoproctus giganteus. NCBI lineage: Eukaryota > Metazoa > Arthropoda > Arachnida > Uropygi > Thelyphonidae > Mastigoproctus > Mastigoproctus giganteus. The sequence goes on along the minus strand of NC_143585.1, from coordinate 3,641,787 downwards.
ACCATTCTGTGATCACTTCCACATTTACCTTATTCAGGACGGTAACATCATTCACGATATATCTTCTGTTAGTGAGGATGAAGTCGATTTCATTAGTTGTTAATCCATTTGGTCTCTTCCATGTCCACTTTCTGTTCACCCTTTTCTTGAAAAAAGTGTTCATTACTGACAATCCTTGAGATTCTGCAAATTCCACAACTCTTTCACCTCTTTCATTTCTTTCACCAATCCCAAAATTTCCTATAGTTCCCCTTTCTGCACTGTTTTGTCTTTTTCCAACCTTAGCATTGAAGTCCCCATAATAATAGTGTAGTGGGTTTTCTGCTCATTTAGAAGACTCTCAATTTCAGTGTACATTTCTTCAACCTCTTCATCATCATGGCCCAATGTTTGTGCATAAATCATTATAACCTTTAGCTTATACCTCTTAGAAATCTTGAATATTAGTCTTGACACCCCTGGTGATGTACTTTTGAATTCCAAAATGTTTTTTATATCTTTATGGACCAGAAACCCAACTCCACCTTCGCTCCTTCCACTGTTTCCATCGGTGTACAATTCTCCTAAATCTTTCAGCCAAACTGATGATATTTCAATTCACATTTTCAGTTCCTTTTCCAGCTCTAATATCCTGTCTTCACCGATGGGCAATCTTACGTTGTAACAGGCCAAGTTCAGTTTCAGTGCATGGCAGCCTGGTCATACTGAGAGATTATTAGCACCCTCTGCTTCCACTCTGATCCTCTCGCTGCCGTGAGATTGGGAGTGAAAGCTGCTTGGGACTGAGGGCCATTTGTTTCGTCGTGCTGGCAAATGCTGGAGGGTTTGGTCTTTTCGTCTTCATGCTGACCAGGCATCTTGAAGAGAACCACTCTACACGTTTGTTGCTACCTAAGTGGTGTAACAGGGCTTACCATCGAGAAGGTGTGAATGAGTGGATTTTAGGGAGGCAGGCTAACTGGCCTTCTCCTAAATCTTCTGTAAAAGAAAGATATTGGCCTGTGAGGTTGCTGAAACTGATACTCTGTGGGAGCCTTGTGCTCACTTGACTTTTTCTGGCAATATGTGGGGTTTTTATTAATCACTGATATCAGCGGTGTCAAGTCGTCCCGTGATTAGTCTGGCCAGTGCAAGAAGGTTAACTGCCACAATTTGTCGTTTCCATAGTGTAACTTCGAGACTGGTGTAGAGTTCGACCCTAGAAATAGTGTATTGCCAGTCCACCAGTTGAGCCATTTCAGGAACCATTATTCGGGATCTGAAGAACTTGTTGAAGTGTGTTGTAGGGACCAATGACCAAATAGTTGCTGCATAAAGAGGAATGGGGTAGAAACATCGAAGGACGTATTTCTTGACCAATTTAGCATGATGTCTCCCCATTAGTTTCCTGGCAGATTGCCCACAGCAGAATACATTTTTGCTTTAGCGTTCAGGTGTGGCTGGAATGTTAGACCCTCATCCTCAGATCCTTGTATGTTTTAACTTTTTTTAATGGGTGATCCACTGATGGTAACATTGATATTATTGTGTGACTTCTTCCAGGTGAATAACATTTGGGCTGTCTTTGCTTGGTTCTTAATCTGTAAACCAATTGAGGCCAGAAATTGTTCAAGTTGATGGATTTTTTTATTTGCTTGCAGAGTAGTGGTAAGAACCTGTTTTTTGTTAGATGTAATATAATGTAGAATTTCAGGTCATCAGTGTATGACTGGAAATTAGTTTGGGATGCCAGGAAGGGCTCTGGCACTGAGGCAAATAGGGTTGATGATAGGACTCCCCCTTGCGGGATACCCCTATTAGTAGTGCATGTTGTCCGGAAGCTACGATGTGAGATGATGAGATGTCTATGCTCCAGATTGACTTAATTTGGCTGAGAGTATTTCCTGTAATGTTGAAGTAATGCTGTAGAATGGTGATTTGAGCTGTTATATCTATTTTATCATAGGCTGCTTTAATATATAAAAAAAAATAAAATAACATCAAACTGTGTCCTGTCATTGAGGGCTTCCTGGATTCTGATAAGGGTGTCCAAAAGGTTGCTATTTGTAGATCTCCCCTTAATCATGGTATGGAGGTACTGGGGCCAGTGACTGAAATAGTGGTCTGCAATGAAGGGCTGAACTGCTTTTTCAAATATCTTAAGGAATCCACAGCTGATGGCAATAGGCCTGAAATCTTGTGGCTGCTTGGGATCTCTGCACTTAGGGCCTGGACAGACAAAATACATGTTCCTGATCAGGATCCTACTATTTCAATGATTTTATTGAAAATATGTACCAGGGTGTACATATTTCCAACTTTCACAAGGGATTTGAAACATCATCTAATATTGGCACAAATTGTTCAGTTACTGGAATGTAAACTGTAAACGGGGAACGAGAACGAGAATAGCCTGTGCAGATGTACATTTTTGCCGCTCCTGGAACAGAGAAGTTTTTTCTGATTTATTTTCTGTTTTATTAGCTTAAATTGGCATATTAACTTATTTTCTAGAGTAGTTTTATATTCTTATTTACGATACTTAGATTAAAGTAACTTAGATAGAGATTTTGTAGGTATTACTTAGTATCAGAAAGGGTATCAAATCCACGTGTTTACCGTTCGTAAATAGCCGCCATTGTTACGCGATACAAAATATCTTGAAACAGATAGCATAAGCTTAATATAGTATAGTATAGTACATAATATTGTCAATTAATCAGATAATTAATCTTGTTGAACTTCATTGTCAATTAAATTGTACTTTTAACTATACATATAATGACTTGGGTTACGTAACATAAATAATTAGTAAAAAATAAATATTTAATACTTAACTTGATATGGAAGTTATATAAAGGGATTTCGTAGATAACACTCGATACTGAAACATAAATATAGCATTATAACTGTATTGAGATATAAGTTTAGGGTTTTAATTTTGTACTGAAATTGAAATTTTATTGAAATTAAATCGAAATCATGACTCTGACCAGAGCAGCAAAGCAAAAGGCTCAAGCTAATGGGAGTGCTGTGGCTCAGGGGAGAACTGAGGGGGGGCAGTTGCCCTCTGAATCACAGCCTATTAAAATGCACTACTTGCTTGATGCTTGTGGAGCAGTCAGGTACGGGACATGATACTGCCATGGGGGATGTCTTTGTGTGTGCACGATGCAAGGAGTGTAAGGAAATCAGGCGACAACTCAGCATTGTTATGAGCCTATATGAGAGCTTGAAGGACAGGGTGGATGCCCTCGAAGGATTAAAAGTGAGGAACCCATCAAGCTCTCAGCTGCCCACACCAATCTCAGAGCTTGCACTTGGTCATCACGCAACACAGCGGCAGCACCCAAGGCAGAATGCGCTGGTCCCAAAGGAACTAGTAGTTGTCGGTGACTCTATTATCACGGAAACGGGAAACGTGCTTTGTAAAAAGGATAGGTGGAACAGGACTGGGGTATGTCTGCCAGGGGCAAAGGTTGATAACGTTGTAGAGCGGATATCATCTTTTAAGGGCACAAAAGGTGATATAGTTGTACACGTTGGCACTAATGATATTAAGAGTAGGAGACCGGCGGAATTACTTAACAAGTACAGGTCACGGTTGAAAAAAAGCCATGAATTAGGGCTGAATTTGAAAGTGTCTGCAATTCTGACCAGACACGATAGGAGGGAGTATATGATAGAGCCCTGTCGATCAATTCGGCCCTGGAAGGATTGTGCAAGGCTCAAGAGGTAGAATTTTTTTCAGCCTGGTCTGTACTTGTTAACAGGAGAGACTGTTTCTACAGGGATGGGATACACTTAAATAGAAAGGGTGCAAGAATGTTTCCTGATGCTATCGAGGCAGTGTTAGGTGGGTCGGAAAACTGCTAGATTGGGGGATACAAGGACTAATAGATTAACAGTAGCCACTGGCAGAGGTGAAAGTGATTCTTGTACTGCTTCTATTGGAATGAGCTGCAGCCTGGAAAATAAGATGCAGGATATTTCAGAGACTGCTGGGAATCATTGGGGTACAAATAAACACATAGGCTGTGTTAGGGTAGCTAAGAAAAAGAACAGGTGCATGTATACTTGCGTGTACACCAATGCTAGGAGTTTGGTAAATAAATTTGATGAATTTGATGTATTGCTCAAAGCATCAAAGGCGGATATTGTGGGGATTTCAGAGACGTGGCGTCACACAGATATAAGGAATGCAGAACTGGAATTTGGGGAGTACAATGTCTACAGAAAGGACAGACAGGGTAGGAATGGAGGAGAGGTTATGCTATTAGTTAAGAAATACATAAAATCCAGGGAAGTGAAGCCAGTCGACATTGCTGGACAGTGCAGTGTCGAATCAGTTTGGTGTGACATAAGCATTGGGAGATCAAAATTGAGAGTAGGAGTGTGCTATAGGCCTAAAGACTCTGATCAGTATAATAAGAAACTGTACGGGGAAATAGAGTGGGCCAGTAAATCAGAGAGTCTTATAATGGGGGATTTTAATTTCCCAGATATTGACTGGAATTTGGGGGCTGGTCACTCATGCACTAGCAAGGCTTTTGTGGATTTATTGGATGATTGTTTTCTACATCAGCATGTTCGGGAGGCAACTAGAGGGAGTAATACTCTTGATTTCATTATCAGTAGTGATTCTTCATGCATTAAGAATCTGCAGGTAAATGAACCACTAGGTAGCAGTGATCACAGTGTGCTGAAGTGGGATTTACTCAAAGAGGTAACTACCATTAGGGGTAAAGGGAAGGGTTATTGCTTTCGTAAAGGCGACTACGATGGACTGAGACAGTATTATCTTGGAAGCTACTAGGCTTTACATACCAACTAAGAAATATTGTTCAAGGTTTTGGCCTAAGTGGATGTCAGATGAACTAATGGGACATTTGGCAGAGAAGAAAAATAAATGGGATACATACAAATTTAACACGTGACACAGAAGCCTATGATAGATACAAGTTGATCTGTAACCAAGTTACAAAGGAGGTTAGGCAGGGGAAGGCAGATTACGAGAAATCTTTGGCAAGGGATGCAAAGAAAAACAGCAAAGAGTTCTTTACTTATGTAAACTCTAGAAAGAAGGGGGGCTGAATCAGATTGGTCCACTTGATATCGATGGGTCAACTGTTGATGATCCTGCTCAGGTAGCTAACAAACTAAATGGATATTTTGCATCGACATTCACATATGAGGAGTTATTCAGCAAGGGGAATGCCAGAGGTGTATTCAAATCTGGCAGTAAGCTAGAGAATCTTGTAATAACTGAGAGTAAAGTGGAGGAGAAATTGTTGAAGATAAATACAAGAAAGGCACCTGGGGGTGGATGGGATCTATCCAGTTATATTAAAGGAGGCAGCAAAGGAAGTAAGCAAACCCTTAGCCATAATTATGAGAACTTCCTTGGACTCAGGGGAAGTACCCATGGACTGGAGATGTGCAAATCTGACCCCAATTCACGTAGGAGGATCAAAGGGCGACACAAGTAATTATAGACCTGTTAGTTTAACTTCTGTTCATGGAAAATTAATGGAGGCACTGGTTAAAGAAGCACTGCAGGATCAACTAGACAAGGCTTCAGTTATAGTTCAGACACAGCATGGTTTTGTTAAGGGGAAGTCTTGCCTGACCAATTTGATTGGATACTATGATGCAGTCACAAAAGAACTGGATGCAGGGAATAACTTTGATATTATATACTTGGATCTTAGAAAGGCTTTTGATACTGTTGCACATGGAAGACTGCTGCACAAATTGGAGCAGTGTGGCACTGGAGGCAAATTGCTGCTATGGATAAAGGGGTGGTAATCAATGGACACTGCTCGTCGTGGACTAATGTTATTAATAGAGTCTCTCAGGTTTCAAGTATTGGGTCCATTATTGTTTTCTGTATTTATAAATGATATTGATGATGGTATATCAAGCTTAATGTCCAAGTTTGCAAACAATACGACGGTTGGCAGGGTTGTCAAGGACACTACCGACACTATGCTACTGCAACAGGATCTGGAAAGGTTGAGCAGATGGGCTGAGAGGTGGCAAATGAAGTTTAACATTGACAAATGTAAAGTACTACATATGGGAAACAGCAACCCCAGAGCAACGTATCAACTCTGTGGTACTACACTGACAGTGGTAGAGAATGAAAGGGACCTGGGGGTGGTTGTGCAGGCAGATATGAAGTTCTCTGAGCAGTGCAGACGGGCTGCAAGAGTTGCTCATGGTGTATTGTCGATGATATATAGAAATTTTTATAGCAGGGATAAGGAGGTGATTATTCCCTTGTATAAGGCAATGGTCAGACCACACCTAGAGTACTGTATACAGGTCTGGAGGCCTCATTTCAAGAAGGATGTAGAGATGCTGGAACGAGTACAAAGAAGGGCAACAAGATTAGTGAATGGAACAAAGGGGTGCTCTTATGAAGAAAGGCTTAAGTTTTGCAAATCACAGTGTCTGGAGACTAGGAACCGGCGAGGTGATCTGATACAGGTGTATAAAGCCTTGAATGGTTTGAGCATGCTCAATGCCGATGGGATTCTTCCTCTTGCTCACAATAATCACCTGAGAGGGCATAAATTCAAATTGAGAAAAGACAGATGTAGGATAGACATGAGGAAATTTGCCTTTAGCCAGCGGGTGGTTGGTTGGTTGCTGGAATAGACTTCCATCCCTTGTCGTGGAAGTTGATAGCCTAAATAAGTTTAAGACTCAGCTCGACAGATATTTCGAACGAACAGAGGGGTGAAGTGGAAGTGGTTATTTTTTATTTATTTATTTATTTTATTTTTTTTTTTTTTGGCTGATGCTGCATAACTTGCTTTCTTGCATCAAATGCCTCTACTAATGCTAATGCTAAGTCAACAACCACTGCTTTTCGCTTCAATAAATGCAATTTTTTTTTTTTTTTTTTTTTTTTTATGTGAACCCCAAACACGAGAGGTATTAGAACCTATAGTACTTAGTACCGTGCTTGGGTTGGAGGTTGAGAAGACGAAAGAAGATATTTGTTGACATTGGACATGAACTTCTGTAGATTGTAATTTTCAGGAAATACGTATGAAGGAAGGTTGTTCCAGAAAACGGCAGTTGAATGAATAAATGAGGAAGATGAAAAGTTGGTTCTGTGGGTTTGAAGTTGGACAGTAAATGGATGTTGGCTAGTGGCGGCATGTGTTTGGACTGTTTTGAAAGAGAGAGCGGGAATTATAGAAGCCAATTCAGAAGAACAGTGCCCATGGAAGTATCTGTAAAGGCGGCAAGCAACAGAAACAGTGCGTCTATGAGAAAGCGAGTGGAGAGACTCTGTTAGAGATGAGTCATTAATTAACCTAACTGCCCTCTTCTGAATGGAATCAAGAAGCCTGAGAGAGGTTTTGGGGGCACCACCCCAAATGTGGGAACAATATTCCATGGCAGGGCGGATTTGCGATTTATACAGAGTGAGCAGCTGTTTGGAAGAAAAGTAACGCCGAGAGCGAAAGAGAAAACCGAGATATAAGACAAGACTGAGTTTTAGAAGGGTTGAAATCAACTAAGTTGTCTTTGCCCCACTGGAGAATTACCTGAAGATCGGCATTTAAGGAATTGGTAGCAGATTTTCGAGAAGTTGAAGCTGATTGAGCAGTACAAGATTTCTCAAAACGGAAAGCTGAATTCAATGTGCTATCATCGGCAAAACTATGGATAGGATTTCCAGTCAATGGAAGAAGGTCATTGATATACAAGAGGAAAAGAGTGGGGGAAAGAACTGAACCTTGGGGGACACCGGCATTAGTGGAGAAGTTAGAAGACAGAGAGCCATCTACCATCACCCTCAGTGAGCGATCAGAGAGAAAACTGGATAACCAATTACTAAAAACAGTTGGCAAACCATAAGATGGAAGCTTGTTTAGAAGACCTTTATGCGAAACACGATCAAAAGCCTTTGAGATGTCAAGAGCAACTACTTGTGTTTCACCGAACCTTTCCATTGAAGTAGTCCATAAATGGGTAACATAAGCCAGGATATCATAAGTGGATCGACACTGGCGGAATCCATACTGGTGATCGTTGATCAGACGGAAGATTTCTAGGTAGTTTAAGAGGTGGCGGTTAATTGATTTCTCCATTACTTTAGAAAAGAGTAGAAGTAATTGCAATGAGACGATAATTGGATGGAAGGGATTTGTCACCCTTTTTAGGAACTGGCTGGATATGAGCAAATTTCCAAGCAGAAGGAAAAACACCTTTGGAATAAGAAAGTGAAAAAAGGCGGCAAAGAATAGGAGTAAGTTCAGGAGCACAGATTTTGAGAACAAGTGGAGAAATACCATGAGGACCTGGAGCTTTCTTAGCATCAAGATTCATCAAAATCCTTCTGATATCCTTTTGACGGAAGACCACAGGAGGCATTGAATGGACCGTGTTGGAAATGGTGGGAGGTGTTTTACCAAGTTCATTAATACATGAGCTGGAAGAAAAATGGGATGCTAGCAGGTCAGCTTTATCCTTGGCTGAAGTGACAACAGAACCATCTGGTTTGGACAGAGGTGGAAGCAGAGATGGGCAAAAGTTGCGGCCAATAGCTTTGGCAAGAGACCAGAATGCTCGGCTACTATTAGGGCAAGAATCAAGTTTTCTACTCTTAGCCTGTTCAAACTCTAGTTTGGACTGATTAATAACTGCTTTACAATTGTTGCGAGCTTTGGTGTAGGCAGAAAATGAAACTAAAGAATTAGAAACAAGCCAATTACGATATGCAACATTCTTCTCTTGAACAGCCTTAGCACATTTTTAAAAAACCAAGGTTTAGATAAAGGATGAGATTTTAAAGTGGAGTGTGGGATAAAGGATTCCATTCCTGCAAGAATAATTTCACTGACACGATCTGAGCAAACGTTGACATCAGAAGTTTTGAAACAGTAATCCGACCAAGGAAAAGAAGAAAAGAAGTCACGCAGGTCATCCCATTTTGCATTCTTGTAATGCCAAACAACACGAGGTTGGGAATAGCCATGAGATAAAGGTTCCATTGGAGAAGAGACAATCACCAAGTTGTGATCTGAAGTGCCTAAAGGACCTCTCACTTCGACCGTGTACTTAGAAGGGTTGTTTGTGAGACTTTTTCTCACAAACAACTTATTGGCTGTATGATCAAGCATATTGGCTGTATGATTAGGATTGTCCGGTATTCTTGTAGGTAAATGAACAATCTGTGCTAGGTCATTAGTAATTGCAAAAGCCTCAGCATCCTGACCTGCTGGGTCGGTGTGACTAGAAAATGGAAGCCAGCTGGAGTTGTGAAGATTAAAATCACCAAGGAAAATTACCTCACTGTTAGGAAAGTTGGACTGGAGAAAGTCAAGTTGCAACGAGAGGAAGTCAAAGAGCTCCAAGTGATTAGTGGAGTTGGGAGAACGGTAGAGACAACAGATGAATTTGACACAATGAGGTAGAGAGATTTTAAGCCAGAGAAGATCAAAGAGAAGAGATTCCAAATTGCCAAGTCTCTGACAGGGAATATCAGAACGGACATATGCACAAGTACCACCTTTGAGGCGAAAGGAATCATACAGCGAATAATTTGGGCATCTGAGATGAGCAGTAGTTGAATCAACCGATAACTGAGATTCTGTCAGAAAAAGTACATGTGGTTTGGCAGACTGCAAGTGGAAATGGACATCGTTGAGATTAGAATTGAGGCCACGTATATTTGTGAAATGAATTAGGAAGTCCTTGGGAGGTTTAGATCTTTTCGCAGATAAGCTTGCTCTATTAGTTTGACAATTCATGGTGTATTCAATAGTAAGAAAAAGTGGGTGGGACATGCTGTATGAAGTAATGAAATTTTTGGATATGGCGTACATGTGGTAAGAATATACCCAGATCCTTGACATAACGTGGCCTCGACAATGCTCCCCGCATACACACTACTCGGACTCCCTCCAGTCATTATTTGGCAGAGTAGAGGTAGCAAGATTATACACTAGCTGAACCGGAAGCCTCCTAGAGAGTTATCAATAGGTTCGGTCCGGTGTACTAACTAGCGGCTGGCCTGCGTAAACCGTTTTAGAGCTGTACCCTCGAAATGTAAGGAATATTGGATCTCGCCACGACGTTCATCGTAACCTCAAAAGTCATCAATCATACTGCATGATGGAAGAGATAGGGAAGGGTTGACCGGAACTTAGCTCTAGAGACTAAACATGGGTTCCACCACTTCAAGCCTCCAATAAGCAAAGTGGTGGTATTTCACCAGTTGATGAGAGTCATCTACCACCTAGTACTGCCTGGTAACATAGAGGGGCTGCGTTCCTCCATGTGGTGTGGGCGCCACACCTCGACCCCTGCTTACGTTGGTTCACACCTGGGTGGTCACCCACCATGTGCTTGTGCATGGAGGTTATACCCAGGATTACTAACGGTCCCACCATCGTGAAGGTGCAAGCAGAGGATTTGGCTGTCACAGACCGTCCGGACTTCGCCGAAATTGGGTCCACTTGACTTGAGTGTCACCCGAATATCAGTTCCATCAGCATTTTAGACTCCCAGGTAGCAAGTACAGCTTGTCTGGCATATCTGAGAGAATGTCTGTGACAAACTCAAGAGGATTGTTTTTAGAACATTTATTTATCCACATGTATGTTTTTCCTGTGAAGAAATTAAACTGCATGTGGAACTGTATTTACAAAATTTTAAAAAGTAAATGTCAATTTTAGCATTAAAATGTTTAATCAAAAATGCCTGTCATTATTTCATGTTAACCCATTTCCACTGAAAATGACTAACTACCACTGAACATAATAGGCTTCATCTTTTATTATTAATATCTTAAAGTTTTTTTAATAGTAAAGTCCCAGTTAACCTTTCAGAGACTGGCCATACTTATTTCTTGATTGCAATGTGCTATTTTTATATATCAGTTGAAATGGATGAAAATAAATCAACAAAGCAACTGCTGAATACTCACTTTTCTTTCAGCTCCAAATATGATAGGGGTAATCAAGCCTGCATCTGTACTTACAGCCACACTCACATCTACTGTATGGTATCTACAAGAAAAATGCCATCCTCAAAACAGCATAAAACAAAAGTACTAAGTTAGTTTTATATATTAATGAACATATAATAATATTTAAAAAGGAAAAATTACTAAGCTGAAATTCAAAAACGATGTTCTTAAGTTACTAGATGATTACTATAGTGGCAGCTCTTTAATACTGGAGCTAATGTATCAGAAATAAACGAGATAGTATAAAACAATAAACATACAGAGAAAAATAATCCACAAATCTATTATCTTACAAATTTATGTAAATATAATGCTATAAAACTGCACTGCTTTGTTATTTTCATTTATAACGTAGAGAATTTATTTGTAAAGGTTAAATACTGTATGTATGAATCAAATTCTCTCAATTACTAATGTTAAGGAGTAATGAGATGAGTTATGCTGCAACAAAGTAACCCTAATGCACTAACTGAACTGGCTATCATTTTTGCAGCTACAGTTACATCAAAAGGTGGTGTGGTTTCATTGTAAAATTTGTTGTTTGATCATGTGTTGTTTCAAATTAGTGGTGCTGCAGTCATTAGGTGAATTTGAAAATGTGTAAAACACCTATTATGTGTTTTACATATGTTCACCTGTCTATCCACCCACCCACATGAAACAACTCTACTTATCTGGCTCTTTTAGAAACGTGTGTCATGACATCCCAAATCAGACAAATAGAAATCTGGCAATAATTATACATTTTCTCATATCACATAGGTTATCCATATTCTGTAGCCTAAGTGCTGGGCATTCTGTTTAGTGATAGTGAACTGTCAAGTAATGAACACACCATACGGTGGACATACAGAAAACAAAAATTAATAAGTGCTTTAGCTTTGAAGAGTTCATTTTTGTTAGAAATTTACTAAATGCACAATCAATGAATTACTACAATCTGTTTACTCTGTTAATCACAGATGAGCCATGAAATAACTAACATTATTACAAATAGCATTAGTCAGTAATCCCAAAGATCGCATATTAATTATAAACAGATGATCTGTGGATTTAGTTAACAGGTATAGGCAATGTTGAGAAAAAAAAACTGAGATTTAGGATTAAATTTGAAAGTGGCTGGTATTTTGTCAAGACATGATAGGAAGGAGTACAAGATGAGAGCCTTATGTGGAGAGACTGAAAGTTTTGGTGGCTGGGGATAATTTTTTTCAGCATGGTCTGTACTTGTTAACATTTTAAAATGAGAGTGTCTTGGGAATGAAATACACTTAAACAAAAGGGAGACCAAAAATATTTCCTGATGCTATTAAGGCAGTGTTGGTGGGTGAAAAACTGCTAGTTTGGGGAGGGAAGATAGGGTTTAACAGTCACAAAAGAGGTAAATTCATTCTTGCTGTGATAATGATGTTGGAACATTAGCAGGGGCATACGATGCAAGAAAGCAAACTTATACAGCATCAGCCAAAGAAAAAAAAAAAAAAAAAAACACCCATCTCATTTCACCCATTCACTCGCTCCAGATGTTTATCTAGTTCTGCCTTGAATTTATTTAAGCTGTCAACTTCTACGACAGATGGAAGTTTGTTCCACCAATTAACCATCCACTAGCTAAAAGCAAATTTCTGCACAGCTATTCTACAACTTTCTTTCCTCAATTTTTGAATTTATGTCCCCTCAGGTGACTAATCTGGGCAAGAGGAAGAATCCCATCAACACTGAGCTTGCTGAAACCATTCAAGGCTTTATACATCTCAATCAGATCACCTCGCAAGTGCCTAGTCTCCAGACACTGCAATTTGCAGAGCTTAAGCCTTTCTTTGTATGAGCAACCCTTTGTTCCATTCACCATTCTCGTTGCTCTTCTCTGTACGTGCTCAAGAAACTCTACATCCTTCCTAAAATGAGGCCTCCAGACCTGTATACAGTACTCAAGGTGTTGTCTGACCACTGCCTTATACAAGGGGATAATCACCTTATCTCTGCTAGAAAAATTTTTGCATATTATTGACAAGACACCATGAGCTACTCTGGTAGACTGTCTGCACTGCTCAGAAAGCTTCATATTTGATTGCAAATTACCCATTCTCTAACACCCTGAGAAAACCTGGAAGACAACAATGGAGATGGACAGATGAAATGTAAGAGTTCATGGGCAGTAAATAGATGGCCATTGCACAAACAGAAGGAACTGGAAAGTTGCTGGAGAGGCCTTCATCCTGCAGTGGATTGAAAATGGCCGATGATGATGATCTTTACAACAGCTGTGCCGAAAACGATGGTTGCTGCAACTATATATGCAACCTCTGAAGGAAGGTTACTTTTGATGAGGTATTTGCTATTTTTGTACACTGCATTTACGACTCTTTTTCAAAGACTCGTGAATTTACAAACAAAGTGCAGGATCAGGAACAAAAAACAAAGTACAGGATCTGAATCCTCCTGATCAATTAAAATGAATGAAACATGTTAATACCCAATCCCAAGCACCTTCAGATAAAGAAGAGGAAAGATCTGGACCTACATCCAGTAAAACTAGAGGGATTAAAATGCATTTACGAACAGTATCTCCAGAAGTTGGGGGACATTTCCAAGATCCAAGAGAACAAAACACATAACAGGAACATGAAGCAATTCTCCAGGCAGCTGGTTCTGCACTGGAATTAATAACCACCCAGATATTAAGAATAACTGCAACCACTAGACAGAAGATCATTAAAAACAGGACAGGATTAGAATGAATTGTAATTGATTTGCATATCGAAAACAAGGTTAAGGTAAAGTTTGAGACTAAGGAAAATGAGTGGGAACAACAGAGATAGCAGACTCAGTTGTATTCTTAAGTCCTTAAAGCCAATCAATGAACCCAAAAGAGTTAGTTGACTTTAAGGAAAAAGAAATGCTAACAAAACAAGAAAAAGACAACAATGTTATAATCTTTAGACCATCAGAGGGAAGTAAGCTTGATTCAAGAGAAGTCATCAAACAGGCAATTATCAAGAAGTTGGAAGAACAGTTCAAAAATGTAAAAATCAAAGGATTTAGAAAGATTAGGATTACAGGAATAATTATAGAAATTGCTATGACTGAAGATATAGAAAAAATAAGAACAAACCTGCTTGGTTATAGACCTTGGCTTGAAGGCTGAATAAACCTAAAACCAGAGGTTTTTATATTCTCATCTTTGATGTTGATAAATCTGAGAGTAAGTAGATATTTTATCTGAAATGTATGAGAAAAACTTGAAGGAACACATAATAGAAGAACAATTAAGCTCAGAATTTCTCCTGAAATATAGACCCAAGTCAAAATTGACTCAGAGTTGTAATTGGGCTGAACTATCACCCAGAACATGGCATTTATTATTTGCACACACCTCCCACACGTGCAATGAAAATGACAGGTGTGGCCATTGCAAAATCCATGGACATTATCATACAGGTAACTCTTTATAACACAGTAGTTAGGTTCCTATAAAATCTTGTGTAACTAAGAACCAGTATAAAAAGGTGGGTTACGTTCCAAGAGCTAACAAAAATACACCATTTCGTTAACAAAATGTTAACAAAACTGACAAAAATACACCATTCTAGATTTCATGTATCTTCTGCTCTCTTTAAAAAATCATTAATCTGGGTTTGTTTGCTTTTGCTTGATAGATCTTAGTAATTTCATCGTCTATCATCCTCTGAATTGATTTGATTTGCCTCTGATGCCATTTCCAGGAAATCCGCTTCGCCAGCCTCTTTTTCTACCAGTAATTCTTGAATGTCTTCAGTAATCATATCTTTTTTTTTTAGGAACATTGGCGACTAAGGCTATGTTGCTCTGTGTGTTCTGAGGTCAATTTTCTATTTTTCTGGGCTAAAAACTTGAGTTTCTGGGAGGAAAAAACCATGCTACCCTCGCCTGAGACCGACTAATCAGCCACGTTGTGAAAAAGTCCTATAAAAATTCCTCCCGTCATTGGAAGGATTCAAACTTAGATCTTTTCCATCCAGTGTGGGGATAACAGCAATTCTACCAACTGTGCTACCCATGAGGGCTTCAGTAGTCATATCATCAAAGCCTTCCATTCTACCAATATAGCAAGTTCTACTATCGCATGGATTCCGTTTTCTGTTGATTCAACCATATTTCCTGAATGAACTGACTCTGGCTACATTTTTCCAACTGAACTATCACCCAGAACATGGCATTTATTATTTGCACACACCTCCCACACGTGCAATGAAAATGACAGGTGTGGCCATTGCAAAATCTTACATTCTCTTTTACATTTTTCCAACTTGCATTTAATGTTGACAGTTTTACTTCTTTGAGCAATAAAGCTTTGATTCAAGGGCACAAAAGGTGATACAGTTGTACACGTAGGCACTAATGATATTAAGAGTAGGAGACCGGCGGAATTACTTAACAAGTACAGGTCACTGTTGAAAAAACAAAAGCTGTGAATTAGGGTTGAATTTTAAAGTGTCAGCAATTCTGCCCAGACACGAAGGAGGGAGTATATGATGAGAGCCCTGTCAATCAATTTGGCCCTGGAAAGATTGTGCAAGGCTCAAGGGGTAAATTTTTTTCAGCCTGGTCTGTACTTGTTGACAGAAGAGACTGCCTCTACAGGGATGGGATACACTTAAATAGAAAGGGTGCAAGAATGTTTGCTGATGCTATCGAGGCGGTGTTAGGTGGGTCGGAAAACTGCTAGATTGGGGGGGGGGAATACACAGACTAATAGATTAACAGTAGCCACTGGCAGAGATGAAAGTGATTCTTGCACTGCTTCTATAGGAATGAGCAGCAGCTTGGAAAATAAGATGCAGCATATTTCAGAGACTGCTGGGAGTCATTGCGGTACAAGTAAACACATGGGTTGTGTTAGGGTAGCTAAGAAAAAGAACAGGTGCATATATACTTGCATGTACACCAATGCTAGGAGTTTGGTAAATAAATTTGATGAATTTGATGTATTGCTCAAAGCATCAAAGGCGGATATTGTTGGGATATCAGAGACATGGTGTCACACAGATATAAGTAATGCAGAACTGGAATTTGGGGAGTACAATGTCTACAGAAAGGATAGGAAGGGAGGAGGGGTTATGCTATTAGTTAAGATACACAAAATCCAAGGAAGTGAAGCCAGTTGACATCACTGGACAGTGCAGTGTCAAGTCAGTTTGGCGTGACATTAGCATTGGGAGATCAAAATTGAGAGTAGGAGTGTGCTATAGACCTAATGACTCTGATGAGTATAATAAGAAACTGTACGGGAAAATAGAGTGGGCCAGTAAATCAGAGAGTCTTATAATGGGGGATTTTAATTTCCCAGATATTGACTGTAATTTGTGGGTTGGTCACTCACACACTAGCAAGGCTTTTGTGGATTTATTGGATGATTGTTTTATAAATCAGCATGTTCGGGAGGCAACTAGAGGGAGCAATACTCTTGATTTCATTATCAGTAGTGATTCTTCATGCATTAAGAATCTGCAGATACAGGAACCACTAGGTGGCAGTGATCACAGTGTGCTGAAATGGGATTTACTCAAGGAGGTAACTACCATTAGGGGTAAAGGGAAGGGTTATTGCTTTCGTAAAGGCAACTACGATGGTCTGAGACAGTATTTAAATTCTATACAGTGGGACCAACTGATGATGTTACCAACAGCAAACTCAAAATGGGAAACATTCAAAGAACTTATCTTGGAAACAACTAGGCTTTATATACCAACTAAGAAATATTGTTCAAGGTTCAGGCCTAAATGGATGTCAGATGAACTAATGAGACATATGGCAGAGAAGAAAAATGCATGGGATACATATAAATTAACATGTGATACAGAAGCCTATGATAGACATAAGTTGATCTGTAACCAAGTTACAAAGGAGGTTTGGCAGGCGAAGGCAGATTACGAGAAATCTTTGGCAAGGGATGCAAAGAAAAACAGCAAGGAGTTCTTTACTTATGTAAACTCTAGAAGCAAGGGGATGAATCAGATTGGTCCATGTTATATCGATGGTTCAACCGTTCATGATCCGGCTCAGGTAGCTAACAAACTAAATCAATATTTTGCATCTACATTCACACATGAGGAGTTATTCAGGAAGGGGAATACCATGGATGAAGTAAACACTGGCAGTGAGCTAGATGATCTTGTAATAATTGAGAGTAAAGCGGAGGAGAAATTGTTGAAGATAAATACAAGAAAGGCACCTGGGGTGGATGGGATCTATCCAGTTATATTAAAGGAGGCAGCAAAGGAAGTAAGCAATCCATTAGCCATAATTATGAGAGCTTCCTTGGACTCAGGGGAGGTACCCACAGACTGGAGATGTGCAAATGTAACCCCAATTCACAAAGGAGGATCAAAGGCTGACACAAGTAATTATAGACCTGTGAGTTTAACTTCTGTTCCAGGAAAATTAATGGAAGCACTGGTTAAAGAAGCACTGCAGGATCATCTTGACAAGAATTCAGTTATAGCTCAGACACAGCATGGTTTTGTTAAGGGAAGGTCTTGCCTGACCAATTTGATTGGATACTATGATGTAGTCACAAAAGAATTGGATGCAGCGAATAACTTTGATATTATATATTTGGATATTAGAAAGGCTTTTGATACTGTTGCACATGGAAGACTGCTGCACAAATTGGAGCAGTGTGGCAAATTGTTGCTATGGATAAAGCGATGGTTGAGTGGCAGAAGACAGAGTGGTAATTAATGGACACTGCTCAATTAATGGACTAATTTTATTAGTGGAGTCCCTCAGGGTTCAGTGTTGGGTCCATTGTTGTTTTCTGTATTTATAAATAATATTGATGATGGTATATCAAGCTTAATGTCCAAGTTTTCAGACAATACAAAGGTTGGCAGGGTTGTTAAGGACGCTACTGATGCTATGCTGCTGCAACAGGATCTGGAAAGGTTGAGCAGATGAGCTGAGAGGTGACAAATGAAGTTTAACATTGACAAATGTAAAGTACTACGTATGGGAAACAGCAACCCCAGAGCAACGTATCAACTCTGTGGTACTACACTGACAGTGGTAGAGAATGAGAAGGACCTGGGGGTAATTGTGCAGGCAGATATGAAGTTCTCTCAGCAGTGCAGATGGGCTGCAAGAGCAGCTCATGTTGTCTTATCAATGATATACAGGAATTTTTCTAGCAGGGATAGGGAGGTGATAATTTCCTCGTATAAGGCAATGGTCAGGCCGCACCTTGAGTACTGTATACAGGTCTGGAGGCCTTATTTCAAGAAGGATGTAGAGCTGCTGGAACGAGTACAGAGAAGGGCAACAAGGTTAGAGAATGGAACGAAGGGTTGCTCTTACAAGAAAGGCTTAAGTTTTGCAAATTACAGCGTCTGGAGACTAGGCACCGACGAGGTGATCTGCTAGAGGTGTACAAAGCCTTGAATGGTTTGAGCATGCTCAATGCTGACGGGATACTGCCTCTTGCTCAGAATAATCACCTGAGAGGGCATAAATTGAAATTGAGGAAAGACAGATGTAGGATAGATGTGCGGAAATTTGCCTTTAGCCAGCGGGTAGTTGGTTGGTGGAACAGACTTCCATCCCTTGTTGTGGAAGTTGATAGCCTAAATAAATTTAAAGCTCAGCTGGACAGGTATTTGGAATGAACCGAAGGGTGAAGTGAAGGGATTTTTTTTTTTTTTTTTTTTGGCTGATGCTGCATAAGCTTGCTTTCTTGCATCATATGCCTCTACTAATGCTAATGATTCCGATACAGTCCACATCTGAAAAATGTTTCCATGCCTCCATCACTTCAATTTTCCATAATCAATTCAACCAGGAATCAATTTTTTCCAAAATCTATTGTAACAATTTTCTGATGTAATGAGTTTCAAAGGTATATATAATGCCTTGATCTAATTAAAGAAGTTGTACTAAGTGGCAGGAGCATTACTCCAACATTTAATTCTTTCTGATGGCCTGACATGTTATACAATAGTAATAAAACTTTTGAAATCTAGATTTTTCCACAAGTTCAATAGTACATCATCATCATCAGCCATTTTCAATCCACTGCAGGATGAAGGCCTCTCCAGCAACTGTCCAGTTCCTTCTGTTTTGAGCACTGGCCATCCATTTACTACCCACAAACTCATGAATTTCATCTATCCATCTCTGCCATTGTCTTCCAGGTTTTCTTCTAGCTCCTCTTGGGCCATTCTGTTATTTTCTTAGTCCATCTGTCATCATGTCTTCGAGCTATGTGTTCTGCCCAACACCATTTTAGTTCTTTAGTTTTGATAAGAATGTCCTTTACTTGAGTTTGCTGCCTAATACATGTGTTTCTCTTCTTATCTAACAGTCTGATTCCCAATATCATTCGTTCCATTCTTTGCTGTGTA
This sequence comes from Mastigoproctus giganteus, assembly GCF_048544385.1. NCBI lineage: Eukaryota > Metazoa > Arthropoda > Arachnida > Uropygi > Thelyphonidae > Mastigoproctus > Mastigoproctus giganteus. Next base: position 3,622,437 of record NC_143585.1, on the reverse strand, counting down.
GTTCTCAAGGTGTGTGCCCAAGTTTCACTTCCATAAGTCATGGTGGAGAGTATACATTGGTTCATTATTTTACATTTCAGAAACTGGGATATTGTTCTTCAGTATGTGACTATATTTCCTGAATGCTATCCATCCAAAATTTATTCTTCTCTTGACTTCCAGCCATTTATCATTATTACAGCTAATAATTTGTCCAAGATAAGTATATGAGTCCACCTTTTCAATTACTGCTCCTTCAATCATTATGTCCCTTTCTGTGGCATACCTGTTTATCATTACTTTTGTTTTAGCTATATTCATCTTTTGTCCAAAATCCTTACTAACTGTGCACAACTGATTAAAATTTTCCTCTAATTCTTTGGGATCGTGGCTTATGACCACAATGTCATCTGCAAATCGTAAATGGTTTAGGTACTCTCCGTTCACAATGACTCCTTTCTGCGACCAGGCTAATCTTCTGAAAGCTTCCTCAAGGGCAGCAGTAATTTCCTACTTTCTTTGTCTAGTCTAATAAAGGAGGTAGTACTCTCATATATTTTCTTCAAAATCATAATATATGGGGTATCTATACCTTGTCTTTCCAGTGCCCGAAACATTGCCTTATGCTGTATGGAGTCAAATGCCTTTTCAAAATCCACAAATGCCACGCATAATGGTGTTTTATATTCATTTGCTTTCTCCATTAGTTGTGATATTACATGAAGGTTATCCATAGTTGAGAATTCTGTCCTAAAGCCAGCTTGCTCTTTCGGTTGATTCTCATCAAGTATTCTTTCTAATCTGTTAGTAATGACCCTTGTGAACAACTTGTAGATGTGGGATAACAAGCTAATTCGTCTATAATTTCCAATTTCTGATTTATCTCCTTTCTTATGCAGCAAAACTATGATTGCATTATTCCACTGCTTAGGCGTCACACCTTTTCGAATGCACTTTGTGAAGAGCCTTGCCAGTTTTTGTGTTACGTCTCTTCTTCCCAATTTTAACAACTCTACAGTAACTTCATCTTCCCCCGGGGCTTTCTGATTCTTCATTTTCTTCAATGCATGTTCTACCTCATCAGGAAGAATATCAATAGTACAACCAAACCTAATGCAGGGATTTCCCAATACTTGTTTTTGAGTGACAATTAGGGAGCCAAAAGCGGGATTCACATAAACGAATGGAAATGTTGAAAAATTACATCCAACATAACAGCAGACTTCCCCCACCACAAAAATACCATGTTATGTGAGGTTGCCACAATTCTCTAACCGTGCCAGAGTGAAACCATGACATATAAGTGTTGTGCAAGGATTTCCCCATTTTATCAAGACTGTGTTCTACAACACATTTCCCAAACTGGGGATCCGTAGACTAGTTCCAGGAGTCCACGAAGCAGTGGTCAACCTCACACACTCACACACACACACACACACACACACACACACACACACACACACACACACACACACACACACACAGGTCTACAAACTTTTTTTGATATTTGAAGGGGTCCATGAATTATTTTTGAAAGGGTCCGTAGATCTCAATAGTTTAGGAACCACTGTTGTAGAAGCACCGTGGGTTGCCTGTACTTCCAAAAAAAAAAAAAAAAAAAAAAAAAAAAAAACTCAAGCAAAATGCCTCAATTGTAAGATTACAGAAACTTGCCTTTAATCATTCAGTAATGGATCTTAAATGCCTGAGCCTAAATGCAGTACAAACAAAAGGTTGATTATGGATATAATGCATAATAATAAGTAGTAATCCATAACCTATAATCATACCTTGAAATTCCTTCAGCTAAATTCCCAGAGAGCACACAGAGTGGTTGACCAGCTAAAGATGGTTAAGGATGAATAGTAAATAGATCTAGCCTATATCCAGGAACCCTACACCCATGGTGGCAGAATTTGGGGATACCTCGAAGCTATAGATACTGCGGATCTTCAACTTGTCTCTCAGGCTGGGGAAGTATCCTAAGCACTTTAAGCAGGTCAATATAGTTCCTATTTTCAAAAAAGGTGATAAAAATGACGTATCTGATTACAGACCCATAACCTTGCAAAACAGCCTGGCTAATCTCTTCGACACAGCAGTACCCAAACATCTCTTCGAATTCTTCAGGCCTTTCATCGATCAGAATCAACATGGTTTCTGCAGTGGCAAGTCAGTAGTCACAAATTTACTTCCTTTCTGGCAATACACCTCGGAAGCTCTTGATAACCACCTACAAGTTGATGCAGTCTACACACACATATCTAAGGCATTTGATAAAGTCCCGCACGAACAACTTCTGGAAAAACTTAAGCTATATGGTATCCGCGACCCTTTGCTCTCATGGCTACGCAGCTATATTACGCATCGTGCCTTGAGAGTTATCATCGATCAAGTGAACTCAGACTGTTTTATACCACTAAGCGGAGAACCACAAGGCTCTCCCTTAGGTCCTCTTCTCTTCATTGTTTTTGTAAATGATCTTCCTTCTTTCATCTACACCTCCAATGTTCAAGTTGCTCTCTATGCAGATGATCTTAAGATCTACTCAGCAGTGAAGGAGATTACCGATTCTCAACAGCTTCAATGTGCTCTCAATAAATTCTCTCTGTGGCTTTCTCTGAATGGCTTGTCTGCTAACCCCTCAAAGTGCAAAGTAATCTCTTTCTCATCTTGCAGATCTCCACAACTAATGAATACGGAGTACACTGTTAACTCTGTGATCATCGAAAGGTGTGACCAAGTTAACGACTTGGGGATTCTCTTTTCCAGCAGTGCTAAATTCGATGCCCATGTCCTTAAAATCACCAGCAAAGCATTCAAAACACTGGGATTCATCAAACGGAACACATACAAATTCAAAAACTATAGATATGCGGTTATCCTTTATAAAACTATTGTTCTGCCAATCCTTGAATTCAGTTCACCCATCTGGAATCCTCACACAAAGACTTTAACTAACAAAATTGAAGCAGTCCAAAAAAATTTTGTCCGTTACCTTACATACCGCAATCCTCTATTCTATCACTCAGTGTATTATGAATCGCTGTGTGATTACTTTCATCTGAGGCCTGTGTGCACCAGAAGAGTTACTGCTGACATCGCCCTTCTAGCCAAATTAATCACTCGAATTTATGAAGCATCTGATATCCTGAGTAAAATAAACTTCAATGCTCCCTGTAGACAAGTCAGGAACCTTACACCGTTTCGCCTTGACTCTGCCAACACGGACTTTATGAAGTTCAGTCCACTGAACAGAATCAGCAAATCAGCAAATGATTCTCTCATTGACTTCTTTGACAACTCCCAATCACTGATGAACTCCATCCACAAGTTTGCCTCTTCTCTTAAACTGCAAAGTGACTAGCTCACATCTAATTATTGTAGCTTATTATTTGTTATATTATTTTTCTATTCTCTAACGGATTAATTATTACTTTTTTACCGGTAACTTAACTTAATACAGTCCTCTTTTGTACATATGCTTTTATTGTTTTATTGTATATCAATGTTTATCGTCCTGTTGGATTTCATATTATTGTTATTATGTTTATTGATCTGACCTCAGATACACTGTTAATGGTTACCTGTTGTGTATCTTGCTATTAATAAAATAAAAATAAAAAATAAAATAAAAAAATATAGAATTATAGACACAAGCTACCACAGAAACGTCGTGGGCAGCAATAATCATCAGAAGCAAACACATTACAGTTACTAAAGTAAATAGTCTCTGCACACCACTTGCTACTTGTTGTTCATATAGTTTCTCCCCCTTGGCTTGTTCCTTGTGTGTTATCACTTTAATGAAGACTGGATGAGAACATTGCTCCAATCATCCTTTATTTAAATGCTGCAAGAAGCCTTTTATCAGCTACCAAAGTACTAGTCAGTTTTTAACAGTCCCCTGCATTCTCTTTTCATCTTCTATGCATTGTATACTTTTGAAATGCCTGTATTCAACACACCGGTGATTTGTTTTCTCAATTGTGGTCCCTGCTAAATGTGCTCCAATGATAACACCTTTCTTAAAATTGGAAAGATCACCAGTCGTCCCATGGCAGGATTGGCTAAAAAGTTTCAGGAAAGCATACAGTATTTATCTGACACCAAGGAACTTATGATCATACCAACTTATATTTGCATAACATACATTTACTACCTATTTACACCAACTGCATAAGGTTTTCAATTTTTTTTTCTCTGGGTACCACTTATTTATCATAGCATTGCTCTAAAACTTTGTGATAACAAAGATGTCCTGGGATGTCAAAAGCTGTTTGCTTTTAATTTTGTTTTCATCTTGCTTCTACCACTCTAAAAATATGCAACTTTATATTTTTATTTCATGTTATTTTACTTCTGTATACTTCTTCTGGTGTTATAATCCAGGGTGGGTCTTAGCCTTCTCAACGATGTTCCACCAGTAATCCCTCCCAGAAGTCAAACTTCTCCAACTTCTTATTCTCATGATCTTTAAGTCCTCTTCTACGTCATTCATCCATCCATCTTTTCCGTGGTCTTCCTCTTGCCCTCCTACCGGTAGGTTTCCGTTTCATCATCCTCTTAGTTGTTCTGCGGTCATCCATTCTCATAACATATCCCAACCAGGCAAGTCTCTGGCTCTTCACAAATCTGACAATGTCTGCACCCTGAATAAGATTGTCAAGTTCGTAGTTCATTGTGATCCTCCAGGATCCATCAGCATCTTGTACAGGCCCAAAGACTTTTCGCAAAATTTTACGCTTGAACATGCTCAACGACAGCTCATCTTTACTTGTTAATATCCAAGCTTCACAACCATATGTTACAACTGGTCTAATGAGAAGGGCCCAGGAAGAAGGATATCATTTATCATTTCCTTTCTGTTGAGTGAATCTGTACTTAGTATACTTAGTAAGAGTTGTTAAAGAATATTTTGATATGATTCTTTCCCAACCCAGAAGGTCTGTCATTCAACAGCCTTCAAATTTTATATTATCTTTTTTTGGCATCTTATTGAAAGACTTTTGCACATACACAAAAAATAAGATTTGGGGTCACACACAGGAGAACAATGGCAAATGTTTCCCACATTTCAACTTCTACATACTTTGTACAATGTAGAATAGCACACTTGATGGACAATTTAATGAAAATAAGCAGAAACACACAGAATTTTTAAGAAATTCCAAATTTAACAACAAAACTGCAGTTTTACTTTTTGTTTTTTTTTTCTTTTTTTTTTTTTTGCAAAGGACATTGAGAAAATATAGGTTACAATAGTTGTTGTTGTTATTTGGTTTTTAGGAGCATTAGCAACTAAGGCCATATTGCTCCGCGGTTACAATAGGAAAGATTTCACATCCTAAATACAAAGGGTTGACTAGCATGCTGTAGTAGTAACTGACACCCAACGTGTTTGGAGAAAATACTCATGTGAAAACTAATAAATTCTTAGGCAATACGTGGGTTTCTAAAAATATTTTTAAAGGCATAAAATTATGAGAATTAATCATTAATAAGTGAACAAATCACATAAAGACAAAGTAACTAAAAGCAGACCATATGCCAGATGGCTAGGGCTGTCTAATATCAGATTTGAAGTCCACCACATTAATAAATAAAATAACACCAACACCAATATCTGAAGCAAAAGAGAAAGGTATAAACGTGAAACAAGCAAGTATAAAAGTTTCAGGTATGTTCAAAATGTTTATATAATTCAAGTATCATAATAACAAATTAATAAAGAATTTGTTCAGTAAAGTTACCTCAACTAAACTATCCTTACTTACTCTCTAATGAAAGAATCTTGCCAAGAAGAATTTGCAGCAGGTATTTTCTTACATGCTAATGCTGAAGCTTTAACAACAAAATCATTGACAGAAAGTTTTACATCTTCTTTAGCAAGCATTTCATTTAATTCTTTTCTTAATCTGAAAATAAATTTTTATCTTGAAAAAAAAGTAACAGTCACTCATTAAATGCTGATACAGAAATAGTCATCAAAAAAATAATATGAAAAAAAAAAAAAATATATATATATATATTTTTTTTTTTCTTTGTATATATATATATATATATATATATATATATATATACAAAGGTCTAAAAAATTCCTCATTTTCTTAATAGAGAATCTTCTCATACTGAGAAAATTATATCACCAAAGAAAATTTTCTTTTGCCTATATATTAATCTGCTAGTGTTTATAGTTTTTTTTTTTCCCTTCTTGTTTCAATTCAGTTTCGCTTTTCAAATATTAGTACTATACAGTAAAACTACTGCCATTTGGAAAAACAAAATTATTTTCATTTTCTCTTTATTATGATGGTAGGCCTGTGGTTTGTGAAAATTTTGCTGGTGTTTATTTTTATTTCTTTTTTTTCTGATTATACTTGTATATTGATATTGTTGTTAGCAGCAGGAGCAAAAGGATTGCATAATAAAACTGCAATGCAATTCAAGAATTAGTGTTGTAATTTATCATGTCTGAGTGACCAGCCAGAGGCAAATCTCTTATGACATTCTGTACATCCTAATCACCATAAGGAGTGGTTCACATAACCAAGGGTCTGATATAAGTTCCAGAATGTGATGTTGTTTGCAAAAGTAATCATTACAGCATAACAATGGTTTAAACTGTAGTTATCTCTTAATGGAAATAATCTACAAAGTTAATAACACATTTTTAATGTCACAATTAGGAAAATTCTGGATATCACAGAACTGCAATGACAAATACAATGTTGCTATAAAAGAATTCTCACTGCTGTGAGAATTTTTGAGCATGTTTAGCAGTCATTAATTTGATGAGGCAAGGCCTGTTTAAGTGCAGTGCCATTATTGTAAATTAGCATGTGAACCTTAAAAATCCAGGGCTGCTATGCTTCTTGAAAGTTTTATAACTCCAAAATAAAGCATTTCTAGACACTTGTTTATATGGAGTTTTTTTTCTGATTTTAGATAATAAAAATAAATTCTAAATTTTTTAACATGATTTTTAAACACGGCGCGCGCGCGCGCGTGTGTGTGTGTGTGTGTGATAATAATAAATGCCAATGCTAGTAACATTTGGTGCATTTGATTTGCAGGATTTTTCGAATTTTCGAAAATTCGAAACCATTTTTATTTTTATGTTATCTCTACTGGTTTTAATTCACTATTTATATTTAAATAGAAGGAAAGTAAGTAAAGGATACAAGAGTGAGAAAGAAAAAAAAGAATTTAAGAACCTAAAAAAAAAAATTGTAAAATTATACAGAATTAAAGGCTGAATTAAAAAGCCAATCATATGTAAATAAGCTGAAAGGGAGAGAAGAAATTAATTATTAATCAATGCTAAATAATAGTGAGCATCAAAATGAGGGTATTATAAAATGTTGTAGGACAATAAAAAGGAAAAGAGAAAAAAAAAATTTTTTTTTTTTTGATGCAGGCATTTCATCAGGGGACTACACCTGATTATGTAACAAATCACTGTGTTTCTATGCAAACTTATGTTAATGGAGGAAAGATTAAAATATAACAAAGGGGGGGGAGATAAAAAATAAAAACCTCCAAAAACATAAGTAAGGTAGCCCCAATGCAGTGTATGTAATTAAAATATTAAATTAAACAAATTAGAGTGTAAATGCCTTGTTTTCATGTACATGGTTTAAGAGTATAAAATGTAATGTAAATTCTGAGTCATCTAAAGGACAAAAAAGTTTTTGAAAAAATGTTTTGAAAAAGACAAAAGTGAATTTGTGTATCATAAAGATATTTAATGTAACAGGCAGTGGTATAGAAATGGGAAATAATGCAGAGTAAGGGAGAGAAAAAGATGATAAAGATAAAGGAGGTGAAAATAGCAAAAATGAGAGAAGTGAATGTCCGAATCGCCCTCGTATTACACTAATAGTTCAACGGACAGAAGAAAGAATAGAAAGTAGAAAGATGAAAAGAAAAGAGAAAAGAGTTTAAAGGATACTAGGCAAAGCTAGATGTGTAAATACTCTACCTCTTAGAGAGGGCCTTGGCTATCAGAGTGTTAGTAGAAGCAGAAACTAATACCACTAGCCCGTGTTATATTTTAAAATGCCTAAAATACAAAGCTGAAAGAAGCAAAAAAAAAATAAAAATAATAAGAGAAAACAATTAAATACCTGTTAAGTTATGTAACTTCAAAGTGGGCAAAAATGTATTACTAAGAACAAAAATATTTCATCAAGATAAGTAAGTAAAAATGGAATATAAACAGAAGGGGAGCTATGACGACTATGGAGTTGCTCAGTAGAAAGCCAGGTGAAAAGGACACAGGTGCCCTCTATAGTTGAGATATTGAAAAGAAATAAAAAATAAAAATAATAATAAATGTGAATCTAATATTGTGTATATTAAGGTTGACTAAATAAAAAATTCTGAGAGAAATATAAGAGAGCAACATGTCACAGATGATAGTAGAGAAAATGAAATAATGTTATAATTGTAAATGATTATTAATAGTAATAAAGAAAATAAACTTAGAGAGTGAAAAAGCATGAATATCGTTCAGAGAGAAGTCATGTAATGCATTCACTTTCAAAGTAGTGGAAATACCACCATTCAAATATACATCTGTACAGCTATACAAGTTCAGGTTAGCACTAACCAAAATGGGACATAGTAAATCCAAATTTTTGTTTAATGAAAGCCGACACATTTTTAATAATATAATTGATAAAGTTAATTGGAATATCGTTAATGCGTAATTTAGTATATAGGCCATTTAAGGCATTAATGAAAAGTGTTTGATTGCTGCTTAAATTTGCAAGACAAATAATTTGTGTACAGATGATGTTTTTATGAACTTTAATAGAAATATTGGAATTCCAATTAGTTAGATAAATAATGTTAAAATTAAATTTACTTCTTTTATCAAATAATTCCAAATTATGATGAAGTAGGGGACTGTTTAAAGTAATATTTAAATCAAGGAAGTTTGCATGTTGATTACCATTATTTTCTTTATTCAAGGTGAGTTCGAATTGTTATATAGTTTTTACAATATTTTCAAAATCAACATTCAAAACCAGGATGTCGTCAACGTATTGAAATGCATAGAAATTATGGTTTAGGTTATTATGAGTATATAAAATCTTCATGATAATATAGAAATAAGTTAGAAACTAAGCTTGAAATTTGTGAGCCCATGGGCACTCCTACAGTTTGTCTATAAGTACATTTACCATCATAAGAGTATACAGTAGCCCCCCCCCACATTATAACGCAGTACGGTTTAAGCTGATTCGCTATAACGCTATATATACGGGTTATAATATAAGAACATTATATTATAACCCGTATCTGACTATTACGCTGTCACAGATCACTATAATGCTCTTTTACAGATTGCATTTTTGGCATATTTAACGAAATCGTTTCATTTGATGGAGTCGATAGCTTGAAAATGAATAGCAAAACAGCATTAAAACATTTCCCACGCCTACTTGAAAAATTTTCCCACGCTCAGTGAAATTTTCTAGCATGCTAATTTAATTGTAGTACAGTGACTAGTTACGTAGTTCCGAGATCAACATTTTAAAAAATGATCAAGTATATTGCTTGTAATATTTGCGTTATATGCATTTATCCGAAGTCTAGTCATCACTCAGTACAGTATTAGACTTCGTGCGTACAGACAGTTTACTGGAACATTGTATCGTGATTAATGCAACCAATGCAGTTACATTTTCGAAGAGTTAATAATGGCCGATAAGAATGAAAGAGCAACAACATCTGGGCGCAGTACGAAGATTATAAATGTAAGAAAAAGACTAAATTTGAAAATTAAATTAGACGTTTTGAAGCGAATCGATTCCGGTCAACGACAAGCAGATGTATGCCATAATTTAGGACTTGCAAGTTTAACTGTAAGAACAATTATAAAAAAATAAAGAATTAATTTTAGCAACGGGAAAGATAGCTATTCCAAACGTGCAAGCAACTAGGGCTAAGCCAGCTATTAGGATTGAAATAGAAAGACTTTAACTAATTTTATTGAAGATAATATCCAATGCAGAATTCAGTTAAGTTAAATATTATAAAAAAAAAAAAGAGAGAGAGAGAGAGAAAGAGATTAGCCAATATGATTATCTGAAGAAAACTCACCTAAAAAAAAAAAAAAAAAAATGTGAAACCATTTAAAACTGGTAAAGGCTGGTTGAATAGATTTAAAATCCAGGGAGAAGCCACAAGTGCAGATCAAGGAGCCAAAAATTTCAAAAAAGAACTTGTTAAAATTATTGAAGAGGACTATTATGTGTTATACTTCTCAACAAGTTTTTAACATAGATGAAGCAGGACTTTTGTGGAAACGAATGCCTGATGAAGCAGGACTTTTGTGGAAACGAATGCCTAAAAGAAGTTTCATATTGAAAGAAGGAAAAAACATGCCAGGTTTCAAAGCGGCGAAGGATCGGTTGACTTTATTGTTGGATGGTAACGCTGTGGGGGATTTAAAATTAATATCCCTTTTAGTTTATTTGGAAGAGGGCCAAAGTTCAATCCAAAATCGACACATTTTTCATGATTAAATTCATCAATTAAATTAAATCAATTTAAATCAATTTAGATCAATTAAATTCATGATTTTAGATGGAATTTTAAGTTTAATTTTGATACGTAAATAGTTACCACATAATTATATATGTATGTAATGCAGAATATTTTATATGTACAAATATTTGAATATTAAATATTTTGACTGACATTTATGCATCTTTTCACTACCATTTATTATTGATTAGGAAATATCCTATGGCACCGACCGCAACTCACAAATACATGTTACCTTATGGGAATGCGGCACTCACTTAGCGCAGATTCACTTAGCACTCTGTTTTTCCGGAACGAATTATCAGCGTTAAGCGGGGGTCACCTGTATTTGATTTAGTACAAAAATAATCAAATGATGTGGAAAAGAGGTAAATAAGTTTGAAAAGTCATGTGTTTCAATACTGAAAATGTTGGTATTAGAATTAATGGTTTTGATGACATTGTGATTATTATTGATGATCCAGGTAGATGGAAGACTAATAAAAATAGTATTTAGCAATTTAAAAAATTGTTTGCCTGGCAGATAACAGCCACTTTTTTTAGCACTAGTAATGAATCTGAAGCCAACAGGATGCTTGTAGAACTTGGCTATCATATACAAGAATTGTAAAGTAGAATTTAGAATTTTAGTGTGCAATTTTTTATGCAGAATATTTTAAAATTCTGCATAACAATGTACAACGTAAGAAGGTAGAAAGATAACAACGTAAGAAGATAGTGCTGGCGGCTCCGTAGCCAGGTGGGAAGAAGCAGCAGTGCATAGCACACACTTCTTGATTAGACCGGGGTTCGAGCCTGTCACCACCAAATATGGAGGATGCGGAAAGGTCAAGGGAATGACCACAGCATATTCCCGGAGCAATATGGCCTTAGTTGCTAATGCTCCTAAAAACCAAATAACAAATAATAAACAAGGTAGTGCTGTTGTCAACTTCCTTTTTAAGAGTGGTATAATAAAACTGTTTGCAAAAAATGGCGAAATTATTAGAAGGCCTTATTCACGGGGGTGATGATAAAGTTCTATTACAAATCTGAAATGGGTTTTTTAAGATAAGAATAGCTAATGTGTGGATTATTATAAAGATTATAAGCCTCAGAAACTGTTTTTACAATGTCTTGGTATATGACATTTATCCAATTTTGAAATGCTTCATGAGGTATATTTTTAAGCTAACTTATTGCAAAAATTCAAGGTATTAAGCTACAGATCTTTATAGATGTTATTTAAATAGGCTTTATGGGTTGACCTAAATTTGAATCCTTTTTCCATGACAAACTTGAGTGAGACGTTATTGACAATATCCAGATTGTCAGTGATAATATGTCCATGATGTTGGTCTATGAAAGGAGCATATATGGGATTACTGCAGTGACATGGAAGATCTGAAAGTTGCAAATTGCCTAAGTTGGTAGCTAATGTTTTATAGTTGCATAATTTAAGTCCAATAGAAGATTCATAGCTGAAACAGTGATGAATATTGAACCTAAAATTGCTATTCAATGGGAGAAAACTATTACAATTATTAAGCAAATGATGCCAAGGAATTTTATCAAACCAGCTATGCGTAAATTTAATAATGCAGTATTCATTGCTGTATGTGGTGATATTACCAATTCTAAAAAAGAGATATCTATAATGATATGTTTAAGCTGGACATTTTTGAATTTAAAATTATTAATGAAAGAAGTTAAGGCTTTAAGTACAGAGTTCTTAATGTTAAACAGAAAAAGAGAAATATTTTGTACATCAAGAATAGTGTTATCCCAAGAGCTAATAATATTGCCGAAACTGTGCCGAATAGGTCTACAGTGTCAGAATGTTTTATTTCCACGTTTGTATCTACATTTGGCATCGTTGAGGAAATGACTAAGATGAAATAAATTGTAAATACAGTGGTTAGCGTTTAAACAACCATTACTTAAAAAGATTTTGTTAAAAAATTTGTTATTCAAACCATATGGACATAAAGACTTATGTACAGTAAACCCCCGCTATTCGCGGGGGTTACGTTCCTGAGAAATGTTGCGAATACCGAAAACGCGAATACTGAGTTATGGCTCCCATAGTAAAAAAACGGTTCCGTTCCAAAATATGAAATATATAAGAAAAACTAGTCTAAAATTTTGTCTATGTATGTATTAGATGTACCTTCATAATATGACCATGTACATAGACAGTACATAGTGAAATGCAAGCATATGGCATCAAAATGAAAATAAGAAACAATTTAATATTAAATGTAATATTTATTAGAAATTTCAAACCGGCGCCTTTGATAGCAAAAAAACTTATCACGCCAGTGATATCACCAGTTTCGCTAAAGTGTTGATAAAGGAGTTTTGTCTTTTCACTAATGATGAGTGAACTTAACAGAATTTTATTTTGAGTTCGGTCTTCTATCCAAAGATTTAAAGCCTTTTCCATTTTTTTCTAATTTAACATCGCGAGTTACAGAGCAAATGTTTTAAGCAATTAGCGCGTTTTCACGGACACTACGGCGGATTTTTTGATTGATCATACCGTTGACTCATTGATTTTATGTTTTGCCACTCAGGAGACATTTTCACCATTAGAAATTTTATTTAATAACTCAATTTTATTCGCTAATGTCATCACCTTCTTTGACCTTTTGACATTTCCCTTGTTATTCGTAGCCATATTTTTTGTACGGGTTAGAAAGAACTTGTCCACAATAAAGTCACTTTCTTCAGAAAAAGTCTGTTTTACACTGCAAAACGGTAGATTTATCACTTTTGTACGCATATCAATTTATAAATTTATTCAATTTATAAGCATATAAATTAAAAGCAAACAAAGAAACCTTCCATGACAAGCAAATAACACATACTGAACAAGGATTAGCGAGAAACATCCATGCTCGCAATTTTGTCACCCCCCCCCCTCCACCCACTGAGCGCTGTTTTCACCGGGAAAGATAATTTTAGCCAAGCCCATGTTTTTTTATGGCGGAAAATATTCATGGCGCATTAAAATTCACATTATTTTAGGTTTCATTTTATATTAAATCAGCAATCGCGAATACGCGAAACCACGAATAGCAGGGGTTTACTGTACAGACATAAATAAATTTTCATAATAATCACGAATGATATTATCATTAATGATAGCAATGATTTTAATTTTGACATTGTTAAAACCATGATGGTGGAAGTGGAAAAGTTCTATATCTGTATCATAATTTGTGCCAAATGAAAGGTTTTTGCTCTTGGATCTATGTCCATTAATTCTAATATTGAGAGAGTTTGAAGTTTGGCCAACATATTTAATATCGCATATGTTGCAAGTAAGCAAATATATGACATTAGTTTTACAGAAAGGTGGCACCTCCGTAGCTAGGAGCAGCAGTGTGAAGCACACGCTTCTTGATTAGACAGGGGTTCGAGCCTGTGACTACCAAATATGGAGGATGCAGAAAGGTCAGGGAATGACCAAAGCATATCCCCTTGCTAATGCTCCTAAAAACCAAATAACAACAAACAGAAAGGAGTGGAGTCAGAATTAGAGATGGTCTCGGAGTTATCCATCATGGAAGAAATAAGACGTCGTTTGTCTAAACATTTCTGAAAAAATAAATTTTGATTCAAAATATGCAGTTATATGTGGATTCAGAATCAAAGTGGTTAGGGGTAAAGGTATGATTCTCCTGAATAATATTTGACACTACCTCCTCAGGAGTGGGATGTAGAGCAACACAATTTCTAGCTGAACTAGAAGTGACGCAGTGCTGATCCATTGTATTATTTAATGTATTATTAAATATATTAAATAATTAAATATTATAAAATTTAATGTATTATTAAATATATTAAAATTATTAAATAATAGTGACCAATTTTGATGCTCACTATTATTTAGCATTGATTAATAATTAATTTCTTCTTTCTCTTTCAGTTTATCTACATATGATTGGCTTTTTAATTCAGCCTTTAATTCTATATAATTTTATAATTTTGTTTTAGGTTCTCAACATTCTTTTTTTTATTCTTTTTATCTTTCTCACTCGTTTTCCTCACTTACTTTCCTTCTATTAGGCTCAAGCACCTTGTGTTAAATACTTCTCCATCTTTTTGTATTTTCTACTAATTCTTTCTAATATCAATATACTTTTGTATCCTGTTTTTTGCAGCTTTGCGCATTCAGGTGTAATTCATTCCTGTTTTCCTTTTCTTTGCATTTCCCATTCATACATACTATATATATATATATATATATATATATATATATATATATATAAAACATAGAAATAAATGATAAAGGACATAGTATGATGGGAAAGTTATTAACAACAACGTGCCATGCCTAATGGAAGATATGAGAAGAAAAGAATGTTAAGATCCTAATGGATTAAGTGGAAAAATTGGCTGAATTGATAAGCCAAATCATATTTACAAAAGTTGGAAAAAAGTGGTAATTAATGCATATTAAAAAGTAGTAATAAATAGAAATGAAAATAATGAAAATAAAAATTGGTACATAGATCAGGTAATTCATCAGGGGACTACACCCGATCATGTACCAAAATACTGCGTTTCTATACAAACCCATGCCGATGGAGGTAGCAATAAATTTAAAAAAAAAAAAAAAAAAATTTTTGAAACCTTCATAGACATGAGTGAGGTACCCCCAACGCAGTGTGTATATTTTAAGTAAACCGTTAAAAGGTGTAATTAAAAGGTGTACCAGGCAGCAGCATAGAAAAGGGAAGTAATACAAGGTATGGGTGGGAAAAAAGATAGTAGTAAAAAAAGGAGGCGAAAATAGCGAGAATAAGAAAAGAAGGAATGTCCGAATCGCCCTCGTATTGCACTAATAGTTCAACGGACGGAAAAAGCAGAATAGAAAGTATAAAGACGTAAAGAGAAGGAAAAGATTTTAAAGATACTAGGCAAGCTGGGTTCGTAAGTACCCAACCTCTTAGAGAGGGCCTTTGCTGTGAATGTGTTAGTAGAAGAGGAAAATTAATACTGCTAGCCTGTGAAATATTTTGTTAATGTCACATGTAAAACAAAAAAAAAAAAAAATTAGTATAAAATTACATACCTTTAAAATTATGTAGCATCAATTAGTAGAATTATGTAGCGTCAATTAGTAAAATTATTTAAAATAAATAAATGCACAAGGCATAATACTTTAAGAGTTTTGGTATCTATATAATATCGGTGTTTAAATACACCATAGATAACTCTTAATAAACTACAAAGTAGTTGTGGTAGGCATCATTTGCTCTTTCTCATATTGTGCTCTGCCTTCACGACGAGTTGCCATGATATTGCACTACTTCGAATAAGTAACTCTTCACTAATAGAGAAGGCTATTGTTACTTATTCTCAGTTGAGTACCACCACCCAGACAGCACTGTTTCACGGCTATTGGCCGATCATCAGTGGGTGGGCAGGTACCCTGGTAATGCAGCCATGACGACCCAGTTGTGAAGTTAATCACACAATATGAGAGATGCCAAGAGGTGTAGATGTCAATATTTAAAATAAATAAATGCACAAGGCATAATACTTTAAGAGTTTTGGTATCTATATAATATCGGTGTTTAAATACACCATAGATAACTCTTAATAAACTACAAAGTAGTTGTGGTAGGCATCATTTGCTCTTTCTCATATTGTGCTCTGCCTTCACGACGAGTTGCCATGATATTGCACTACTTCGAATAAGTAACTCTTCACTAATAGAGAAGGCTATTGTTACTTATTCTCAGTTGAGTACCACCACCCAGACAGCACTGTTTCACGGCTATTGGCCGATCATCAGTGGGTGGGCAGGTACCCTGGTAATGCAGCCATGACGACCCAGTTGTGAAGTTAATCACACAATATGAGAGATGCCAAGAGGTGTAGATGTCAATATTTAAAATAAATAAATGCACAAGGCATAATACTTTAAGAGTTTTGGTATCTATATAATATCGGTGTTTAAATACACCATAGATAACTCTTAATAAACTACAAAGTAGTTGTGGTAGGCATCATTTGCTCTTTCTCATATTGTGCTCTGCCTTCACGACGAGTTGCCATGATATTGCACTACTTCGAATAAGTAACTCTTCACTAATAGAGAAGGCCTCACCACCTCGTCGTGAAGGCAGAGCACAATATGAGAAAGAGCAAATGATGCCTACCACAACTACTTTGTAGTTTATTAAGAGTTATCTATGGTGTATTTAAACACCGATATTATATAGTAAAATTATGTAGGATCAATTAGTAAAATGCATAATAAACATGATTAATAAATAGAATACAAACAAGGAGAGGTTGCTTAGTAGAAAAATAATAATGGACACCCTCTATAGTTAAAAGTGAGGAAAAGGTCCGAATAATAATTAAAAATAATTAAGCAAAAATAATTAAAATAAAATAATGGAAAAAATTAAATAGATAAAACTTAAAAGGTAACTTAGAAAGTGAAAAGACATGAGCATCGTTCAGAATAGAAGTCATATGATGTGATCACTTTCAAAGTGGTGGGAATACCACCATTTAAATTTACAACTATACATCTGTACAAATTATCATGTTAACCCTAATCAAAATGAGATATAGTGAAACCGAATTTATGTTTAATGAAGTTAGAAAGATTTTTAATAATACGATTTATAAAATTAATAGGAATATCATTTAAACATAATTTGGTATATAGGCCGTTTAAAGCTTTGATAAAAAGTGTTTGATTGCTGCTAAGATACGCAAGACGTAAAATTTGTGTATGGATGATATTTTTATGAACTGTAATGGAAATATTAGAGTTCCAATTTGTTAAATAAATAATGTTGAAATTAAATTGACTTCTTTTATCAAATACTTCCAAGGTATTACGAAGAGGTGAATTATTTAAAGTAATGCTTAAATCGAGAAAGTTTGCGTGTTGGTTACCATTATTTTCTTTGTTTAAGGTAAGTTCAGTAGGATATATCAATTTAGCAATATTTTCAAAATGATAATTTAAAATCAAGATATCATCAACATATCTAAATGCGAAGAAATTAAGGTTTGGATTGTTATTAGTATAAAGATCTTCGTAGTAATGTAGTAATATAGTTTCCAACTTATTTCTACATTACTACGAAGATCTTTATACTAATAACAATCCAAACCTTAATTTCTTCGCATTTAGATATGTTGATGATATCTTGATTTTAAATTATCATTTTGAAAATATTGCTAAATTGATATATCCTACTGAACTTACCTTAAACAAAGAAAATAATGGTAACCAACACGCAAACTTTCTCGATTTAAGCATTACTTTAAATAATTCACCTCTTCGTAATACCTTGGAAGTATTTGATAAAAGAAGTCAATTTAATTTCAACATTATTTATTTAACAAATTGGAACTCTAATATTTCCATTACAGTTCATAAAAATATCATCCATACACAAATTTTACGTCTTGCGTATCTTAGCAGCAATCAAACACTTTTTATCAAAGCTTTAAACGGCCTATATACCAAATTATGTTTAAATGATATTCCTATTAATTTTATAAATCGTATTATTAAAAATCTTTCTAACTTCATTAAACATAAATTCGGTTTCACTATATCTCATTTTGATTAGGGTTAACATGATAATTTGTACAGATGTATAGTTGTAAATTTAAATGGTGGTATTCCCACCACTTTGAAAGTGATCACATCATATGACTTCTATTCTGAACGATGCTCATGTCTTTTCACTTTCTAAGTTACCTTTTAAGTTTTATCTATTTAATTTTTTCCATTATTTTATTTTAATTATTTTTGCTTAATTATTTTTAATTATTATTCGGACCTTTTCCTCACTTTTAACTATAGAGGGCGTCCATTATTATTTTTCTACTAAGCAACCTCTCCTTGTTTGTATTCTATTTATTAATCATGTTTATTATGCATTTTACTAATTGATCCTACATAATTTTACTAATTGACGCTACATAATTCTACTAATTGATGCTACATAATTTTAAAGGTATGTAATTTTATACTAATTTTTTTTTTTTTTTTTTTTACATGTGACATTAACAAAATATTTCACAGGCTAGCAGTATTAATTTTCCTCTTCTACTAACACCTTCACAGCCAAGGCCCTCTCTAAGAGGTTGGGTACTTACGAACCCAGCTTGCCTAGTATCTTTAAAATCTTTTCCTTCTCTTTACGTCTTTATACTTTCTATTCTGCTTTTTCCGTCCGTTGAACTATTAGTGCAATACGAGGGCGATTCGGACATTCCTTCTTTTCTTATTCTCGCTATTTTCGCCTCCTTTTTTTACTACTATCTTTTTTCCCACCCATACCTTGTATTACTTCCCTTTTCTATGCTGCTGCCTGGTACACCTTTTAATTACACCTTTTAACGGTTTACTTAAAATATACACACTGCGTTGGGGGTACCTCACTCATGTCTATGAAGGTTTCAAAAATTTTAATTTTTAATTTTTTTTTTTTTTTTTAAATTTATTGCTACCTCCATCGGCATGGGTTTGTATAGAAACGCAGTATTTTGGTACATGATCGGGTGTAGTCCCCTGATGAATTACCTGATCTATGTACCAATTTTTATTTTCATTTCTATTTATTACTACTTTTTAATATGCATTAATTACCACTTTTTTCTAGCTTTTGTAAATATGATTTGGCTTATCAATTCAGCCAATTTTTCCACTTAATTCATTAGGATCTTAACATTCTTTTCTTCTCATATCTTCCATTAGGCATGGCACGTTGTTGTTAATAACTTTCCCATCATACTATGTCCTTATTCATTTATTTCTATGTTTTATTTTATAGTTGTATCCTGTTCTGTAGCCTTGCGCGTCCAGGTACATCTATTCTGTATTTTCTTTTTCTTTTCCTTTCTTTACCTTTTTCTTCTCCTTTCTTTACCTTTTTCTTCTCCTTTCTTTACCTTTTTCACCTGTTTTATATACTATATATATATATATATTACTGAAATTACGTATCGAATAATTAATACAAATGCCCATAGTATGGCAAAACTGTAAAGCAAAAATTTAACATAAACCTAACAATTAATCATAATATTCATGTTTCTCGGAACTGGTTCCTTACTAGGGGGGTGCCGCGCAAATTGTGATACAATTGGTTCTATATTTTAAATTTTTAAAAATGGATTTATTTGAATTGGATTTAAATTATATTCTAAATTATTTGGAGTCTTTCGGCTATAGTTTCTGCCTTGTTATCCCTTCTCTTCCCTCCCTATTACGATTAATTGTTAGGTTTATGTTAAATTTTCACTCTACAGTTTTGATTAATAGATGTAGGGGCATTTGTATTAATTTTTCAATACGTAATCAGTAATATATTGGGTATCACGTGGGGGATGTGTATTTTACTGCCTCTAATGACTACTTCATATTTATTTTATTTTATTTTCTTATTTATCTTTTTTATTTTTAATGTCATTACTCATATATATATATACAGGCATACCTCGGTTAACGTTACCTCTGATAACGAAGCTTCGATATAACGAAGTCCGCAATTTCAAGCCCCATTTAACATTAAAAAAAATATTCCAGTTTAATCACCTGAAATCTAAACAAACTGAAGAAATTACGGAAACCTTTGGGGCTTCTCGTGGTTGGTTCGAGAAATTTAAAAAATGGGCCAGGATTCATAGTGTAAAATTAACAGGAGAAGCTGCAAATAAGTTTCCAGAAAACTAAAGGAAATAACTGAATGTGAAAATTTTCCAAATTTGATGTTCAGTGTTTACGAAAGCAGTTTGTTCTGGAAACGGCTACCAACAAAAAGCTTCATTTCTATTGAAGAAAAATCAGCTGCTGGGTTCAAAGCAGCCAAAGACCGTTTAACGTTACTCTTTGGATCAAATGCCTTTGGCGATTATAAATTAAAATTGTTATTAGTTTACCATTCAGAAAATCCGAGAGCGTTAAAAGGTAACATAAAAATGAATTTACCTGTAATATGGAAAGCAAATAGAAAAGCGTGGGTTACCAAGGAGTTATTTACTGATTGGTTTGTTAACCACTTTTGTCCTGAAGTAAAACGGTATTGTCAAAAAAACAACTTTGAAGAAAAAGCTCTTTTGTTGTTAGACAATGCTCCGGGACATCCTACTGATCTTAACACGTTGGACACATGCATTCCTGTCAAAGTTGTGTTTCTTCCAGCAAACACAACTTCCCTGATTCAACCATTGGATCAGGGAGAATAGCATCATTTAAAGCTTATTATCTGCGTCGAACATTAAGCAATTTAACTGAACTAGAGGATAAAGAGGAAATGACAATTAAAACTTTTTGGAAAAACTACACCATTAAAAACGCAATTGAAAACATTGATAGTTCTTGGAAAGAAGTCACTAAGAAATGCTTAAATGGAGTTTGGCGCAAAATATGGCCAGAAGTTGTACTAGAAGAAGAAAATAACATCCAAGAAATTAGAAATGAAGTTATCCAGATGGCTCAATCAATAGGTTTCGAAAATGTCGATGAAGAGGATGTTAGAAATTTATTGAATGCAGAAGATGATGGTTTTTCAGTGGAAGATTTAGAAAACCTTGTTAGCAACAAAGACAATGAAGACAAAAGTTAAAGAAGTTCCTGCCGAAAAAGTGTTAAAACCAAAGATTTAAAAAGGTGCTTAAATGACATTGAAAACGTTTTTAAATTTTTTTAGTGAAAATGATCCTGATTTAGGAAGAAGTTTTATTGTTAAGCGATCAGTGTTAAATGCAATAACTTCGTATAGGCAATTGTTAAATGAAAGAGGAAAAAAGCATAAGCAATCAACTTTAGACTCATATTTTAAAATGTGATTTCACTTTGTATGTAAGTTGACTGTTTATTTAATAACACTTTTCTTTGTTCGAAAAAAAAGCTTTTCATTTTCTTTACGTAGGAACGTATCCCTATTCTGGCCATAGTATTTTTACCTCTGAAAACGAAGTTTCGCTTAACGAAGTAATTTCGTGGAATGCATCCTATTCGTTATTCGAGGTATGCCTGTATATATATATATATATATATATATATATATATATATATATATATATACAGGGTGTTTCAGTTAAACGTTTCAGAACTTCTAAGAGGGGTAGGGTACATCCTGACAACTCGAAATCATATACCAATGGGCAGAATCGAAAATTCCGAGCTTTAGTGCAGGGAATCTTAATTTCGCACAAGAACGCCAAGTTAGTAGGATGGATGATTACACGAACGCAGAGTTAGCCGATATGCATTTGGTGTACAGGGCTGCAAATTGTAGTGGGCCAGCCGGACAGCGTTTGTACGCGGAACGATATCCGACGAGGCGTATTCCCAGTCATAATTTCTTTGCAAGACTGCACCAGAGGTTAGCTGAGAGAGGTTCATTTGAAAGAGCTGACAGGGACAGGGTAAGAACAGCACGGACTCCAGCCGTCGAACAGAATGTGCTGCAGCATGTACAGGGGAATCCAAGAACGAGTACACAAAGTCTAGCAAACGCAGTCGGGGTTTCCCATTGCAGCGTCTGGAGGATTCTCCGAGAACAAGACATGCATCCGTTTCACGTGCAGCGTGTCCAGACACAGCAACCGCAGGATTATGCACCTCGTATTGCTTTCGCACAGTGGTACCTTGGAAAATGTGCTACAAATCCCCTTTTTCCTGCTGAAGTGTTGTTTTCCGATGAGGCATCCTTCACAAGGGAAGGAATTTTCAACACGCATAACGACCATATCTGGGCGGTCGAGAACCCGCATGCAATACGACGTCGTGCAGCACAGATTCGATTTTCGGTCAATGTATGGGCCGGTATTATGGGAGATCACCTCATCGGACCTTACCTGTTACCATGTCGTCTAACCGGACCTATCTACTTGATCTTTCTGCAGCAAGTATTGCCACAACTTTTGAGAGATGAACAGATTTCTGCATCGACGCAACAGACAATGTGGTTCCAACATGATGGAGCCCCTGCCCATTATAGCAGAGATGTTCGTAACTACCTGGATGTCACATTTGGTCAACAGTGGATCGGACGTGGTGGTCCCGTGCGTTGGCCTGCTCGGTCACCCGACCTATCATGTCTTGATTTTTATTTCTGGGGTCATATGAAATCGCTAGTTTATGACACCCTTGTTGGCAATGCTGAGGAGCTGGTTGCAAGAATCGCAGTAGCTGCCGAAGAAATTCGAAATTCGCCTGAAGTATTCCAGAATGTTCGGATGTCCATGCGTCGGAGATGTGAGGCGTGCATTGTAGCCCGTGGAAGAAACTTCGAACACTTACTTTAATCCATGTACCTTTTGCTTCTTTTCATGTATTATTAAACGATTTCTCACTTACGGTCTCTTTTTTCTTTATGGTGCTTCTGTGTACAACACCGCTTCAGGAAAGCATTTCCGACCCCACATTGCTATATGATTTCGAGTTGTCAGGATGTACCCTACCCCTCTTAGAATTCTGAAACGTTTAACTGAAACATGTATATATATATATATGAGTCATTTACAACAAAAATCAAGATTAAAAAAGCCAAATTCAGATGTCATTTTTAAAAAAACGTTTAACTGAAACCTGTATATATATATATATATATATATATATATGAGTCATTTACAACAAAAATCAAGATTAAAAAAGCCAAATTCAGATGTCATTTTTAACTGAACATACAACACATGTACACGGCCACACACCAGCACGCACGCACGCACGCACACACACACACCTTTAATTCCAAATGTGTAGTTTTAATTAATATCAATGATAAGAAGAAAACAATCCAACTTACTCAAGAACTGCATCCATTTCTACATCTATAGATAAGTAATAATGTGGTATTGTCTGTTTAGACTGCAACAGTCTGCGAGCAATAACCTAATAAAGTTTAAAATAAAAATGAACCTGTTTTAATATTAAATATAAACAATTAGCATAAATTTTTGGTTTTTATTAATATCAAGATTAACTATAGTCTGTTTCATCTTAAGTTCACACCAAAGGTTATTTTAACTACTTTACACCTATTTTACATAATACTTCAATATACAAAAAAAAAGAAAGGAAAAAATTCAACTGTATTAAAATTTAACAATATATAAACTTAGATCTAAACATTTTTATGGAAGAACTAGCATAATAAACATTAGTTTTTTTTATTATTAATTGTATTTTATATCTAACCATATGTAAAAATGAATCACTACAATGACCAATTTCTTTTCTTTTTTTTTTTTTTTTTTGACCTTGGGACAGAGTGATGTTTTTATATTAGCATAAACATTGGCATTAGTAGAGGCATATGGGGCAAGAAAGCAAGCTTATATAACATTAGCTAAAAAAAAAAAGCCTTCCCATTTCACCAATCCATTCACTTCAAATGTTTGTCTAGTTCTACCTTGAATTTATTTATGTTGCTGACCTCCAACTACATCAGATGGAAGTTTGTTCCAACTATCAACCGCCTGCTACTAAAGGCAAATTTCAAAACATCTATTCTACAATTTTCTTTCCTCAATTTGAATTTTTGTCCCCCTCAGAATTGATAATCTGAGCAAGAGGAGGAGCCTCATTAGCATTGAGCTTACTCATTCCATTATACACCAATTAGATCACCTCGCAGGTGCCTAGTCTCTGGAAGCTGCAATTTGCAGAACTTAGGCCTTTCTTGGTAACATCAACCCTTTGTTCCGCTCACCAATCTTGTTGCCCTTCTCTGTACTCTTTCCAAAAATAAGGCCTACAGACCTGTATATAGTACTCAAACTTAACCATTGCCTTATACATGAGAACAATTCCCCACTTATCCCTGCTAGCAAAATTCCTGTATATCATTGACAAGACACCATCAGTTACTCTTCAGCCTATTTGCACTGCTCAGAAAACTTCATATCTGACTGCACAATTACCCCCAGGTCCTTTTCATTCTCCACTACCCTGAGTGTAGTACAACCTAGTTGGTACATTACAGGGGAGGTACCCATGGACTGCAGGTGTGCAAATGTGACCCCAATCCACAAAGGAGGATCAAAGGGGGACAAGTAATTATGGACCTGTTAGTTTAACTTCCGTTCCAGGGAAATTAATGGAGGCACTGGTTAAAGAAACATTGCAGGATCATCTAGAAAAGACTTCAGTTACAGCTCGGACACAGCATGGGTTTGTTAAGAGGAAGTCTTGTCTGACTAATTTGATTGGATACTATGACGTACACAAAGGAACTGGATGTAAAGAATAACTTTGATATCATATATTTGGATCTTAGAATGGCCTGTGATACTGTTGCACATGGACGACTGCTGCACAAATTGGAGCAGTGTGGCATTGGAGGCAAATTGCTGCTATGGATAAAGGGATGGTTGAGTAGGAGAAGACAGAGAGTGGTAATCAATAGAGTGGACTAATGTTACTAGTGGAGTCCCTCAGGGTTCAGTGTTGGGTCCATTGTTCTTTTCTGTAATTATAAATGATATTGATGATGGTATATAAGGCTTAATGTCCAAGTTTGCAGATGATACGAAGGTTGGCAGGGTTGTAAATGACACAAATGACAGTACACTGCTGCAACAGATGGGCTGAGAGGTGGCAAATGAAGTTTAACACTGACAAATGTAAAGTACTACTTTTTTTTTTTTTTTTTTTTTTTTTTGTAAACCCCATACATGAGAGGTATTAGAACCTATAGTACTTAGTACCGTGCTTGGGTTGGTGGTTGAGAAGACGAAAGAAGATATTTGTTGACATTGGATTTAAACTTCTGTAGACTGTAATTTTCAGGAAATACATATGGACAAAGGTTGTTTCAGAAAACGGCAGTTGAATGAATAAACGAGGAAGATGAAAAGTTGGTTTTGTGAGTTTGGAGTTGGACAGTAAATGGATGTTGGTTGGTGGCGGCACTTGTTCGGACTGTTTTGAAAGAGAGAGCGGGAATTATAGAAGCTAATTCAGAAGAACAGTGCCCATGGAAGTATCTGTAGAAGAGGCATGCAGCAGAAACAGTGCGTCTATGAGACAGCGAGTGGAGAGACTCTGTTAGAGATGAATCATTAATTAACCTAACTGCCCTCTTCTGAATGGAATCAAGCAGCCTGAGAGAGGTTTTGGGAGCACCACCCCAGATGTGGGAACAATATTCCATGATAAGGCATATTTGTGATTTGTACAGAGTGAACAGCTGTTTGGCAGAAAAGTAACGCCAAGAGCGAAAGAGAAAACCAAGTTTTTTAGATGCAGAAGAAGCAATATTTGTAATGTGCTTGTGCCAAGAGAGATTAGAAGTCAGGGTAATCCCCAAAAGAGATATCATTTTGCCTAGAAATCGGAGTGTCCCTAAAGGTAAGCATAGGAGCTTACTTTTGCGAGATATAAGACAAGACTGAGTTTTAGAAGGGTTGAAATCAACTAAGTTGTCTTTGCCCCACTGGAGAATTACCTGAAGATCGGCATTTAAGGAATTGGTAGCAGATTTTCGAGAAGTTGAAGCTGATTGAGCAGTACAAGATTTCTCAAAACGGAAAGCTGAATTCAATGTGCTATCATCGGCAAAACTATGGATAGGATTTCCAGTCAATGGAAGAAGGTCATTGATATACAAGAGGAAAAGAGTGGGGGAAAGAACTGAACCTTGGGGGACACCGGCATTAGTGGAGAAGTTAGAAGACAGAGAGCCATCTACCATCACCCTCAGTGAGCGATCAGAGAGAAAACTGGATAACCAATTACTAAAAACAGTTGGCAAACCATAAGATGGAAGCTTGTTTAGAAGACCTTTATGCGAAACACGATCAAAAGCCTTTGAGATGTCAAGAGCAACTACTTGTGTTTCACCGAACCTTTCCATTGAAGTAGTCCATAAATGGGTAACATAAGCCAGGATATCATAAGTGGATCGACACTGGCGGAATCCATACTGGTGATCGTTGATCAGACGGAAGATTTCTAGGTAGTTTAAGAGGTGGCGGTTAATTGATTTCTCCATTACTTTAGAAAAGAGTAGAAGTAATTGCAATGAGACGATAATTGGATGGAAGGGATTTGTCACCCTTTTTAGGAACTGGCTGGATATGAGCAAATTTCCAAGCAGAAGGAAAAACACCTTTGGAATAAGAAAGTGAAAAAAGGCGGCAAAGAATAGGAGTAAGTTCAGGAGCACAGATTTTGAGAACAAGTGGAGAAATACCATGAGGACCTGGAGCTTTCTTAGCATCAAGATTCATCAAAATCCTTCTGATATCCTTTTGACGGAAGACCACAGGAGGCATTGAATGGACCGTGTTGGAAATGGTGGGAGGTGTTTTACCAAGTTCATTAATACATGAGCTGGAAGAAAAATGGGATGCTAGCAGGTCAGCTTTATCCTTGGCTGAAGTGACAACAGAACCATCTGGTTTGGAAAGAGGTGGGAGCAGAGATGGACAAAAGTTGCGGCCAATAGCTTTGGCAAGAGACCAGTATGCTCGGCTACTATTAGGGCAAGAAGCAAGTTTTCTACTCTTAGCCTGTTCAAACTCTAGTTTGGACTGGTTAATAACTGCTTTACAATTGTTGCAAGCTTTGATGTAGGCAGAAAATGAAACTAAAGAATTAGAAACAAGCCAATTGCGATATGCAACATTCTTCTCTTGAACAGCCTTAGCACATTTATTGGAAAACCAAGGTTTAGATAAAGGATGAGATTTTAAAGTGGAGTGTGGGATAAAGGATTCCATTCTTGCAAGAATAATTTCACTGACACGATCTGAGCAAACGTTGACATCAGAACTTTTGAAACAGTAATAGGACCAGGGAAAAGAAGAAAAGAAGTATCACAGGTCATCCCATTTTGCATTCTTGTAATGCCAAACAACACGAGGTTGGGAATACCCATGAAATAAAGGTTCCATTGGAGAAGAGACAATCACCAAGTTGTGATCTGAAGTGCCTAAAGGACCTCTCACTTCGACCATGTACTTAGAAGGGTTGTTTGTGAGAAAAAGATCAAGCGTATTGGCTGTATGATTAGGGATTGTCCGGTATTCTTGTAGGTAAATGAACGATCTGTGCAAGGTCATTAGTAATTCCAAAAGCCTCAGCATCTCAACCAGTTGGGTCGGTATGACTAGAAAACGGTAGCCAGCTGGAGTTGTGAACATTAAAATCACCAAGGAAAATTACCTCACTGTTAGGAAAGTTGGACTGGAGAAAGTCAAGTTGCAAAGAGAGGAAGTCAAAGAGCTCCAAGTGATTAGTGGAGTTGGGAGAACGGTAGAGACAACAGATGAATTTGACACAATGAGGTAGAGAGATTTTAAGCCAGAGAAGATCAAAGAGAGGAGATTCCAAATTGCCAAGTCTCTGACAGGGAATATCAGAATGGACATATGCACAAATACCACCTTTGAGGCGAAAGGAATCATACAGCGAATAATTTGGGCATCTGAGATGAGCAGTAGTTGAATCAACCAATAACTGAGATTCTGTCAGAAAAGTACATGGGAGTTTGGTAGACTGCAAGTGGAAATGGACATCGTTGAGATTAGAATTGAGACCACGTATATTTGTGAAATGAATTAGGAAGTGCTTGGGAGGTTTAGATCTTTTCGCAGATAAGCTTGCTCTATTAGTTTGACAATTCATGGTGTATTCAATAGTAAGGGTGGGACATGCTGTATGAAGTAATGAAATTTTTGGATATCGCGTACACATGGTAAGAATATACGTAGATCCTTGACATAACGTGGCCTCGACAGTGCCCCCTGCACCCACGCTACTCGGACTCCCTCCAGTCACTATGTGGCAGAGTAGATGTAGCAAGATTATACACTAGCTGATCCGGAAGCCTCCTAGAGAGTTACCAATAGGCTCGGTCCGGTGTACTAACTAGTGGCCGGCCTGTGAACACTGTTTTAGAGCTGTACCCTCGAAATGTAAGGAATAATGGATCTCGCCAAGATGTTCATCATAATCTCAAAAGTCATTATTCATACTGCATGATGGAAGAGATGGGGAAGGGTTGACCGGAACTTAGCTCTAGAGACTAAACATGGGTTCCATCACTTCAAACCTCCAATAAGCAAAGTGGTGGTATTTCACCGGTTGACAAGAGTCATCTACCACCTAGTACTGCCTGGTAACACAGAGGTGTGGCATTCGTCCATGTGGTATGGGTACCACACCTCGACCCCTGCTTACGTTGGTTCACACCTGGGTGGTCACCCACCGTGTGCTTGAGCATGGAGGTTATACCCAGAATTACTAACAGTCCCACCATCGTGAAGGTGTAACCAGAGGATTTGGCTGTCACAGACCACCCGGACTTCGCCGAAATTGGGACCACTTGAACTGAGTGTCACCCGAATATCAGTTCCATCAGCATTTTAGACTCGCAGGTGTACTAACTAGTGGCCGGCCTGTGAACACTGTTTTAGAGCTGTACCCTCGAAATGTAAGGAATAATGGATCTCGCCACGATGTTCATCATAACCTCAAAAGTCATCATTCATACTGCATGATGGAAGAGATGGGGAAGGGTTGACCGGAACTTAGCTCTAGAGACTAAACATGGGTTCCATCACTTCAAACCTCCAATAAGCAAAGTGGTGGTATTTTACCGGTTGACAAGAGTCATCTACCACCTAGTACTGCCTGGTAACACAGAGGTGTGGCATTCGTCCATGTGGTATGGGTACCACACCTCGACCCCTGCTTACGTTGGTTCACACCTGGGTGGTCACCCACCGTGTGCTTGAGCATGGAGGTTATACCCAGAATTACTAATAGTCCCACCATCGTGAAGGTGCAAACAGAGGATTTGGCTGTCACAGACCACCCGGACTTCGCCGAAATTGGGACCACTTGAACTGAGTGTCACCCGAATATCAGTTCCATCAGCATTTTAGACTCGCAGGTAGCAAGTACAGCTTGTCTGGCATATCTGAGAGAATGTCTGTGACAACCTCAAGGACCAATGGGAAGCAGTATTCCCAGAGTAATGCATCAACTCTGTGGTACCGCACTGACAGTGGTAGAGAATGAAAAGGACCTGGGGTAATTGTGGAGGCAGATATGAAGTTTTCTGAGCAGTGCAGACGGTCTGCAAGAGTAGCTCATGGTGTCTTGTCAACGATATACAGGAATTTTTCTAGCAGGGATAAGGAGGCGATTATGCCCTTGTATAATGCAATGGTCAGGCCACACCTTCAGTACTGTATACAGGTCTGGAGGCCTCATTTTAAGAAGGATGTAGAGCTTTTGGAACGAGTACGGAGAAGGGCAACAAGATTACTGAACAGAACAAAGGGTTGCTCTTACGAAGAAAGGCTTAAGTTTTGCAAATTACAGTGTCTGGAGACTAGGCACATGCGAGGTGATCTGATTGAGGTGTATAAAGGCTTGAATGGTTTGAGCATGCTCAATGCTGATGGGATTCTTCCTCCTGCTCAGAATAATCACCTGAGAGGGCATAAATTCAAACTGAGGATAGACGGTTGTAGAATAGATGTGCGGAAGTTTGCCTTTAGCTAGCGGGTGGTTGATTGCTGGAACAAACTTCTATCTGTCATTTTAGAAGTTGATAGCTTAAATAGATTCAAGGCAGAACTTGACAAACATTTGGAATGAGGGCATGAATGAAATAAGGGTTTTTTTTTTTTTTTTTTGGCTGATGCTATATAAGCTTGCTTTCTTGCATCATGTGCCCTTGCTAATGTTAATACTCTGGGGTTACTGCTACCCATATACAATACTTTACATTTGTCAATGTTAAACTTCAGTTGCCCATCTGCTCAACTTTTCCAGATCCTATTGTAGTAACGTACTATCATTACTGTCATTAACAACCCTGCCAATTTTTGTATCGTCCGCATCCTTAGACCCTGATAATTAACCCTGATATACCTTCATCAATATCATTGATAAATACATGGATGTGTACATGCCACGTTTACAATTAGCCTTACAATCTGAAAGGTCTATTTTATGGAGGAAACAGTTGCTGTGTTACGTAAAAATATTATTAGCAGTGGCAAATGATGCAAGATTATACAGTATTTGGGAAAAAAAAAAAAAAAAATTCCAATTAGGTTATGTATGTTATTTGGTTTTTAGGAGCATTAGCAACTAAGGCCATATTGCTCCGGGATATGCGGTGGTCATTCCCTGACCTTTCCACATCCTCCGTATTTGGTGGTGACGGGCTCGAACCCCGGTCTAATCAAGAAGCGTGTGCTACGCACTACTGCTCCTTCCCACCAGGCTACAGAGGCGCCGGAATATTTTAAAAACTGCAAGAAGAAATGACCACGGAGAGAATCAGTTATCAATTCTATTGCTAATAAAGCTGCTGCATTAACTAGCATTTCCAGAAAAACTGTTTCTTGGATTAAAGTCAAAATGAAAACCCTGTAACGTGCTTCATATACCTAGGAAAGAACAACTAGGCTCTGCTATTAGGTAGAGACAGTTATTGGTGTATGAAAAATTTTTATTTTTGTTATGCTGGCAAAAAAAAAAAAAAAAAAAAAGACTGGTAGAATTCTGCAAGGGTTCATTGTATCAGACCTGCATTCACAGCAACTGGAACCACAGCCAAATGACCTGCATTGTTTCTACAAGCAAAACAAAACAAAAAAAAAAAAAAAAAAAAAAAAGATATATTAAAAAATATTTGTCTTAAATATTTTACACATTAAAATAATGCAAAAATCAATCGACAATATTAATATTTTTATTGTGCATAAAAAATTGTATTTCTTGGCATTAATACACAATTTTTTTAAAAAAATTAGAGAAAATAGTAGTAGTAGTAGTAGTAGTAGTGCCATGTGATGCAAGAAAGCAAATGTATGAGCTTATGCAGCATCAGCCAACAAAAAAAAAAAAAAAAAAAAAAAAATCACACCATTCCCTCCAAATGCCTGTCCAGTTCCTCAAATTTATTCAACCTATCAACTTCCACAACGACAGATGGAAGTTTGTTCCAACAATTAACCACCCGCTGGCTAAAGCAAATTTCCGCACATCTATTCTACATCTGTCTTTTCTTAATTTGAATTTATGCCCCCTTAGGTTCGTAATCTGAACAAGTGGAAGGATCCCATCAGAATTCAGTGTGTTCAACCCATTCAAGGCCTTATACACCTCAATCAGATCACCGCGCAGGTGCCTAGTCTCCAGCCACTGCAATTTGCAGAACTTAAGCCGCTTGGTAAGAGGATCCCTTCAATCCCCTCACCAATCTTGTTGCCCTTCTCTGTACACGCCCAAGTAAATCTACATCCTTCCTAAAATGAGGCCTCCAGACCTGTACGCAGTACTCAAAGCGTGGCCTGACCATTGCCTTATACAGAGGGATAATCACCTCCTTTTCCCTGCTAGCAAAATTCCTATATATCATTGACAAAACCCCATGACCTGCTCTGGCAGCCTGTCTGCATTGCTCAGAAAACTTCATATCTGCCTGCACAATTACTCCCAGGTCTTTTTCATTTTCTACCACCTTAAGTGTAGTACCACACAGTTGGTATAATGAAAATATATTCATGATACAATCAATTTTACACATTTCTGCTATGCAGAAAGAGGACAATCATGAACAGTTTCTGAGTTAAACTGTATTCTTCTTTCTTGAATTATACATCCAGCTGCAGAAAAATCTTTCACTGGGTACACTGCTACCAGAAATGACAAGAAAAACTGAGTCAGAGCTGCAAGATTTGGAAAAAAAAATTTTTCCCCACTACTTCAACAATTGAAAATCTTTTTCATCAGAAATTGGTACTAGAAATTCCATTATGATATAATTTTGGATTCTGCCAGGTGGAGGTCCAACATTTTTATTCTTTGAAGTATCCACATCAAATCATCTTCTATCCGCCTATTTCTTTCTGTTCTTTCTGTTGAAACTTAATTCTAGTCTTTTGATATCATATGGCAATGAATTAATTATAAAAACTGGAAGAATACATGACCTGCAAACCACAAAATTACCCAATCCAATGCAGGACTCCATACTGCAGGATGCAATATATGTGATATGCTTATGCTGAAGAGATTAGAAGTCAGAGTATCCTTAATTGAGATATGTGACCTTGTATAGTAATCTGAGTGTCATCAAACATAAACATAGGAGGAAAATTCTTTTTTGAGTGATTATAAGGATTGAAGTTAACTAAGTTATCTTTTCCCCACTGGAAAATTACCTGGAAATCAGCATTTAAGGAATTAGTAGTGGATACAAAACGTGGCAGCTGTTTGTGCAGGGTAAGGTTTCTCAAACTGGAAAGTGGAATGCAATGTGCTATCATCAATATAACTATGGATAGGATTTCTAAACAATGAAAGATGGTCATTAATATATAAGATGAAGAGTGGGAAAAAGGACCAAAACTTGTCTAGTAAGCTAAGTGTCATTGAAGATGAAACTCAGATTACTAGACAAGCATTAGTGGAAGAGTTAGAAGACAGAGAGCCATCTATCATTATCCACAGCAAGCAGTCAGAGAGAAAACTGGATACCCAAATACAAAAAGCAATTGACAATCCATAAGTTGGAAGCATGATCAAGAGACACTAAAACCACCTTTTCCACTGAATTTGTCCACAGATGAGTAAAGCCAATATATGACCAGCACATTGACACTGATGAAATCCATACTAGCAATCATTAATCAGATCGAAGGTTTCAAGATAATTTAGAAGTTGGTGGCTAATGGATTTCTCCATTATTTTAGAAAGGGTAGAGGTGAGTGCAACAGGACAGTAATTGCATGGGGGGGGGGAATTGTCACATCTTAAGGAACTGGCTGGATATGATCAAACATCCAAGCAAAAGAAAAAACACCAGTGGAATAAGAAAGCAGAAAAAGGTGACACAGAATTGGAGAAGGCTCAGGAGCAGCAGTTTTGAGAACAAGTCCAGAAATAGCATCAGGAACTGGAGCTTTCTTGGCATCAAGACTGTTCAAAATTCTTCTAAAAGTTTTTTTGCCTGAAGATCACAGGAAGCAGTTATGGCTGGCAGGAGGTGGTTTACCAAGATCGTCAATAGAAGAATTAGAAGAAAAAGTAGAATGCTAGAATGTTGATTTTATCTTTAGCTGAGGTGACAATAGAACCATCAGGTTTCAGAAAGGAGTAGGAGTAGAGATGGGTAAAAGTTGACCAATATCTTTGGCAAGTGACCAGAACACTTGACTACTCTGGACAAGCAGCAAGTTTTCTATTCTTACCCTGTTCAAAATCTAGTTTGGACTGATAATAACTGCTTTATAATTGTTGCGAGCTCTGGTGTAGATAGAAAATAAACTTGAACATTTGGATGCAAGCCAAATATGATATGCAACATTCTTATCTTGAACAGCCTTAGCACATTTATTGGAGAACCAAGGTTTAGAAAAAAAGGACAAAATTTTAAGGTGGAGAGTGGAATAAAGGATTCCCACAGAAAAATTTTGCTGACACGATCTCAGCAAACAATCATCTGCAAATTTTTACATCCCGCTTTCTATCCCTTTGTCAACGTCATTTATGAAAATGAGAAACAACAGTGATCCAAGAACTGATCCTTGAGGGAGCCAACCACCCAGCAATCCATCTTAGAATCAGCAGTAATCCCAACTTTTTCAAGCTTATAACAATAACCTCTTGTGAATGTCTGAGTCAAATGTTTTGTTAAACTCCAAATAAACAATGTTGAAATTGTTCCCTATATCCAGCTCATGACTAATGTTGTCAAAATAGCCTACTAAGTTAGTTAAACAGTTCCCTTAACAAAGCCATGTTGTGAGTCCTCCAGAAGCCATAACTATCAGTCTAAATGTTCCTGGATTGCATTCAATCATTTCCTCTAAGATTTTCCTTACCACTGAAGTCAGACTAAACAGTCTGCCATTAACAACTTCACTCTTAGAACCACCTTTATGTATTGGTGATGCATTGGCACTTCTCCAATTCAAAGCAATCCACCCCCCACACGAGTCCAAAGATGCCCTCATAATCAGTGGTTCAATATACTCTCTGGTGCACAAGGATGAGATCTGATTAACTTCCCTCCAGACAGTTACGTTTGAGTCCTGATGTCCTTGGAGTTTGTACTGTAAGTGGCTCTTGTAGCAATCATTATTTAAGTAAAATTTGAACTTCAGAAAGATACAAAATTTAAATTTAAAATATATTACAGAATTAGCATTAGCATTAGTAGAGGCATTTGATGCAAGAAAGCAAGCTTATGCAGCATCAGCCAAAAAAAAAAAGAATTTATGTAAACAAAATTTTGCAGAAATTAAACTGTTGACAAAACTTTAAACTAAACAAGTTAAATTAAGCCATTGAACAAAAGTTTTTAAAGTTCCTGCCAAAATATCGATAACAAAAGCTATCTGAATATTAATTAAGCTCTAACTTTCCAAATACTTTACAAATTGAAAACTTACAATATACTACTCAATTTAA
Organism: Mastigoproctus giganteus; assembly: GCF_048544385.1. Taxonomy (NCBI): domain Eukaryota; kingdom Metazoa; phylum Arthropoda; class Arachnida; order Uropygi; family Thelyphonidae; genus Mastigoproctus; species Mastigoproctus giganteus. The sequence continues at coordinate 3,587,474 of NC_143585.1, read as the reverse complement.
CTTAACAAAGTAGTATAGAAATTATACTGCTGACAAAACTTTTAACCATGAAATTAAATTTAAGTTATCCAACGAAAGTTACGAATTTCCAGGCAAAATATTGATAGCAAAGGCTATCAATATTTTTATATAACTACAGCTGAATGTTAAGCTGTAGTCATCCGAATACTTATCTAAAACCAAAAATAAACTAACCTATGTGACTATAGGAATTCAAACTATATATTAATTACATTACTATATTAAAATAAAAGAAACCCTCGAAATTATATTTCAAAAACTAATCTGCTATAAAGAGCTTCGGAAATAAGCCGCCACATGCTGTAGCCTGGAGCCCAGAATTTTCCATTATAAAACATTTAGATTTACTAGCCCCTTCTATTTGTCAGTATAGTTTTTTTCATTACATTCATTGCTGTCATTTGGTCTATAACATACTGCTGCTCTCATTTTTGTTTTCTACAGTGCTGATGTCACACCAAACTGGCTCAATGTTACACTGGCCAAATACGTCAACTGGATGAAGTACCTTAGATTCGGTGTGCTTCTTAATCAAAAGGTAGGAAGAGTTAATTTGTGTACATGACTGGCTTTGCTGAGATGCCCAACACAGAGACACAAGACATATATACACACAGTAGAGCGTCAGTTATCTGGAATAATCGATGTCAGACCTCTTCTGGATAATTTTTCCAATAAAATTTATTTTTATTTTAAAATTTATTTATTTAATAAATAAATTTAATCTTACCTTACGATTAAATTAAATAAGATTTAATTTTAAAAATATATATAAACCAATTTCAGAAAACAAACATCCATCCAGGTATTTTTATAATTTTTATACAAAACAAGAAAATTAGAAAGATTTTTAAATGCTCTCGTTTTTTCCGACACCGATAACCAGCATGGACAACCTGTGTGATATCTCTTTTGGGGATTACCCTATCTTCTAATCTCTCTTGGCACAAGCACATTACAAATATTGCTTCCTCTGCATCTAAAAAACTTGCTTTTCTCTTTCGCTCTCGGCATTACTTTTCTTTCAAACAGCTGTTCACTCTGTACAAATCGCAAATCCACCCTACCATAAAATATTGTTCCCACATCTGGGGCCCCCAAAACCTCTCTCAGGCTTCTAGATTCCATTCAGAAGAGGGCAGTTAGGTTAATTAATGACTCCTCTCTAACAGAGTCTCTCCACTCGCTGTCTCATAGATGTACTGTTTCTGCTGCATGCCTTTTCTATAGATACTTCCATGGGTACTGTTCTTCTGAATTGGCTTTATAATTCTCGCTCTCTCTTTCAAAACAGTCCAAACACGAGCTGCCAACATCCATTTACTGTCCAACTTCAAACCCACGGAACCAACTTTCATCTTCCTCATTTATTCATTCAACTGCCATTTTCTGGAACAACCTTCCTTCATATGTATTTCCTGAAAATTACAGTCTACAGAAATTCAAGTCTAATGTCAACAAATATCTTCTTTCGTCTTCTCAACCTCCAACCCAAGCATGGTACTAAGTACTATACGTTCTAATACCTCTCATGTTTGGGGTTTTCAATAATAAAAAAAATATAATAAAAAAAATGTTTGGTTTCAGTGTATTGGGTAGGGGGTGCTGCCCTGTCAATTGTAATTATTATGGAAAAAATTGAGAATGCTGGCAAGGTAAAAGAGATAACATGAAATTAGATTAACATGAAAATAATAATGATGGTACCTAAAGTAGTGGGCCCTAGGGCTTTAACTACTTCTTCAAAGGGTCGGCAGCCAAAACTGTAGGAGTCACTGCAATAAGCAGGGTCTGTTTCTGTTATGATACACAACATATACATCATAGCTGACCCGACAAAGACCAAAAGGGAGGAATAAAATTCAAACATAAATAAAAATAAGTATATAAATATAAAATAGAGTTAAAAAGCTAAAATAATGCCAATTAAATCTTGTTAAAGGAAAAATTATTGAAAGTTTTAATTCAAAAAGAAAAAAATACAGTAGAAAATTTAAACAAAGTAACTGTAGATTATGGAATAAAGTCAGGTTAATGCCAACTTACTGTGTGCTTGGACCAGAATCGGTGAAACTAGCTGTGTGTGGTGATTATAGCAATAGTAGAGACCCAAAGATGAAAGCTCATACTTCTCTGTACAGTATATTTATATCAGTTGAAGTAAACCCGAGTGGGGGGAGAATGTGTGAAATCGTCTAAGTGAACCGTATCAGTGTGACAGGGAAGTAAACTTGTTATTTGGTTTTTTAGGAGCATTAGCAACTAAGGCCATATTGCTCCGAGGATATGCTGTGTCATTCCCTGACCTTTCCGCATCCACCAAATACGGAGGATGCGGAAAGGTCAAGAAATGACCACCGCATATCCCCAGAGCAATATGGCCTTAGCTGCTAATGCTCCTAAAAACCAAATAACAACAAATAACAATAACAACCTTTCCGCATCCTCTGTATTTGGTGGGCACGGGCTCGAACCCCGGTCTAATCAAGAAGCGTGTGCTACACACAGCACTGTTGCTCCTGCCCACCTGGCTACGGAGGCGCCAGGTAAGTAAGCAATTAAACAGATGAGGCAAAGTGCCAGCAAAGGGAAAATCAATGACTAACAAGGTAGTGTAGAAAAGACACTAAACTTTGTTTAAGAAGAAAAAAGGAGCAATAGCATCTCGATATTGCTTTTGGCCAGCCTAATTGCACAAGAGAAATAAGTTGTAGTAATTAAGGACAGTAGAAAGCAATTGGAAGAAGGGGGAATATAGTTGTGCTTGGGTTGTCCTGTGGACAGATGTCTGGACAAATGCCTGGTGTTTAAGTCAGTATTGGTATTAAGGAAATGTAAAAGGAACAAAACTTGAAATTAAAATAACGACAAAACTTAACAAAACAGCAAGCAGGACATAAGAAAACACAATACCCCTGTGCAAACACAATACCCCTTGCTCAAAAGTTTGCACAATCTGTGGGCACAAGCTTTCTACACCATGAGACATGACAGGCTAGAGGGTATATAACTATACATTATGTACAGGCCTGAAAGTAATATGTAATCAAACAGCAAATGTGTTGTTTATATCAAAGTTGTAGTTTATAAGTTTTTTTGAATTTTTTAATATTTAATGCTTTTTTGAAATGATGGTAGAGGAAAGCTGCATGGAAATTATTGCATAGCAATTTATTATGGAGTAGTTTGATGTTTTCAGAAAAGAGACTGTGCTATTGCAATTCTGATGCATTGGGAGGGTATTATATTAGCATGTACCTTTTTAGAAATGTTAGAGTGCCAATGGGAAAACTGACTACATTAAAGCTAAAAGCATTTCTTTTATTATATATGTTGATTATAGTATGAGGGCTGTTAATACTGATATCCAGGTCTAAGTAATTGGCTGAAAAGTCATTATTATTTGTTTTCTCCAGAGTAAGTTCTGAAGGGCAAATACCAGCAAAGCCCTCTATAAATGTAGTGTATTTCAATACTAATAAGTCATCAATATATCTGTAAAGTTTTATGTCTGAGGGTAGAGAGGTCTCAGACCAGTATAGGTTACTAAGAGACAGCTAGTGGGGCTACCCACAGGGGTACCTTTGGTTTGCAAGTACACAGATTTGCCATCAAAAATGTAGTTATTGGAGATGAAGAGATTAACGAGATTGTTCCAATAAACTGAATTACAACCAATAATATGTTTGTAGTTATTGTAAATTTCATTCAGGACCAATTTTAAGTTGGTTAGGTCTATGCTGGTGAATAGAGTATTTAAGTCAAAAGTTTGCACATGAAAGATGTTGTCAGTGTTCAGAGCATTACTAACTGGTATATTGTTATTAATTATTCTACTATCAGGAAGGATGTCCATGATAGGTTTCAGGAGGCTTTCCAAAGTTTTGCCAGGTTTATGGGTCTGTATTTGCAGGAAGTAATAAACCTAAAGCCTGTAGGGTTTTTGTGGAACTTGGGTATGAAATAAATATAAGGAAATTTGTAGTTATTAAAGCTGATTTTAAGTTTCTTGCTGAAAGCAAATTAACTTCTTTGTAATGATACTGCTGTTGTTAGTGATGGACTTTAGGTGGCACTGGAATTTAGTTCTGCATTTAATGTTTGGAAATAAGTCTTTACAGATTATGGCATAATTGCAGGAGGCTTTATCAACAGGAGTGATGATAAAATGTTTATGCAGGTCCTCCAATTGTTGTTTTAATGTGGAAAAATAAATTAATCCTGCTGATGGTTGTACATGTGGCAATGATTTATAATGTTGTAGCATCACAGTTAATACTGAATTAATCCATAGTTAGGAGACTTCAATGGGGATGTTGTGATGGTAAGAGAGCTTAAAACAAGTTAAGAAAGCCATGGTATAAATGTTTTCTGAAAGATTTAAAGTTGATTTTAAAGTATGGGCTATATTTGAAGCCATAAGACATGATGCTTCTGAGTTCTTTGTTAGGAACTCAGAAGCATCATGTTATAATATAATATTGTTATAATATCTAAATTGCCTGTTATGATATGGCCAAAGCGTGTATCAATAAATAATTGGAAATTGGCCTGATGGCAAATACATCCATTGGAAATGGGTTCAAGATTAAATTTATCCAAGTTAGTTGCTGGGTGTTTGTAATTACAAACACCTAGCTTATAATTTGTTTCAGATAGGTTTAATGTATCTGAATCTGGAAATAATGTTCAAATTTCGGCAGCCATCTGGAAGTAGGCCAGTAGATTTATTAATGCACATCGTTAATATTGAAATTGTCCATGCAAGTATTACATTTAAAAATGATGGTAGTATTATTATTATGGCTGGTCAGCTTGATGTTGAATTTTCATTTACAGATATCTGTAATAAGGTCAAGTAAATGTTTAGATGTGAAATTGAAGGCGAGTATGAATCTGTAAAGAATTTTTAGGATGCTATGTTTAGTACAAAATAGCAGATCATGAATCTTCTGTATGCTGAACTGACAGTTGTCCCATTCAGATATAGTATGTTTAAAGTCACCTAGCTTGTATTTTTGCATAGTAATGTTAGTACTATTGGGTTTGTGTTTCCTATAAGGTCTGGATGTATTTAGGTCTTTGGTAACTTGAAATTTGTCAAGTATGCAAATATCTGTAATATTATTCGTGATGATATTATGACTGAACTTATTGTTAAGTCCATAGGGATAGAGTTTTTTTTAACATGAATAATTCTTCCTGTTGATTTTGGACATTAGGCTCCGGTATTTGTGCTAGGATGGAAATATAAATTTACAGATATCTGTAATAAGTAATAGGTATCTGTAAAATGTGTGTGGAAGTGATTGTACTCTATTTCTTGTTCGGAGTTATGGATGTTGCAGTTATCATAATTCTTGATATCTGACCTATGCAGGTTAAGCCTGAGGTGGAGCTTATTTCCAGTTTGTCTTGCATATTTCATATTACAGGTTCGACAGGTTAAAAGATAAACTACGTTGCTGCTTTTGCAGAATATTGGTTCTTCAGTATTGTTCAAAACATGTTGTGGATATATGTATGGGCATTACAATTGCAATAGGAATTGGAGGTGGTAACCTCATTACAATTCAGGCTAGAAGCATTAGATGCTAGTATGATCTGTGTGGTGTGTGTTAAATGTGGATGTTGCAAGTTTGGAGAATGTGTCATACAGAGCACAGGCCACCGGGGTCAGATTTAACCTACTCTGCCCGTGTACTAAGTTGGCAGTTCATAAAAAAAACATCAAAAAAGGTGAAGTGACATAAAGTCGAAAATATTTCAAAAACAATACCAATGACTAGGAGGAGAAAAAAACTGGTTATGGAATATGCTAAATGCCCATAGTCAAATTAATCCATAGTCACCAAAAGTTGAAAGTCAGACTGGTGAAAAAAAACTGAGTAAGGTGCGCATGTCAAACTATTCAAGGCAGCATAACCAGTAGTGGCCCGGATCCATAACCCAGTTTAATAATTTAATACTTTTTCTTACTTAGTCATTCAGTAATGTGATTATATCATATTATTTTTATCAATATTATATATATATATAATAGCTCCTTTCCATATACATTGTACTCACTGTATTGCATCCCCTATATCTGGGTCACATCATGTTTCCAATATTTCTACATTGTCCACATCACATGGACATTTGATGTAGACTTCACCAATACTGAGATTCATCAAATTTATTTACTAACATTGGTATATAATGCATGTATGTGCATGTGCCTTATAATAATCCTAACACAACAGCGCATATATTAGTTTTTCTCCTGAGGACCCCTAGCAAGCCCCTGTAATTTCCCACATCTTGTTTTCCAGGCTGCTGCATGTTCCAAGAAAAGCAGTCCCAAATATGACAAAAACATTTTTATATGTCTAATCAAATAGCTAAACCTACAAATGAGAGAGAGAGAGAGAGAGAGAGAGAGAGAGAGAGAGAGAGAGAGAGAGAGAGAGACCACACTGCCTTTTAACTGAAATACTTCGCATTTTTTAATGAAAAGTAAAAAATTAAATTCCTGGGCAAATGATCATTCCACAATAAATAATAATTTTGAAAATATGCTTACCTGCCTCATATTGGTGAGAGGAATATCAACAAATTCCATTCCAGGTGCTACAGCTGTTGGAGTTATGGAACTAACTGCAGGAACAACACCCTCTAGATCCTGAACTCGAACACGTCCATGTGGTCCTGATCCTTGAATATGCTATATAAAACAGCAAAAAAAAAAAAAAAGTGTATACACAGGTAGTACCAGTTTTACGACATGGTTAGGTTACAGCAAAACAGAGTCATAAAATGAAAAGTCGTAAAACAAGACCAAATTATAATGTAATTGAATTGTTTGTTATTTGGTTTTTAGGAGCATTAGCAACTAAGGCCATATTGCTCCGGGATATGCGGTGGTCATTCTCTGAACCTTTCCGTATCTTCCGTATTTGGTGGTGACAGGCTAGAACCCCAGTCTAATCAAGAAGCTTGTGCTACACACTGCTGCTCCTTCCCACCTGGCTACGGAGGTGACATGTAATTAAATGAGATAGGTTCCAAAATTTTTCCACGTATGCACTAATATTTCTCTTTATAAATAATTAAATATTTTAAACATGCACATGTTTTATTTATACTTATATCATCATCATCCATTTTCAATCCACTGCAGGATGAAGGCCTCTCCAGCAACTTTCCAGTTCCCTCTGTTTTGAGCACTGGCCATCCATTTACTACACACAAACTCATGAATTTCATCTATCCATCTCCGCCTTTGTCTTCCAGGTTTTCTTCTAGCTCTCTTCTAGCTATGTGTCCTGCACAACACCATTTTAGTTCTTTAGTTTTGATAAGAATGTCCTTTACTTGAGTTTGCTGCCTAATCCATGTGTTTCTCTTCTTATCTAACAGTCTGATTCCCAATATAATTCGTTCCATTCGTCGCTGTGTAGTTCTCAGCTTCTCTTCCATTCTTTTGGTGAGTGCCCAAGTTTCACTTCCATAAGTCATGGTGGGGAGTATACATTGGTTCATTATTTTAACGTTTCAGACAAACTGGGATATTGCTCTTCAGTATGTGACTATATTTCCTGAATACTATCCATCCAAAATTTATTCTTCTCTTGACTTCCAAACATTTATCATTATTACAGCTAATAACTTGTCCCAGATAAGTATATGACGCCACCTTTTCAATTACTGCTCCTTCAATCATTATTTCCCTTTCTGTGGCATACTTGTTCATCATTACTTTTGTTTTAGCCATATTCATCTTTAGTCCAAAATCCTTACTAACTGTGCATAACTGATTAAGATTTTCCTCTAATTCTTTGGGATCGTGGCTTATGACCACAATGTCATCTGCAAATCGTAAATGATTTAGGTACTCTCCGTTCACATTGACTCCTTTCTGCAACTAGTCTAATCTTCTGAAAGCTTTCTCAAGGGCAACAGTAAACAGCTTCAGAGATATTGTGACTCCTTGTCGAACTCCTTTCTCGATTTTAAATTTCCTACTGTCTTTGTCTAGTCTAATTAGCATTAGCATTAGCATTAGTAGAGGCATTTGATGCAAGAAAGCAAGCTTATGCAGCATCAGCCAAAAAAAAAAAAAAAAAAAAAAGTAACATAAATAAATAAAAATAACCACTTCCACTTCACCCCTCTGTTCGTTCGAAATACCTGTCCAGCTGAGCCTTAAACTTATTTAGGCTATCAACTTCCACGACAAGGGATGGAAGTCTGTTCCACCCACCAACCACCCGCTGGCTAAAGGCAAATTTCCGCACATCTATCCTACATCTGTCTTTCCTCAATTTGAATTTATGCCCTCTCAGGTGATTTTTCTGAGCTAGAGGAAGAATCCCATCAGCATTGAGCATGCTCAAACCATTCAAGGCTTTGTACACCTCTATCAGATCACCCCGCTGGTACCTAGTTTCCAGACACTGTAATTTGCAAAACTTAAGCCTTTCTTCGTAAGAGAACCCCTTTGTCCCATTCACCAATCTAGTTGCCCTTCTCTGTACTCGTTCCAGCAGCTCTACATCCTTCCTGAAATGAGGCCTCCAGGCCTGTATACAGTACTCTAGGTGTGGCCTGACCATTGCCTTATACAAGGGAATAATCACCTCCTTATCCCTGCTAGAAAAATTCCTATATATCATTGACAATACACCATGAGCTACTCTTGCAGCTCGTCTGCACTGCTCAGAGAACTTCATATCTGCCTGCACCACCACCCCCAGGTCCCTTTCATTCTCTACCACTGTCAGTGTAGTACCACAGAGTTGATACGTTGCTCTGGGGTTGCTGTTTCCCATATGTAGTACTTTACATTTGTCAATGTTAAACTTCATTTGCCACCTCGAAGCCCATCTGCTCAACCTTTCCAAATCCTGTTGCAGCAGCATAGTGTCAGTAGTGTCCTTGACAACCCTGCCAACCTTCGTATCGTCTGCAAACTTGGACATTAAGCCTGATATACCATCATCAATATCATTTATAAATACAGAAAACAATAAAGGCCCCAATACTGAACCCTGAGGGACTCCACTAATAACATTAGTCCACGATGAGCAGTGTCCATTGATTACCACTCTCTGTCTTCTCCCCCTCAACCACCCCTTTATCCATAGCAGCAACTTGCCTCCAATGCCACACTGCTCCAATTTGTGCAGCAGTCTTCCATGTGCAACAGTATCAAAAGCCTTTCTAAGATCCAAGTATATAATATCAAAGTTATTCCCTGCATCCAGTTCTTTTGTGACTGCATCATAGTATCCAATCAAATTGGTCAGGCAAGACTTCCCCTTAACAAAACCATGCTGTGTCCTAGCTATAACTGAAGTCTTGTCTAGATGATCCTGCAGTGCTTCTTTCACCAGTGCCTCCATTAATTTTCCGGGAACAGAAGTTAAACTCACAGGTCTATAATTACTTGTGTCAGCCTTTGATCCCCCTTTGTGAATTGGGGTCACATTTGCACATCTCCAGTCAATGGGTACCTCCCCTGAGTCCAAGGAAGCTCTCATAATTATGGCTAAGGGTTTGCTTACCTCCTTTGCTGCCTCCTTTAATATAACTGGATAGATCCCATCCACCCCAGGTGCCTTTCTTGTGTTTATCTTCAACAATTTCTCCTCCACTTTGCTCTCAGTTATTACAAGATTCTCTAGCTTACTGCTAGAGTTGAATACACCTCTGGCATTCCCCTCGCTGAATAACTCCTCATGTGTGAATGTCGATGCAAAATATTCATTTAGTTTGTTAGCTACCCGAGCAGGGTCATCAACAGTTGACCCATCGATCTCAAGTGGACCAATCTGATTCATCCCCTTCCTTCTAGAGTTTACATAAGTAAAGAACTCTTTGCTGTTTTTCTTCGCATCCCTTGCCAAGGAGCTCTCGTAATCTGCCTTCGCCTGCCTAACCTCCTTTGTAACTTGGTTACAGATCAACTTGTATCTATCATAGGCTTCCATGTCACCCATTAATTTATATGTATCCCATGCATTTTTCTTCTCTGCCACATGTCTCATTAGTTCATCTGACAACCATTTAGGCCTAAACCTTGAACAATATTTCTTAGTTGGTATGTAAAGCCTAGTAGCTTCCACAATAAGTTCTTTGAATGCTTCCCATTTTGAATTTGCTGTTGGCAATATCATCAGTTGATCCCACTGTATAGAATTTAAATACTGTCTCAGTCCATTGTAGTCGCCTTTACGAAAGCAATACCCCTTCCCTTTACCCCTAATGGTAGTTACCTCTTTGAGTAACTCCCACTTCAGCACACTGTGATCACTGCCACCTAGTGGTTCATTTATCTGCAGATTCTTAATGCATGAAGAATCACTGCTGATAATCAAATCAAGAGTATTACTCCCTCTAGTTGCCTCCCGAACATGCTGATGTAGAAAACAATCATCCAATAAATCCACAAAAGCCTTGCTACTGTGTGAGTGACCAGCCCCCAAATTCCAGTCAATATCTGGGAAATTAAAATCCCCCATTATAAGACTCTCTGATTTACTGGCCCACTCTATTTCTCCGAACAGTTTCTTATTATACTCATCAGAGTCATTAGGCCTATAGCACACTCCTACTCTCAATTTTGATCTCCCAATGCTTATGTCACACCAAACTGACTCGACACTGCACTGTCCAGCGATGTCGACTGGCTTCACTTCCTTGGATTTTATGTGTTTTTTAACTAATAGCATAACCCCTCCTCCCTTCCTATCCTGTCTATCCTTTCTGTAGACATTGTACTCCCCAAATTCCAGTTCTGCATTTCTTATATCTGTGTGACACCACGTCTCTGAAATCCCCACAATATCTGCCTTTGATGTTTTGAGCAATACCTCAAATTCATCAAATTTATTTACTAAACTCCTAGCATTGGTGTACACACAAGTATACATGCACCTGTTCTTTTTCTTAGCTACCCTAACACAACCCATGTGTTTACTTGTACCCCAATGATTCCCAGCAGTCTCTGAAATATCCTGCATCTTATTTTCCAGGCTGCGGCTCATTCCAATAGAAGCAGTGCAAGAATCACTTTCACCTCTGCCAGTGGCTACTGTTAATCTATTAGTCCTTGTATCCCCCCAATCTAGCAGTTTTCCGACCCACCTAACATTGCCTCGATAGCATCAGCAAACATTCTTGCACCCTTTCTATTTAAGTGTATCCCATCCCTGTAGAAGCAGTCTCTCCTGTTAACAAGTACAGACCAGGCTGAAAAAAATTCTACCCCTTGAGCCCTGCACAATCTTTCCAGGGCCGAATTGATTGACAGGGCTCTCATCATATACTCCCTCCTATCGTGTCTGGGCAGAATTGCAGACACTTTCAATTTCAACCCTATTTCACGGCTTTTTTTCATCAGTGACCTGTACTTGTCAAGTAATTCCGCCGGTCTCCTACTCTTAATGTCATTAGTGCCAACGTGTACAACTATATCACCTTTTGTGCCCTTAAAAGATGATATCCGCTCTACAACGTCATCAACTTTTGCCCCTGGCAGACATACCCTGGTCCTATTCCACCTATCCTTTTTACAAAGCATGTTTCCCGTTTCCCTGACAATAGAGTCACCAACAACTACTAGTTCCTTTGGGACCAGCGCATTCTGCCTTGGGGTTGCCGCTGTGTTCCGCGATGACCAAGTGCAAGCTCTGGCATTGGTGTGGGCAGCTGAGAGCTTGATGGGCCCCTCACTTGTAATCCTTCGAGGGCATCCACCCTATCCTTCAAGCTCTCATATAGGCCCATAACAACGCTGAGTTGTCGCCTTATCTCCTTACACTCCTTGCATCGCACACACACAAAGACATCCCCCATGGCAGTATCATGTCCCATACTTGACTGCTCCGCAAACATCAAGCAAATAGTGCATCTTACAAGGCTGTGATTCAGAGGACAACTGCCCCCCTCAGTTCTCCCCTGGTCCACAGCATTCCCATTAGCTTGAGCCCTTTGCTTTGCTGCTCTGGTTTGAGTCATGATTTAGATTTACTTTCAATAAAATTTCAATTTCTGTACAAAATTAAATCCTAAACTTGTATCCAAACACAGTTATAACGCTATATTTATGTTTCAGTAACGAGTGTTATCTACGGAATATTTACGTTTCAGTAACGAGTGTTATCTACGAAATATTTACGTTTCAGTAACGAGTGTTATCTGCGAAATCCCTTTATATAACTTTCGTATCAAGTTATGTATTAATTATTTGTTTTTACTAATTATTTATGTTACGTAACCTAAGTGGTTATATGTATAATTAATTATGTTAAATAAAATTAATTATATTACGTTTGTAATCTAAGTCGTTATATGTATTTATTTAAACGTACAATTTAACTGCTAACGAAGTTCAACTAACGCTATCTAGTACGGTATATCGTATCACAAAGGCGGGAAAATTACGAACGGTTAGCGGAGTTGAAACACGTGGAAACCTTTACCGATACTTTTATGCAATTACAAGGCCGAGTAAACAATAATTACACCAAATTAATCAGAAAATCACAAAATAATGTTATACTACTAAATTTAAATCAAAAGTTTTAGAAAAACAATAATTTCAAATCAATAAATAAGAAAAATCCACTTAGCGGCTTTGAAAACGACCGTCTCTAGTAGCCTCGTCAGCAGACTCCTCGTCAGCAGACTAATAAAGGAGGTAGCACTCTCATATATTTTCTTCAAAATCATAATATATGGGGTATCTATGCCTTGTCTTTCCAGTGCCCTAAGCATTGCCTTATGCTGTATGGAGTCAAATACCTTTTCATAATCCACAAATGCCAGGCATAATGGTGTTTTATATTCATTTGCTTTCTCCATTAGCTGTTCTAAACTCCGCCATGGACGGTCCCAAGCCCGGCTGCGAAAGGAGGAGGGTGGTCATCCTGCCGAAATGACCAGAACCGGGAAACCGGGGAAACTAGGCAAGAAACCGCATGACCCTGCGGCACCTACAGCAGCATACTGGTTGCGTGGCCAACCGCCTCCCCCAGCTGCCAGCTAAGGACCAAAGAAGAAGAAGATTAGCTGTTCTATTACGTGAAGGTGATCCATAGTTGAGAAACCTGTCCTAAAGCCATCTTGCTCTTTCGGTTGATTCTCATCAAGTATTCTTTATAATCTGTTAGTAATGACCCTTGTGAACAACTTGTAGATGTGGGATAACAAGCTAATTCGTCTATAATTTCCAATTTCTGATTTATCTCCTTTCTTATGCAGCAAAACTATGATTGCATTATTCCACTGCTTAGGTGTCACACCTTTTCGAATGCACTTTGTGAAGAGCCTTGCCAGTTTTTGTGTTATGTCTCTTCCTCCCAATTTTAACAAGTCTATAGTAACTTCATCTTCCCCCGGGGCTTTCTGATTCTTCATTTTCTTCAATGCATGTTCTACCTCATCAGGAAGAATATCAGGTATGTCGTATGTATTGCTACTTTGCAATCCATCTTCCCCACTGCTGGCATCATTCCCTCACTCCTTGTATAATTCTCTATAGTAGTCTTCTGCTATTTGAATTATGCCTTCTCTGCTGTTTATAAGTACACCATCGCTATTCTTCAGTTTCAGTATCATTTGTCTTTCTGTATTACTGCTCATGGCTGCTGATTTAAATCCTTTGTTTTCCCTTAATGCTTGTTCTACTTTTCTTGTGTTAAATCTTCTTATGTCCTCTCTGAGTCTCTTTCTAATGGCTTTGCATAACTCAGTATACTCAATTTTCTCCCTGCCAGTGTTTTTCTTGCTCTTCATTTGTCGTCTTCAGTTCATCATGACAAGTGTTTCCTGACTAATTTTTTCTTCTTTGGATTTCTTTTTCCCTATAGGTTTCTTGGGCTTTATCATTTTCAGAAAGTTGTAATATTCCTCTTCGATATCTTGGTCCTGAGCAGTCTGCAGAAGCTCAAACTTGTTCTTAAGTTCCAGTACATACTACTTTTTCTCCTCTTCTGTTATCTCAAAGACCTTTGTATTATTTACTGAAGTCAGTTTTTTCCTTTCGTTTCCTACATTTATATCAAGTATACATCTTACCATTCTGTGATCACTTCCAACATTTACCTTATTCAGGACGGTAACATCATTCACAATATATCTTCTGTTAGTGAGGATGAAGTCGATTTCATTTGTTGTTAATCCATTTGGACTCTTCCATGTCCACTTTCTGTTCACCCTTTTCTTGAAAAAAGTGTTCATTAGTGAGAGTCCTTGAGATTCTGCAAATTCCACAACTCTTTCACCTCTTTCATTTCTTTCACCAATTCCAAAATTTTCTATAGTTCCCCTTTCTGCGCTGTTTTGTCTTTTTCCAACCTTAGCATTGAAGTCCCCCATAATAATAGGGTAATGGGGTTTCTGCTCATCTAGAAGACTCTCAATACTGGTGTACATTTCTTCAATCTCTTCATCATCATGGCTCGATGTTGGTGCATAAATCGTTATAATCTTTAGCTTGGTAATCTGGAGTATTAGTCTTGACACCCTCGGTGATGTACTTTTGAATTCCAAAATGTTGTTTTTAAAATCTTTATGGACCAGAAACCCAACTCCACCTTCACTCCTTTCACTGTTTCCATTGGTGTACAGCAGATTTCCACTTGATAAACTTATAAGTGATTCATTTCTTCTTCTTGTTTCAGCCAAACCGATGATATTCCAATTCACATTTTCTAATTCCTTTTCCAGCTCTAATATCCTGTCTTCACCGATGAATGATCTTACGTTATAACAGGCCAAGTTCAGTTTCCATGCATGGCAGCCTGGTCGTACCCAGATTTTCTTAGCACCCTCTGCTTCCACTCTGATCCTCTCGCTGCCATGAGGGAGAGTGAAAACTGCTGGGGACTGAGGGCCATTTGTTTTGTTGTGCTGTCATATGCTGGAGGGTTTGATCTTTTTCTCTTCACGCTGACCAGGCGTCTTGAAAAGAACCACTCTACATGTTCGTTGCCACCTAAGTGACGTAACAGGGCTGACCATCGAGAAGGTGTGCATGAGTGGATTTTAGGGAGGCAGGCCAACCGGACTTCTCCTAAATCTTCTGTAATAGAGAGATATTGGCTCCATCAGTGTTTTAGGCTGAGTGTCTGATAACACACAGGATACCTGTTCCCCTCTATACTTATATATAAAATAATTAATAAAATTAATTTTTACTTTGGTCCTGTGGAGTCATCACTTAAGTACGTATTTACTCAAGTGATGACTCCACTACCCGTTTCGTCCATATTAAAAACTAAATCACTAAACTAAATCAGGGTGGTAGTTGCCACCCTGATTTAGTTTAGTGGCAATAGAAACATCAAAACCAGATGTTTCTATTGCCACTTCAGCCAAGGATAAAGCTGACCTGCTAGCATCCTAGCAAGGTTGTTTGACGAATCTTGATGCTAAGACAGCCCCAGGTCCTGATGGTATTTTTCCACTTGTTCACAAAACCTGTGCTGCTGAACATACTTCTGTTCTATGTCTCCTTTTTTGCACTTTATTATTCCAAAAGTGTTTTTCCTTCTGCTTAGAAATTTGCTCGTATCCAGCCAGTTCCTTAAAAGGGTGACAAATCCCTCCCATCCAATTATCATCCCATTGAAATCCTCTTACTCTTTCCAAAGTAATGGAGAAATCAATTGACTGACAATTCTTAAACCACCTAGAAACCTTCCATCTGATCAACGATCGCCAGTGCAGATTCCATCAGCGTCGATCCACTGATGTAGCCAGGTGGGGAAGTGTAATACTTCGCAGTATAATAAAATTTTCTGTTTTTTTTTTTTTTTTATAAATGTGACGATCCAGAGCAAAAGTTAATTGCATAATTTAACATTATATGCTCCTGTAGCATTGACCTCGATCGCATAGTATGTTTGAATTAATATTGATCAAGATCAGTGATATTCTGGCTTACACTACCCATCTATAGGCTAATTCTATGGAAAAGTTTAGTGAACCTCAAGCAGTTGCTCTTGACATTTCAAAGGCTTTCGATCATGGTGTAAAGGTCTTCTAAATAAACTTCCATCTTATGGTTTGCCAACTATTTTTTGTAATTGGGTATCCAGTTGTCTCTCCGACCACTCACTGCAGGTGATGGTAGATTATTATTATTATTACTAGCTATATGGCACAAGGAAGCCAGAGACTTGTGCTGCACCAGCCAAAAAAAATTCCTGAGTTACCCTGGGAAATAGAGAGGGGGAGTCAAAAGGGAATCATCAAGAAAGAGAAGAATGATGATATCCAGCTCAGGACCCTGGATGTGCCAAGCAGTGTTTGCCCCAGAATATTTTGCCAGTTGGGTGGCATTATGATGTAGCCAGGTGGGGAAGTGTAATACTTCGCAATATATTAAAATTTTCTGTTTTTTTTTTTTTTTTTATAAATGTGACGATCCAGAGCAAAAATTAATTGCATAATTTAACATTATATGCTCCTGTAGCATTGACCTCGATCGCATAGTATGTTTGAATTAATATTGATCAAGATCATTGAACAGTACCGTATGGTACAGCAAGAATCACTTAAATTTTAGCTGGGCAGTCAGTTAAATTCAACAGGCAGTGCACCCATTTGATAGGTCCTGGGAAAAACAGTGGATGGATCTCTGTCTTCTAATTTCTCCACTAATGCAGTTGTTCCCCAAGGTTTGGTTCTTTCTTGCACTCTTTCCTCTTGACCTTCTTCCATTGACTGGAAATCCTATCTGTAGTTTTGCTGATGCTAGCGCATTGCATTCCATCTGTTTTGAGAAACCTTTCTCTGCTCAAACAGCTTCAACTTTTCTAATATCTGCTACCAATTCCTTAAATGCTGATCTCCAGGTAATTCTCCAGTTGGGCAAAGATAACTTAGTTGTTTTCAATCCTTCTAAAACTCAGTCTTGTCTTATATCTTGCAAAAAGGATTCTTCTGCTCCTATGCTTATCTTCGATAACTCAGATTTCTACGCAACATGATATATCTCTAATTGGAAATTACCCTTACTTCTAATCTCTCTTGGCATAAGCACATTACAAATATTGCTTCCTCTGCATCTAAAAAACTGGGTTTTCTCTTTTACTCTCAGCGTTACTTTTCTTCTAAGCATCTGTTCACTCTGTACAAATTGCAAATCTGCCCTACCATGGAATATTGCTCCCACATCTGGGGTAGTGCACCCAAAACTTCTCTCAGACTTGCAGATTCCATTGAGAAGAGGGAAGTTAGGTTAATTAACAACATCTTGAACAGAATCTCTCCACTTCATAGATGTCTTGGCACCTCCGTAGCCAGGTGGGCAGGAGCAGCAGTGCGTAGAACATGCTTCTTGATTAGGCTGGGGTTCGAGCCCGTGACCACCAAATACAGAGGTTGTGGAAAGGTCAGGGAATGACCACTGCATATCCCCGGAGCAATATGGCCCTAGTTGCTAATGCTCCTAAAAACCAAATAACAATAACATAGATGTTCTGTTTCTGTTGCATGCCTTTTCTATAGATACTTTATGGGCACTGTTCTTCTGAATTGGCTTCTATAATTCCTGCTCTCTTTCAAAGCAGTCTGAATTGGCTTCTATAATTCCTGCTCTCTTTCAAAGCAGAAATGGTAATGTGCTGTTACCATTCAACATTTTTTTACTGTCCAACTTCAAACTTACAGAACCAACTTTTCTTCTTCCTCGTCTATTGACTCAACTTTTGTTTCTTGAACAATCTTCCTCTATACATATTTTCCGATAATTAAAATCCACAGAAGCTCAAGTCTAATGTCATAAAAAAAAAAAAAAAAAAAAAATTTGCAATTTTTTTGAGCACTATTGTATATATAATCTCTATAAATATATAATGGTGGACAAAAAAAAACTGCATCACTTGTGAATTTTGTAAATAATGTGTTTTGCACCATTATGGGTTGCAGAAATGTTTGAAGTGCATTTGTTAAATGGGATATATGATTTTACTCTGTGAATGAAATCCAATAAAGACTCCACCTGTATACCTAATTGCTATATCTTCCCAAAGGTAAAATACATAATGCCTGACCAATTTGATTGGATACTATGATGCAGTCACAAAAGAGCTGGATACAGGGAATAACTGATATTATATACTTGGATCTTAGAAAGGCTTTTGATACTGTTGCACATGGAAGACTGCTGCACAAATTGGAGCAGTGTGGCATTGGAGGCAAATTGCTGCTATGGATAAAGGGGTGGTTGAGGGGGAGAAGACAGAGAGTGGTAATCAATGAACACTGCTCATCGTGGACTAATGTTATTAGTGGAATCCCTCAGGGTTCAGTGTTGGGTCCATTATTGTTTCCTGTATTTATAAATAATATTGATGATGGTATATCAAGCTTAATGTCCAAGTTTGCAGATAATACAAAGGTTGGCAGGGTTGTTAAGGATACTACT
Organism: Mastigoproctus giganteus; assembly: GCF_048544385.1. Lineage (NCBI taxonomy): Eukaryota > Metazoa > Arthropoda > Arachnida > Uropygi > Thelyphonidae > Mastigoproctus > Mastigoproctus giganteus. The sequence goes on along the minus strand of NC_143585.1, from coordinate 3,569,032 downwards.
GACACTATGCTGCTGCAACAGGATCTGGAAAGGTTGAGCAGATGGGCTGAGAGGTGGCAAATGAAGTTTAACATTGACAAATGAAAAGTACTACATAGGGGAAACTGCAACCCCAGAGCAATGTATCAACTCTATGGTACTACACTGACAGTGGTAGAGAATGAAAAGGACCTTGGGATAATTGTGCAGGCAGATATGAAGTTCTCTGAGCAGTGCAGATGGGCTGCAAGAGTAGCTCATGGTCTTGTCAATGATATACAAGGAATTTTTCTAGCAGGGATAAGGAGGTGATTATTCCCGTGTATAAGGCAATGGTCAGGCCACACCTTGAGTACTGTATACAGGTCTGGAGGCCTCATTTCAAGAAGGATGTAGAGCTGCTGGAACGAGTACAGAGAAGGGCAACAAGATTAGTGATTGGAACAAAGGGTTGCTCTTACGAAGAAAGGCTTAAGAATTTTTCAAATTACAGTGTCTGGAGACTAGGCACCGGCGAGGTGATCTGATAGAGGTGTATAAAGCCTTGAATGGTTTGAGCATGCTCAATGCTGATGGGATTCTTCCTCTTGCTCAGAATAATCACCTGAGAGGGCATAAATTCAAATTGAGGAAAGACAGATGTAGGATAGATGTGCAGAAATTGCCTTTAGCCAGTGGGTAGTTGGGTGGTGGAGCAGACTTCCATCCCTTGTTGTGGAAGTTGATAGCCTAAATAAATTTAAGGTGCAGCTGGACAGGTATTTCAAACGAACGAAGGGGTGAAGTGGAAGTGGGTTTTTTTTTTTTTTTTTGGCTGATGCTGCATAAGCTTGCTTTCTTGCATCATATGCCTCTACTAATGCTAATGCTAATAATTAATGGAAATATGAGAAATCATGTAATGGCAATCATGACAACCAGACATGTTTTATTGCATTTACGTGTACAAACTGAAATGACAAGTTAATGTAATAGTATTATGTACCGTAAATCAGCAAAATAAGTTCTCAATATTTTGCTGTTCCTCCTCGAGCTGCAATTAGTCTTGCAACAATCTGGCAGAGAGTTAATCAACTTCTGGACATACAGTTACCCAATTTTGGTACCACACCCTTACAATGCTCTGCTGCAGCTGAATCTTACTTGTTGGTTTCTTCTGTGAAATTTTAGACATTATGTACCAGTAATTTTCAATAAGGTTCAAATCTGACTGCTGGCAGGCCAGTTCAACACTGGAATGCCACATTTCTGAGGTATGACTGCACCTTAAGGGAGAAAAAGGAGGGAAAACATTGGTGTAAGTAAATCTAAATAGCATAAAATGGCAAGGTGCTGAGTCCTGTTGAAAAATGCAGTTTTGGAAGTCTGTATGGTGATCCCTAATGACAGGTTTCAGGCACTCCTCCAAGACAGCAGCATAGGTTTCTGCATTCACCGTTCCGTTAATAAACTTAATTCGCCCCACCCCTTTGCTTGTTATGCATCCCCAGACCATCTGACTGGCAGGGAACTTTACAGTCAGCATTATGCAGTCAGGATGGTATGCCTCCTATTTTCGTCTTCTGACATATCACTTCCCACCGGAGCCATGCAGGTTGAATTTTGATTCATCAGAAAAGATGACTGTCCCATTGCTCTTTTGTCCACGAAGCAAAACATGCATTTTAACCCAACCAAGTCACTTCTTCCTCATTTGTTGGGTCAACAAAGGCTTCTTCTTGGGCCGATAGGCATGCAGACCACATTCCAAAAATCATTTTTGGATAGTTCGTGCACTTGTTTCAACACCAGAGGTCATCTCAAAGTTCAGTTTTAGATCAGGAGCACTAGCATGGTGATTACAAAGCGTACCCATTTCAAATATCAATCTTGGGAAAGCGTAGTCACTTTCTTACTGCGTGATCCAGGTCTTCTCTTCGCATCACCGGTTTCACGCTTTAATTTCAGCACCTGGGATACTGTTGACTCGTGGCAGCCTATTTTATCAGCGATAGCACATGTAGAAAGCCCTTCGCAGGACAGATCAACAGCTACACTTTTTTCTCTTGGTGTCAACTGAACATATGGAGCCATGCTTACACCTAGGCATAACAGGATACTAATCAGTGTGTATACCCTTACAACACCATATTTATAGAAACAGCTGATGCAATACCTTGCAATTACTGTCTGATGCAATTGATCAGACAGTAATTTATAGAAATTGTTCAAAAGCTTTACCTTTGCTTTGCGACAAACAAAATGACTGAAATCAAACAATATCTTATAGGTTTCACTACAACTGTTACTTTTTTTTAAGGTAATGCAGAGGTTTTGTGTGCCACTGTATACAAAAAGGTAAAGTTTTTGAACAATTTCTTAAACTCATTCTGAACATATTACCTAATAGCAAACTATTCTTAATAATCTGTTTCAAATAAATTAAATACCAGTAACATTACTGATATTCAAACATTTGACTTTGTCTTTTCACAAGCATTAATCTGGATAATCTAAAAAAAAATGTTCTTCATAAAATTTATCACGAACACAAGCAGGTAATTAAATGTAATGCTACTTTCTGAAATAATCTGGTCAATCTATTTATTTTCAATAATTTTGTTTTTGAACAGAATTATTAACAAATTCAAGGCCCGCCAATGGGCAGTCCTGTTTCGTGTATTATTGCCAATTTATAGCTTAACCGGTTTGAAGTCTCCTTTCCCAAGGACATCATATTCTTTGGATATGTTGATGACGTGTGTTTAATTGTCCAAAATTTCTTGAAGATTTTTCCATCTATATCCCTAGGAACTAACTTTGGAAAAAACTAATTTTTTTAACCATGTAGCTAATTATCTAGACTTCGATGCATGTATTAATGATAAGTCTACTATCATTGACATTTTAATAAATATGATGCCTTTAATTTAATGTGGTCAACTTTACTCATTGGCTATCCAATATTTCAAAAAAGTATCCATTCCAATATTCTTTCTCAGTCTCAGGATTGTATCTATTTGTAGTGATTTCAATATTGCTATTAATAACATTAGAAAATTATCTTACACTTATTGATAATTTATTTCCCTTGACTTATCTACAGTAATGTTTTCATAAGGCATTTAATATTATTAATCTCAAAAAACTATTACCTAATCAGATTTGTCTGAATCAAATTCTCAACTAAATTATATCTTATTTTTGTCTAATTACATTTGGCTTCATTCCTCTCCTTAGATAAAAGCTTAATATTCCTAGATCGGCTAGATTTTCAGTGAATTCCTTTTCCCTATCTCATTTGTTGGGTTTGTATAATTTGTACATAACACACCTTGTTGCTGTTTTGCAGTGGAAAACATGTACCTATGAATGCAATTTGCAGAATGTTTGTACATAAATACTGTACCCCTAATCACTGGGTGTCATCTTTTTTTTTTTTTTTTCATAACTTCTCTTACTTTTTTTTTCCCCCTTTTTTTTGCGTTGAGGTTGGATTGTAGCATCTTATCTGGTGATATTTCACATTTTTCAGCTTAAGCGTATGGCTCAGACAGCAGCCTAAATGCCTTGTCTTCTGGCATTTAATTTTAGCTACTTTTACATCCCAATAATATTAAAAAAAAACATATATATTTAAATACATATTCCTTCCAGACACAATTTTGACCACTTGAGGTTGCTATTGTCATCATCCTTATATAGTATTCATTCACACACACATGCGTCTTTGACTCCGGTCCCATCTTGTGGTAATCGTTCATTATGTTAGGTAAGTTCTTTAACCATTTTGTCTATACTTTTTTCCCTTGTTTTCTCTGTCCACTGTATTTATATAATATATATTTCAACAATGCATTTATTTTGACTCGAGGCTCATTATTATGTTAATAGTACTTTATGTTAATTGAATACTTTAGCTGTTCCGTCTTTACATTTTTCGTTCGTCACGTCAACCATAAAATACATGCCTGCTTTATATATCCTCCATCACTTTCTTTATATCTAAACTATGTTCTACTCTAAATTTAAATCTTCCTTATTTCACGTTATTAATTTTGCTCAGCTATGGCACGTACTTTGTGTTAGAGAGAGAACATTATATTATCATTTTTTTGTGCAATTCGGTGGTTGACACTTGAGGAGATGCCAGGGTTGTGCAATCATCATCATCAGCCATTTTCAATCCACTGCAGGATGAAGGCCTCTCCAGCAACTTTCCAGTTCCTTCTGTTTTGAGCATTGGCCATCCATCTACTACCCAAAAACTCATGAATTTCATCTATCCATCTCCGCCTTTGTCTTCCAGGTTTTCTTCTAGCTCCTCTTGGGTACCATTCTGTTATTTTCTTAGTCCATCTGTCATCATGTCTTCGAGCTATGTGTCCTGCCCAAGACCATTTTAGTTCTTTAGTTTTGATAAGAATGTCCTTTACTTGAGTTTGCTGCCTAATCCATGTGTTTCTCTTCTTATCTAACAGTCTGATTCCCAATATAATTCGTTCCATTCTTCGCTGTGTAGTTCTTAGCTTCTCTTCCATTCTTTTGGTGAGTGCCCAAGTTTCACTTCCATAAGTCATGGTGGGGAGTATACATTGATTCATTATTTTACGTTTCAAACAAACTGGGATATTGCTCTTCAGTATGTGACTATATTTCCTGAATGCTATCCATCCAAAATTTATTCTTCTCTTGACTTCCAGCCATTTATCATTATTACAGCTAATAACTTGTCCCAGATAAGTGTATGACTCCACCTTTTCAATTACTGCTCCTCCAATCATTATTTCCCTTTCCGTGGCATACTTGTTCATCATTACTTTTGTTTTAGCCATATTCATCTTTAGTCCAAAATCCTTACTAACTGTGCATAACTGATTAAGATTTTCCTCTAATTCTTTGGGATCGTGGCTTATGACCACAATGTCATCTGCAAATCGTAAATGGTTTAGGTACTCTCCGTTCACATTGACTCCTTTCTGCGACCAGTCTAATCTTCTGAAAGCTTCCTCAAGGGCAGCAGTAAACAGCTTCGAAGATATTGTGTCTCCTTGTCGAACTCCTTTCTCGATTTTAAATTTGCTACTGTCTTTGTCTAGTCAAATAAAGGATGTAGCACTCTCATATATTTTCTTCAAAATCATAATATATGGAGTATCTATGCCTTGTCTTTCCAGTGCCCGAAACATTGCCTTATGCTGTATGGAGTCAAATGCCTTTTCATAATCCACAAATGCCAGGCATAATGGTGTTTTATATTCATTTGCTTTCTTCATTAGCTGTGATATTACGTGAAGGTGATCCATAGTTGAGAATCCTGTCCTAAAGCCAGCTTGCTCTTTCGGTTGATTCTCATCAAGTATTCTTTCTAATCTGTTAGTAATGACCCTTGTAAACAACTTGTAAATATGGGATAACAAGCTAATTGGTCTATAATTTCCAATTTCTGATTTATCTCCTTTCTTATGCAGCAAAACTATGATTGCATTATTCCACTGCTTAGGCATCACACCTTTTCTAATGCACTTTGTGAAGAGCCTTGCCAGTTTTTGTGTTATGTCTCTTCCTCCCAATTTTAACAACTCTACAGTAGCTTCCTCTTCCCCCGGGGCTTTCCGATTCTTCATTTTCTTCAATGCATGTTCTACCTCATCAGGAAGAATATCGGGTATGTCGTATGTGTTGCTACTTTGCAATCCATATTCCCCACTGCTGGTATCATTCCCTCGCTCCTTGTATAATTCTCTATAGTAGTCTTCTGCTATTTGAATTATGCCTTCTCTGCTGTTTATAAGTACACCATCGCTATTCTTCAGTTTCAGTATCATTTGTCTTTCTGTATTACTGCTCATGGCTGCTGATTTAAATCCTTTGTTTTCCCTTAATGCTTGTTCTACTTTTCTTGTGTTAAATCTTCTTATGTCCTCTCTGAGTCTCTTTCTAATGGCTTTGCATAACGCAGTATACTCAATTTTCTCCCTGTCAGTGTTTTTCTTGCTCTTCATTTGTCGTCTTTGGTTTATCATGACAAGTGTTTCTTGACTAATTTTTTCTTCTTTGGATTTCTGTTTCCCTATAGGTTTCTTGGGCTTTATCACTTTCAGAAAGTTGTAATATTCCTCGTCGATATCTTGGTCCTGAGCAGTCTGCAGAAGCTCAAACTTGTTCTTAAGTTCCAGTACATACTGCTTTTTCTCCTCCTCTGTTATTTCAAAGACCTTTGTATTATTTACTCGAGTCAGTTTTTTCCTTTCCTTTCCTACATCTATATCAAGTGTACATCTTACCATTCTGTGATCACTTCCAACATTTACCTTATTCAGGACGGTAACATCATTCACAATATATCTTCTGTTAGTGAGGATGAAGTCGATTTCATTAGTTGTTAATCCATTTGGACTCTTACATCCACTTTCTGTTCACCCTTTTCTTGAAAAAAGTGTTCATTACTGACAGTCCTTGAGATTCTGCAAATTCCACAAGTCTTTCACCTCTTTTATTTCTTTCACCAATTCCAAAATTTCCTATAGTTCCTCTTTCTGCGCTGTTTTGCCTTTTTCCAACCTTAGCATTGAAGTCCCCCATAATAATAGTGTAGTGGGTTTTCTGCTCATCTAGAAGACTCTCAATTTCAGTGTACATTTCTTCAACCTCTTCATCATCATGGCTCGATGTTGGTGCATAAATCATTATAATCTTCAGCTTGTACCTCTTAGAAATCTTGAATATTAGTCTTGACACCCTTGGTGATGTACTTTTGAATTCCAAAATGTTGTTTTTAAAATCTTTATGGACCAGAAACCCAACTCCACCTTCACTCCTTTCACTGTTTCCATTGGTGTACAGCAGATTTCCACTTGATAAACTTATAAGTGATTCATTTCTTCTTCTTGTTTCAGCCAAACCGATGATATTCCAATTCACAATTTCTAATTCCTTTTCCAGCTCTAATATCCTGTCTTCACCGATGAGTGATCGTACGTTATAACAGGCCAAGTTCAATTTCCATGCATGGCAGCCTGGTCGTACCCAGAGATTCTTAGCACCCTCTGCTTCCACTCTGATCCTCTCGCTGCCGTAAGAGGGAGAGTGAAAGCTGCTGGGGACTGAGGGCCATTTGTATTGTTGTGCTCTCATTGCTGGAGGGTTTGGTCTTTTCCTCTTCACGCTGACCAGGCGTCTTGAAGAGAACCACTCTACACGTTCGTTGCCACCTAAGTGACGTAACAGGGCTTACCATCGAGAAGGTGTGCATGAGTGGATTTTAGGGAGGCAGGCCAACCAGACTTCTCCTAAATCTTCTGTAATAGAGAGATATTGGATCCATCAGTGTTTTAGGCTGAGTGTCTGATAACACACAGGATACCTGTTCCCCTATGCTGCAATATATTTTTATCTTGTATATAAATTTTTTATTGTGCTTTTTTCCCTTTTCAATATCTATACTTCCTCTTCCTTTTCTCATCATTCCCCTTTGTCTTCTCCCATTTCTCTTTTTTTCTTTTCAACTTTCATTAATTTAATGCATAACACAATCTATATAACACACACACACACACACACACACACACACACACACACACACACACACACACACACACACACACACTTGAGAACTAAGTTCTCAAGTGTGTGTGGGTGAGACATAAGCAAGGGGCAAGCAAAAATGGAGTAGGAGTGTGTACAGGTATAATGACTCTGATGAGTATAATGAACTATACAGAGAAATAGAGTGAGCCAGTAAACCAAACTGTCTTATAATGGGGGATTTTAACTTCCCAAATATTGACTGGAACTTGTGTTTGGTCACTCACACAATAGCAAGACTTTTGTGGATTCACTGGATGATTGTTTTCTACAGTAGCATGTTCGAGAGGAAAAATAAGATGGGGTAATACCCTTGAACTGATTATCAGCAGTGATTATTCATGCATTAAGAAACTGCAGATACAAACCACAAGGTGAGAATTATTAAATGTACTGATGTGAGATTTACTCACAGATGTAACTACCATCAGCGATAAAGGGAAGGGTTTTATTTTCGTAAAGGTGACTACACTGGTCTCAGACAGTTTTTAAATTTTATACAGTGGGGCCAACTGATTTACCAACAGCAAATTCTAAATGGGAAGCATTCAAGGAATTAATCTTGGAACCTATTAGACTTTTCATACCAACTAAGAAATACTGCTTAAGGTTTAGGCCTAAACGGATATCGAATGAACTAATGAGACTCGTGACAGAGAAGAAAAATGCATGCGATGCAAATAAATTATCAGGTGACAGAGAAGCCTAGGGTAGATTATAAACTAGCCTGTAACCAAGTCACAAAGGAGGTTAGGTAGGTATTGACAACAGATTACAAGAAATGTTTGGCAAATGATTCAAATAAAAAAGGCTAAGACTCCTTCACTTATGTAAGCTCTAGAACGAAGGGGACAAATCAGATTGGCCCATCTTTTATCGATGGTTCGACTGTTGATAATCCTGCTGAGGTAGCTGGCAAACCGAATGAGTATTTTGCATCTAAATTTAAACATGAGGAATCCTGTAGAAAAGTGGAGACCAGAAGTTTATAAAATTCTAATAGGGAGCTAAATGACTTTGTAATAACTGAGAAGAAAGTGGAGGAGAAATTGTAGAAGTTAAACATAAGAAAGACACCTGGGTGGATGGATGGGAAGTATCCAGTTATATTAAGGGGGCAACAAACAAAGTAAGTAAACCATTAAGCATAATAATGAGAGTATCCTTGGATTCAGGGCAGGTCCCCATGAACTGAAGCAGTGAAAATGTATCCCCAATTCACAACAGGGATGGGGAATCAAAGGGTTACAATTAATTACAGACCTGTTAGTTTAAGTAATGAAGTCACTGGTTAAAGATGGGCTGAGAGGTGGCAAATGAAGTTTAACATTGACAAATGTAAAGTACTACACATGGGAAACAGCAACCCCAGAGCAACGTATCAACTCTGTGGTACTACACTGACAGTGGTAGAGAATGAAAGGGACTTGGGGGTGGTTGTGCAGGCAGATATGAAGTTCTCTGAGCAGTGCAGACGGGCTGCAAGAGTAGCTCATGGAGTATTGTCAATGATATACAGGAATTTTTCCAGCAGGGATAAGGAGGTGATTATTCCATTGTATAAGGCAATGGTCAGGCCACACCTAGAGTACTGTATACAGGTCTGGAGGCCTCATTTCAAGAAGGATGTAGAGCTGCTGGAACGAGTACAGAGAGGGGAAACAAGATTAGTGAATGGAACAAAGGGGTGCTCTTACGAAGAAAGGCTTAAGTTTTGCAAATTACAGTGTCTGGAGACTAGGCACCAGCGAGGTGATCTGATAGAGGTGTATAAAGCCTTGAATGGTTTAAGCATGCTCAATGCTGATGGGATTCTTCCTCTAGCTCAGAAAAATCACCTGAGAGGGCATAAATTCAAATTGAGGAAAGACAGATGTAGGATAGACGTGCGGAAATTTGCCTTTAGCCAGTGGGTGGTTGGTTGGTGGAACAGACTCCCATCCCTTGTGGTGGAGGTTGATAGCCTAAATAAGTTTAAGGCTCAGCTGGACAGGTATTTTGAACGAACAGAGGGGTGAAGTAGAAGTGGGGTTTTTTTTTTTTTTTTTTTTGGCTGATGCTGCATAAGCTTGCTTTCTTGCATCAAATGCCTCTACTAATGCTAATGCTAAAGAAATGCAGATATGCACAATCATCTAGACAACACTGCAGTTATAGTTCAGACACAGCAGGGGTTTGTTAAAGGGATATCTTGCCTGACCAATTTGATTGGATACTACAATGTGGTCACAAAGGAACTGAATACAAAAAATAATTTTGATATCATATACTTGGATTTCAGGAAAGCTTTTCACACTGTTGTGCATTGAAGATTACTGTACAAATTGGAGCAGTATGATATTAAGGATAAGTTGCTACAATGGATAAAAGGATGGTTGAGTGGGAGAAGACAGAGTGGTAATCAATGGAAGTTGCTCTTCATGGACTTATGTTAGTGGAGTCCCCAGGATTTGGTGTTGGGACCATTGTTGATTTCTATATTTAGTTGTATGCCGTACTAGATAGCATTAGTTGAACTTCGTTAGCAGTTAAATTGTACGTTTAAATAAATACATATAACGACTTAGATTACAAACGTAATATAATTAATTATATTTAACATAATTAGTAACATAACGTAATTAATTATAATTAATTAATAAATTAATAGAATCATGACTCAGACCAGAGCAGCAAAGCAAAAGGCTCAAGCTAATGGAAGCGCTGTGGCTCAGAGCAGAACTGAGGGGTGCAGTTGTCCTCTGACTCACAGCCTTATAAAATGCACTGTTTGCTTGATGTTTGCAGAGCAATCGGGTACGGGACATGATACTGCCAAGGGGGATGTCTTTGTGTGTGCGCGATGCAAGGAGTGTATCGATATCAGGCAACAACTCGGCGTTCTTGTGGGCCTATATGAGAGCTTGAAGGACAGGGTGGATGCCCTCGAAGAAACTAAATTGAGGGGCCCATCAAGCTCTCAGCTGCCCACATCAACCCCAGAGCTTGCACTTGGGCATCGCGTGACACAGAGACAACCCCCAAGGCAGAATGCGCTGGTCCCGAAGGAACTAGTAGTTGTTGGTGACTCTATTGTCAGGGAAACGGGGAACATGCTTCGTAAAAAAGATAGGTGGAACAGGACCAGGGTATGTCTGCCAAGGGCAAAGGTTGATGACGTTGTAGAGCGAATATCATCTTTTAAGGGCACAAAAGGTGATATAGTTGTACACGTTGGCACTAATAATATTAAGAGCAGGAGACCGGCAGAATTACTTAACAAGTACAGGTCACTGTTGAACAAAAGCCGAGAATTAGGGTTGAATTTGAAAGTGTCTGCAATTCTGCCCAGACACGATAGGAGGGAGTATATGATGAGAGCCTTGTCGATCAATTCGGCCCTGGAAAGATTGTGCAAGGCTCAAGGGGTAGAATTTTTTTCAGCCTGGACTGTACTTGTTAACAGGAGAGATTGCTTCTACAGGGATGGGATACACTTAAATAGAAAGGGTGCAAGAATATTTGCTGATGCTATCGAGGCAGTGTTAGGTGGGTCGGAAAACTGCTAGCTTGGGGGGGGAGACAAAGACCAATAGATTGACAGTAGCCACTGGCAGAGGTGAAAGAGATTCTTGCACTGCTTCTATTAGAATGAGCAGAAGCCTGAAAAACAAGATGCATGGTATTTCAGAGAGTGCTGGGAGCCATTGCGGTACAAGTAAACACATGGGTTGTGTTAGGGTAGCTAAGAATAGAAACAGGTGCAGGTATACTTGCGTGTACACCAATGCTAGGAGTTTAGTAAATAAATTTGATGAATTTGAGGTATTGCTCAAAACATCAAAGGCAGATATTGTTGGGATATCAGAGACGTGGTGTCACACAGATATAAGGGATGCAGAACTGGAATTTGGGGAGTACATCGTCTACAGAAAGGATAGACAGGATAGGAAGGGGGAAGGGGTTATGCTATTAGTTAAGAAACACTTAAAAACCAAGGAAGTGAAGCCAGTCGACATCGCTGGACAGTGCAGTGTTGAGTCAGTTTTGTGTGACATAAGCATTGGAAGATCAAAATTGAGAGTAGGAGTGTGCTATAGGCCTAATGACTCTGATGAGTATAATAAGGAACTGTACAGGGAAATAGAGTGGGCCAGTAAATCAGAGAGTCTTATAATGGGAGATTTTAATTTCCCAGATATTGACTGGAATTTGGGGGCTGGTTACTCACACACTAGCAGGGCTTTTGTGGATTTATTGGATGATTGTTTTCTACATCAGCATGTTCGGGAGGCAACTAGAGGGAGTAATACTCTTGATTTGATTATCAGCAGGAATTCTTCATGCATTAAGAATCTGCAGATAAAAGAACCACTAGGTGGCAGTGATCACAGTGTGCTGAAGTGGGAGTTACTGAAAGAGGTAACTACCATTAGGGGTAAAGGGAAGGGTTATTGCTTCCGTAAAGGCGACTACGATGGACTGAGACAGTATTTAAATTCTATACAGTGGGACCAACTGATGATGTTACCAACAGCAAATTCAAAATGGGAAGCATTCAAAGAACTTATCTTGGAAGCTACTAGGCTTTACATACCAACTAAGAAATATTGTTCAAGGTTTAGGCCAAAATGGATGTCAGATGAACTAATGAGGCATATGGCAGAGAAGAAAAATGCATGGGATACTTACAAATTAACACATGACACAGAAGCCTATGATAGATACAAGTTGATATGCAACCAAGTTACAAAGGAGGTTAGGCAGGCGAAGGCAGATTACGAGAAATCCTTGGCAAGGGATGCAAAGAAAAACAGCAAAGAGTTCTTTACTTATGTAAACTCCAGAAGGAAGGGGATGAATCAGATTGGTCCACTTGATATTGATGGGTCAACTGTTGATGATCCTGCTCAGGTAGCTAACAAACTAAATGAATATTTTGCATCGACATTCACACATGAGGAGTTATTCAGCAAGGGGAATGCCAGAGGTGTATTCAACTCTAGCAGTAAGCTACAGAATCTTGAAATAACTGGGAGTAAAGTGGAGGAGAAACTGTTGAAGATAAACACAAGAAAGGCACCCGGGGTGGATGGGATCTATCCAGTTATATTAAAGGAGGCAGCAAAGGAAGTAAGCAAACCCTTAGCCATAATTATGAGAGCTTCCTTGGACTCAGGGGAGGTACCCATAGACTGGAAATGTGCAAATGTGACCCCAATTCACAAAGGAGGATCAAAGGCTGACACAAGTAATTATAGACCTGTGAGCTTAACTTCTGTTCCAGGAAAATTAATGGAGGCACTGGTTAAAGAAGCACTGCAGGATCATTTATACAAGGCTTCAGTTATAGCTCGTACACAGCATGGTTTTGTTAAGGGGAAGTCTTGCCTGACCAATTTGATTGGATACTATGATGCAGTCACAAAAGAACTGGATGCAGGGAATAGCTTTGATATTATATACTTGGATCTTAGAAAGGCTTTTGATACTGTTGCACATGGAAGACTGCTACACAGAATGGAGCAGTGTGACATTGGAGGCAAATTGCTGCTATGGATAAAGGGGTGGTTGAGGGGGAGAAGACAGAGAGTGGTAATCAATGGACACTGCTCACCGTGGACTAATGTTATTAGTGGAGTCCCTCAGGGCTCAGTGTTGGGTCCATTATTGTTTTCTGTATTTATAAATGATATTGATGATGGTATATCAAGCTTAATGTCCAAGTTTGCAGATGATACAAAGGTTGGCAGGGTTGTCAAGGACACTACTGACACTATGCTGCTGCAACAGGATCTGGAAAGGTTGAGCAGATGGGCTGAGAGGTGGCAAATGAAGTTTAACATTGACAAATGTAAAGTACTACACATGGGAAACAGCAACCCCAGAGCAACGTATCAACTCTGTGGTACTACACTGACAGTGGTAGAGAATGAAAGGGACTTGGGGGTGATTGTGCAGGCAGATATGAAGTTCTCTGAGCAGTGCAGACGGGCTGCAAGAGTAGCTCATGGAGTATTGTCAATGATATACAGGAATTTTTCCAGCAGGGATAAGGAGGTGATTATTCCATTGTATAAGGCAATGGTCAGGCCACACCTAGAGTACTGTATACAGGTCTGGAGGCCTCATTTCAAGAAGGATGTAGAGCTGCTGGAACGAGTACAGAGAAGGGCAACAAGATTAGTGAATGGAACAAAGGGGTGCTCTTACGAAGAAAGGCTTAAGTTTTGCAAATTACAGTGTCTGGAGACTAGGCACCAGCGAGGTGATCTGATAGAGGTGTATAAAGCCTTGAATGGTTTAAGCATGCTCAATGCTGATGGGATTCTTCCTCTAGCTCAGAAAAATCACCTGAGAGGGCATAAATTCAAATTGAGGAAAGACAGATGTAGGATAGACGTGCGGAAATTTGCCTTTAGCCAGTGGGTGGTTGGTTGGTGGAACAGACTCCCATCCCTTGTGGTGGAGGTTGATAGCCTAAATAAGTTTAAGGCTCAGCTGGACAGGTATTTTGAACGAACAGAGGGGTGAAGTAGAAGTGGGGTTTTTTTTTTTTTTTTTTGGCTGATGCTGCATAAGCTTGCTTTCTTGCATCAAATGCCTCTACTAATGCTAATGCTAAAGAAATGCAGATATGCACAATCATCTAGACAACACTGCAGTTATAGTTCAGACACAGCAGGGGTTTGTTAAAGGGATATCTTGCCTGACCAATTTGATTGGATACTACAATGTGGTCACAAAGGAACTGAATACAAAAAATAATTTTGATATCATATACTTGGATTTCAGGAAAGCTTTTCACACTGTTGTGCATTGAAGATTACTGTACAAATTGGAGCAGTATGATATTAAGGATAAGTTGCTACAATGGATAAAAGGATGGTTGAGTGGGAGAAGACAGAGTGGTAATCAATGGAAGTTGCTCTTCATGGACTTATGTTAGTGGAGTCCCCAGGATTTGGTGTTGGGACCATTGTTGATTTCTATATTTAGTTGTATGCCGTACTAGATAGCATTAGTTGAACTTCGTTAGCAGTTAAATTGTACGTTTAAATAAATACATATAACGACTTAGATTACAAACGTAATATAATTAATTATATTTAACATAATTAGTAACATAACGTAATTAATTATAATTAATTAATAAATTAATAGAATCATGACTCAGACCAGAGCAGCAAAGCAAAAGGCTCAAGCTAATGGAAGCGCTGTGGCTCAGAGCAGAACTGAGGGGTGCAGTTGTCCTCTGACTCACAGCCTTATAAAATGCACTGTTTGCTTGATGTTTGCAGAGCAATCGGGTACGGGACATGATACTGCCAAGGGGGATGTCTTTGTGTGTGCGCGATGCAAGGAGTGTATCGATATCAGGCAACAACTCGGCGTTCTTGTGGGCCTATATGAGAGCTTGAAGGACAGGGTGGATGCCCTCGAAGAAACTAAATTGAGGGGCCCATCAAGCTCTCAGCTGCCCACATCAACCCCAGAGCTTGCACTTGGGCATCGCGTGACACAGAGACAACCCCCAAGGCAGAATGCGCTGGTCCCGAAGGAACTAGTAGTTGTTGGTGACTCTATTGTCAGGGAAACGGGGAACATGCTTTGTAAAAAAGATAGGTGGAACAGGACCAGGGTATGTCTGCCAAGGGCAAAGGTTGA
Source organism: Mastigoproctus giganteus (assembly GCF_048544385.1). NCBI lineage: Eukaryota > Metazoa > Arthropoda > Arachnida > Uropygi > Thelyphonidae > Mastigoproctus > Mastigoproctus giganteus. Next base: position 3,553,840 of record NC_143585.1, on the reverse strand, counting down.
TGACGTTGTAGAGCGAATATCATCTTTTAAGGGCACAAAAGGTGATATAGTTGTACACGTTGGCACTAATAATATTAAGAGCAGGAGACCGGCAGAATTACTTAACAAGTACAGGTCACTGTTGAACAAAAGCCGAGAATTAGGGTTGAATTTGAAAGTGTCTGCAATTCTGCCCAGACACGATAGGAGGGAGTATATGATGAGAGCCTTGTCGATCAATTCGGCCCTGGAAAGATTGTGCAAGGCTCAAGGGGTAGAATTTTTTTCAGCCTGGACTGTACTTGTTAACAGGAGAGATTGCTTCTACAGGGATGGGATACACTTAAATAGAAAGGGTGCAAGAATATTTGCTGATGCTATCGAGGCAGTGTTAGGTGGGTCGGAAAACTGCTAGCTTGGGGGGGGAGACAAAGACCAATAGATTGACAGTAGCCACTGGCAGAGGTGAAAGAGATTCTTGCACTGCTTCTATTAGAATGAGCAGAAGCCTGAAAAACAAGATGCATGGTATTTCAGAGAGTGCTGGGAGCCATTGCGGTACAAGTAAACACATGGGTTGTGTTAGGGTAGCTAAGAATAGAAACAGGTGCAGGTATACTTGCGTGTACACCAATGCTAGGAGTTTAGTAAATAAATTTGATGAATTAGCATTTTAGCATTAGCATTAGCATTAGTAGAGGCATTTGATGCAAGAAAGCAAGCTTATGCAGCATCAGCCAAAAAAAAAAAAAAAAAAAAAAAAAAAGTAACATGAATAAATAAAAATAACCACTTCCACTTCACCCCTCTGTTCGTTCGAAATACCTGTCCAGCTGAGCCTTAAACTTATTTAGGCTATCAACTTCCACGACAAGGGATGGAAGTCTGTTCCACCCACCAACCACCCGCTGGCTAAAGGCAAATTTCCGCACATCTATCCTACATCTGTCTTTCCTCAATTTGAATTTATGCCCTCTCAGGTGATTTTTCTGAGCTAGAGGAAGAATCCCATCAGCATTGAGCATGCTCAAACCATTCAAGGCTTTGTACACCTCTATCAGATCACCCCGCTGGTGCCTAGTTTCCAGACACTGTAATTTGCAAAACTTAAGCCTTTCTTCGTAAGAGAACCCCTTTGTCCCATTCACCAATCTAGTTGCCCTTCTCTGTACTCGTTCCAGCAGCTCTACATCCTTCCTGAAATGAGGCCTCCAGGCCTGTATACAGTACTCTAGGTGTGGCCTGACCATTGCCTTATACAAGGGAATAATCACCTCCTTATCCCTGCTAGAAAAATTTCTATATATCATTGACAATACACCATGAGCTACTCTTGCAGCTCGTCTGCACTGCTCAGAGAACTTCATATCTGCCTGCACCACCACCCCCAGGTCCCTTTCATTCTCTACCACTGTCAGTGTAGTACCACAGAGTTGATACGTTGCTCTGGGGTTGCTGTTTCCCATATGTAGTACTTTACATTTGTCAATATTAAACTTCATTTGCCACCTCGAAGCCCATCTGCTCAACCTTTCCAAATCCTGTTGCAGCAGCATAGTGTCAGTAGTGTCCTTGACAACCCTGCCAACCTTTGTATCGTCTGCAAACTTGGACATTAAGCCTGATATACCATCATCAATATCATTTATAAATACAGAAAACAATAAAGGCCCCAATACTGAACCCTGAGGGACTCCACTAATAACATTAGTCCACGATGAGCAGTGTCCATTGATTACCACTCTCTGTCTTCTCCCCCTCAACCACCCCTTTATCCATAGCAGCAACTTGCCTCCAATGCCACACTGCTCCAATTTGTGCAGCAGTCTTCCATGTGCAACAGTATCAAAAGCCTTTCTAAGATCCAAGTATATAATATCAAAGTTATTCCCTGCATCCAGTTCTTTTGTGACTGCATCATAGTATCCAATCAAATTGGTCAGGCAAGACTTCCCCTTAACAAAACCATGCTGTGTCCTAGCTATAACTGAAGTCTTGTCTAGATGATCCTGCAGTGCTTCTTTCACAAGTGCCTCCATTAATTTTCCGGGAACAGAAGTTAAACTCAAACGAATTTGAGGTATTGCTCAAAACATCAAAGGCAGATATTGTTGGGATATCAGAGACGTGGTGTCACACAGATATAAGGGATGCAGAACTGGAATTTGGGGAGTACATCGTCTACAGAAAGGATAGACAGGATAGGAAGGGGGAAGGGGTTATGCTATTAGTTAAGAAACACTTAAAAACCAAGGAAGTGAAGCCAGTCGACATCGCTGGACAGTGCAGTGTTGAGTCAGTTTTGTGTGACATAAGCATTGGAAGATCAAAATTGAGAGTAGGAGTGTGCTATAGGCCTAATGACTCTGATGAGTATAATAAGGAACTGTACAGGGAAATAGAGTGGGCCAGTAAATCAGAGAGTCTTATAATGGGAGATTTTAATTTCCCAGATATTGACTGGAATTTGGGGGCTGGTTACTCACACACTAGCAGGGCTTTTGTGGATTTATTGGATGATTGTTTTCTACATCAGCATGTTCGGGAGGCAACTAGAGGGAGTAATACTCTTGATTTGATTATCAGCAGGAATTCTTCATGCATTAAGAATCTGCAGATAAAAGAACCACTAGGTGGCAGTGATCACAGTGTGCTGAAGTGGGAGTTACTGAAAGAGGTAACTACCATTAGGGGTAAAGGGAAGGGTTATTGCTTCCGTAAAGGCGACTACGATGGACTGAGACAGTATTTAAATTCTATACAGTGGGACCAACTGATGATGTTACCAACAGCAAATTCAAAATGGGAAGCATTCAAAGAACTTATCTTGGAAGCTACTAGGCTTTACATACCAACTAAGAAATATTGTTCAAGGTTTAGGCCAAAATGGATGTCAGATGAACTAATGAGGCATATGGCAGAGAAGAAAAATGCATGGGATACTTACAAATTAACACATGACACAGAAGCCTATGATAGATACAAGTTGATATGCAACCAAGTTACAAAGGAGGTTAGGCAGGCGAAGGCAGATTACGAGAAATCCTTGGCAAGGGATGCAAAGAAAAACAGCAAAGAGTTCTTTACTTATGTAAACTCCAGAAGGAAGGGGATGAATCAGATTGGTCCACTTGATATTGATGGGTCAACTGTTGATGATCCTGCTCAGGTAGCTAACAAACTAAATGAATATTTTGCATCGACATTCACACATGAGGAGTTATTCAGCAAGGGGAATGCCAGAGGTGTATTCAACTCTAGCAGTAAGCTACAGAATCTTGAAATAACTGGGAGTAAAGTGGAGGAGAAACTGTTGAAGATAAACACAAGAAAGGCACCCGGGGTGGATGGGATCTATCCAGTTATATTAAAGGAGGCAGCAAAGGAAGTAAGCAAACCCTTAGCCATAATTATGAGAGCTTCCTTGGACTCAGGGGAGGTACCCATAGACTGGAAATGTGCAAATGTGACCCCAATTCACAAAGGAGGATCAAAGGCTGACACAAGTAATTATAGACCTGTGAGCTTAACTTCTGTTCCAGGAAAATTAATGGAGGCACTGGTTAAAGAAGCACTGCAGGATCATTTATACAAGGCTTCAGTTATAGCTCGTACACAGCATGGTTTTGTTAAGGGGAAGTCTTGCCTGACCAATTTGATTGGATACTATGATGCAGTCACAAAAGAACTGGATGCAGGGAATAGCTTTGATATTATATACTTGGATCTTAGAAAGGCTTTTGATACTGTTGCACATGGAAGACTGCTACACAGAATGGAGCAGTGTGACATTGGAGGCAAATTGCTGCTATGGATAAAGGGGTGGTTGAGGGGGAGAAGACAGAGAGTGGTAATCAATGGACACTGCTCACCGTGGACTAATGTTATTAGTGGAGTCCCTCAGGGCTCAGTGTTGGGTCCATTATTGTTTTCTGTATTTATAAATGATATTGATGATGGTATATCAAGCTTAATGTCCAAGTTTGCAGATGATACAAAGGTTGGCAGGGTTGTCAAGGACACTACTGACACTATGCTGCTGCAACAGGATCTGGAAAGGTTGAGCAGATGGGCTGAGAGGTGGCAAATGAAGTTTAACATTGACAAATGTAAAGTACTACACATGGGAAACAGCAACCCCAGAGCAACGTATCAACTCTGTGGTACTACACTGACAGTGGTAGAGAATGAAAGGGACTTGGGGGTGATTGTGCAGGCAGATATGAAGTTCTCTGAGCAGTGCAGACGGGCTGCAAGAGTAGCTCATGGAGTATTGTCAATGATATACAGGAATTTTTCCAGCAGGGATAAGGAGGTGATTATTCCATTGTATAAGGCAATGGTCAGGCCACACCTAGAGTACTGTATACAGGTCTGGAGGCCTCATTTCAAGAAGGATGTAGAGCTGCTGGAACGAGTACAGAGAAGGGCAACAAGATTAGTGAATGGAACAAAGGGGTGCTCTTACGAAGAAAGGCTTAAGTTTTGCAAATTACAGTGTCTGGAGACTAGGCACCAGCGAGGTGATCTGATAGAGGTGTATAAAGCCTTGAATGGTTTAAGCATGCTCAATGCTGATGGGATTCTTCCTCTAGCTCAGAAAAATCACCTGAGAGGGCATAAATTCAAATTGAGGAAAGACAGATGTAGGATAGACGTGCGGAAATTTGCCTTTAGCCAGCGGGTGGTTGGTTGGTGGAACAGACTGCCATCCCTTGTGGTGGAGGTTGATAGCCTAAATAAGTTTAAGGCTCAGCTGGACAGGTATTTTGAACGAACAGAGGGGTGAAGTGGAAGTGGGTTTTTTTTTTTTTTTTTTTTGGCTGATGCTGCATAAGCTTGCTTTCTTGCATCAAATCCCTCTACTAATGCTAATGCTATACTTATCAATGATACTGATCAAGGTATAACATGTTTCATGTTCAAGTTTGCAGATGATACAAAGGTTAGCAGGATTGTTAACGACAGTAATGATGCTATGCGGCTGCAACAGGATCTAGAAAATTTGGTCAGATGGGCTGTGAGGTGGCAACTGAAGATTAACATTGACAAATGCAAAGTACTGCATATGGAACCCCAGAGTAATGTACCAATTGTGCAGTACTACACTCAAGGTAGTGGAGTGAAAAAGACCAGGAAGTAATTGTACCATTAGATATGAAGTTTTCAGAGCAGTCCAGACAGGCTGCCAGACCAGCTCATGGGGTCTTGTCAATGATATACAGGAATTTTGATAGCAGGGATAAGGGGGCGATTATACCTGTGTGCAATGTCTCATTTTAGAAAGGATGTAGAGCTGCTGGAACATGCACAGAGAAGGGCAACAAGATTAGTGAATGGAACAAAGGGTTACTCTTATGAAGAAATGCTTAAGTTTTGCAAATTACAGTGTCCAGAGACTAGGCACCTACGAGGTAATCTGACTGAGTTGTATAAGGCCTTGAATGGTTTGAGCAAGCTCAATGCTGATGGGATTCTTCTTCTTGACGAGATTAATCACCTGACTGGACATAAATTGAAATTGAGGAATCACAGTTGCAGATGTGCGGAAATATGCCTTTAACCAGGGAGTGGTTGACTGCTGGAACAAACTTCCATCTGTCATTGTGGAAGTTGATAGCTTAAATAAATTCCAGGAAGCACTGCACCAACTATTTTTTTGGCTAATGCTGTATAAGCTTGCTCTCTCACATCATTTCCCACTGCTAAATTAAAAGTTTGGTTTGCTGCTAAAAGTGAACACTTACTTTTGTTCCGAGCAATAAATCAAAACAAATCTTAATTTTATAAAAAGTTTATTTATCTACATAAGCAAAATACAAATAAAACTCTGTGCCAAGACTGTAAACAAACACCAAGCATTCGGTCAGTGTGCCAATACTAAGTACTTGTTAATTTCATGTGCCTTTACATTAATGGCACTTATTAGTTGACTACTTAAGAATAATTGCTTGTATGCATTACAGCACACTGTTTGGGTGTATTCGGAAAGCATGTGAGTTGCGGCACACTTCACTTCTAGTGCCGTTCTATACATATATATGGATTAAGGCTGTGGATGCGTTAAGGGTTGATCTTGTCTAACCAATCTGATTAGATACTTCTGATACATATAATCAGAAATACTGTTACACTAATACTGTTCCCATGAAAGACATGTGCAAATTGGAGCAGTGTGGCATTGTGGTAAGTTACTGCTATAGATTAAGGGATGAATGAATGAATATGACAGGTTGTAACTGGCACTGCTCGTCTTAGACTAGTGGAGCTCTGAAAACTGGGGGGCCCCAGAAAGAGCAGTGTGCATTGATTATCACGCTCTGTTTTCTCTTACTCAACCATACCTTTATCCATAGCAGAGCAGCAACTTACCCTTAATGTCATACCTCTCCAATTTGTACAGTTGGTCTTCCATGTGCAACAGTATCAAAAGTTTTCCTAAGATCCAAGTATATGATATCAAAATTATTTTGTGCATCCAGTTCCTTTGTGACCACATCAAATTGGTCAGACAAGACTTTCTCTTAACAAAACCATGCTGCGTCTGAATTATAACTATAGTCTTGTCTGGATGATCCTGCAGTGCTTCTTAAACCAGTGCCTCCATTAACTTCTGTTCTGGGGAAATTAAACTAACAGGTCTGTAATTACTTGTTCGCTTTTGATCCCCCTTTGTGAATTGGGGTCACATTTGTACCTCTCGAGTTCATGAGTACCTCCCCTGAGTCAAAGGAAGCTCTCATATTTATGGCTAAGGGTTTGCTTACTTCCTATGCTGCCTCCTTTAATATAACTGGATAGATTCCATCCACCCCAGGTGCCTTTCTTATGTTTATCTTCAACAATTTCTGCTCCACTTTGCTCTCAATTATTACTAAATCATTTAGCTCATTGCCAGAGTTTAACACACCTCTGGCATTCCCTTCCCTGAATACCTCCTCATGTTTAAATGTGGATGCAAAATACTCATTCAGTTTGTTAGCTACCTGAGCAGGATAATCAACAGTTGAACCATCGATATCAAGTGGGCCAATCTGATTCGTCCCCTTCCTTCTAGAGTTTAGATAAGTAAAGAATAAGAATTCTTTGCTGCTTTTCTTTGTATCCTTTGCCAAAGATTTCTTGTAATCTGCCTTTGCCTGCCTAATCTCTTTTCCTTTACCGTTGAGAGAAATTATTTCACTGAGTAAATCCCATGTGAATAAACTATGGTCATGCTGTCTACTGGTTCATATACTGGGAGATTCTTAATGCATGGCACCAGTGCTGGTAATTAGATTAAAAATAATCCTTTTCTATACCACTATGTTTATCAGCTGATTATCAACATTGATACCATGAAAATTTTAACTTCACTAGTTTGTATTCCTTCTGAGACCCTCACATTTCTAATGTAACTAGGTACATAAGAAAGTTTGTAGACCACATTCTCAGTCTCTCCTCATATAGGTATCCTTTTGTCAATCTCACAAAGCACATTGCCTCTTGTTAAATTTGAAGGAAAAAATGTTGAAAAACAACACTTCTCTAAGAAGTCATGGAAACATTTTTCAAAATTTGAAAAATTTGTTCACTATGTCTTTGAGATAAGAAAGATACTAATTATGAAAACAGCACTGAAAACATGCTGAATAAATTTCAGAAAACACGTTGTAAAATGAGCAAGGTTTTACAGAATTTACAAATTTTATAGAATTTATTCTGTAAAATCTTGATTCCATCAGGTAGGAAAGGAGTGAGTATACGTGCAGTCAATGATATAATAGGAATTCTGCCAACAGATAAAGAAGCAATTATGATAATTGCACAGTACCACTACAATTATTCCAATGGTCAAATCACATTCTGAATATTACATACAAATCCAGAAGCCTTGTTTTTAAAGATATAAAAATAACAAAGGAGGGCAACAAGACCAACTTCAGGCAAAAAAAAAAGTTATATTCTTATTCAGCTCTGTAACTTGTAAAGTTGGAAACTAGGAATCCGTGGAGGTCTGTAGGTGTTTAAGGCCTTAAAATGGATTTATTTTTAAGGCTTTAAAAGATTTTGTCTTTAATTGACAAAAGAATGGATTAATTAATTCTTTTCTAAGGAAAACAAAGAGAAATAGTTTTATAGAGTGTTTAATCACATGCTTTAATTTACTTACTGTTAGGTCAATTCCTTTTTCAGATGCCATTTTACGGGCCAAGGGACTAGCAAATATTCTTTCTGCTGCTGGCGAAGAGACTGCTGGAATGATTGGTGGTTGAGAAACTGCTGGTGGGGATGTGGGAGGCATTGGTGGCACTACTGGTAATGGTGGAGATACTTGAGGAGGTGGGGTTGGTCTTGGCGAAGGTTTAACAACTCCTCCTTTATCAATAAAATCTTTAAAAGCAGTAATATCTCCTTGGTTTTCAACTATAATGCACAGCAACTGGAACAAAATATATTATTTTGAATTCCAAAAGCAAACACACAAATTAATACATTTAATAATTTACACAAAAACACGATTAATACATTTTTTTTATAGCTTGGCATTATGGCTTTCCTGGTGAATTGGTCACATGCAAACTAGCCTGCACGTGACTTAGTTTGTGTGACCAAGGTGCTGTGAAAAGGCATTGTAACGTTATGCTGTTGTTTATTTATCATGGTATAAAGAAATTTTTTTTTTAGTTGTGCATAATTTAAAACATACAGATATGTATTATTTTAACAATATTCCCTGGTGAATTCTTAATTCTTTAAACAATATAATACATACATATTTTTAGTATTAGCGTTAGTTGTGGCATATGATACAAGAAAGCAAGTTTATATAGCATCAGCCAAAAAACCCTTCCCGTTTCACCCACCCGGTCACTCCAAATGTTTGTCTAGTTCAGCCTTAAATTTATTTAAGTTATCAACTTCCACAACAACAGATGGAAGTCTGTTCCAGCAATCAACTACCTTCCCGTTTCACCCACCCGGTCACCCCAAATGTTTGTCTAGTTCAGTCTTAAATTTATTTAAGTTATCAACTTCCACAACAACAGATGGAAGTCTTTTCCAGAAATCAACTACCCACTGGCTAAAGGCAATCTTCCTCACATCTATTCCACAACTATCTTTCCTCAATTTGAATCTATGCCCTTCAGGTTCTTAATACGAGCAAGCGGAAGTAACCCATCAACATCGCAAGTGCCTAGCCTCCAGATGCTGCAACTTGCAGAAATTACCAAGAGAGGCTAAAGTTCTGCAAGTTGCAGCATCTGAAGATGCTGCAACTTCTATTGTAATAAGTAGCAACCTAGCAGGTTGCTGGAGATATTAAGAACTGCTGGGAGTCATCACAGAACAAGTAAATACATGGGCTGTATCAGGCTATCAGAGTAAGAACAGGTACATGTATACTTTCTCTGGTTCAAAAAGACTTAGTTCTATTAGGAGACTCCATTGTCAGGGAAACGAGAAATATTTTTTGTAATATGGATAGGTGGATTAGAACCCAGGGTATGTCTGCCGGGAGCAATTATTAAAGATGTCACCAACAGACTGTCAGATTTTAAGGTGGGAAAAGAGAATATTATTATTCATGTGAGGACTAATGACATTAAGCATACACAATCTGACGATTTGTCAGACAAATATAGGACCATGCTGAAGAAATGTCGTGAGTTAGGTCATAAGGTCTATGTGTCTGCAATTCTGCCCATGTACGACAAGAGGGATTATATGCTGAAAGCCTTATGGATTAACTGAAGACTTGGGCTCTGCAAGGCTTTTCGGGGGGGGGGGGGATTTCTATCAGCTTGGCCAGCACTTGTAGGTAGAAGGAATCTTTTTTGTAGAAACGGGATACATTTAAACAAAAGTGGTGCAAACGTTTTTGTCAGTATTATTGAGGATACCTTAAAAGTTCGGGGGAACTGCTAGTTTGGGGGGAGACAAGGGTAATAATACAGATACATGTTTATCTGATAGTATTAGTCAAATTAACTCTTGCACATACCTCAAGAGTGTCTGTTACTGCAACAGAACATAGTAGCAAGATGTTTATAGGGCAAAAGCGTTTCAAATGAGCAGGTAGCAAATGCCAGAAAGGCGAGCTTAAATAACTTTAAGGGGTGTGTCAGGGTAGTTAACTATACAAGAAAACTAAGTATTAATTGTTTATAAAGTAATGTCAGAAGTGTCGTCAATAAAATGAGCGAATTCGAACTGCTGGTTAGGACTAGAAACACAGACATAATAAGGCTTACAGACACATGGTGCCACCAAGAGATAAGGAGTTTCAGTATGGTAAGTATGATGTACAGTCAGTCCTCGTATAACATGTGTTTGCATTACACGAATTCGATCATACACAATTTATAAATAGGGGAACGATATCTTATATAACACGAACCGAATTCGCTTATGCACGATTCGCCTTTGTGTTTACAAGAAATGGCAGTCGGACCGGAATCACTCCAACTGAACGCAACACAATAGGAATGAAGAGAAGATTCTGAAAATGTATTTACGTTTTTTATATCAGTGAAGGGAAGAGAAGCCTGAGAGAGGTTTTGGGGGCACCACCCCAGATTTGGGAACAATATTCCATGACAGGGCGGATTTGCGATTTATACAGAGTGAGCAGCTGTTTGGAAGAAAAGTAACGCTGAGAGCGAAAGAGAAAGCCAAGTTTTTTAGATGCAGAAGAAGCAATATTTGTAATGTGCTTGTGCCAAGAGAGATTAGAAGTTGGGTAATCCCCAAAACAGATATATCATTTTGCCTAGAAATCGGAGTGTCACTAAAGATAAGCATAGGAGCAGAAGAATCCTTTTTGCGAGATATAAGACAAGACTGAGTTTTAGAAGGGTTGAAATCAACTAAGTTGTCTTTGCCTCACTGGAAAATTACCTGAAGATTGGCATTTAAGGAATTGGTAGCAGATTTTCGAAAAGTTGAAGTTGATTGAGCAGGACAAGGTTTCTCAAAATGGAAAGTGGAATGCAATGTGCTATCATTGGCAAAACTATGGATAGGATTTCCAGTCAATGAAAGAAGGTCATTAATATACAAGAGGAAAAGAGTGGGGGAAAGAACTGAACCTTGGGGGACACCAGCATTAGTGGAGAAGTTAGAATACAGAGAGCCATTTACCATCACCCTCAGTGAGCGATTAGAGAGAAAACTGGATAACAAATTACTAAAAACAGTTGGCAAACCATAAGATGGAAGCTTGTTTAGAAGACCTTTATGCCAAACACGATCAAAAGCCTTTGGGATGTCAAGAGCAACTACTTGGGTTTCACAGAACCTTTCCATTGAATTAATCCATAAATGGGTAGCATAAGCCAGAATATCACAAGTGGATCGACACTGACAGAATCCATACTGGCGATCATTGATCAGACGGAAGGTTTCTAGGTAATTTAAGAGTTGGCAGTTAATTGATTTCTCCATTACTTTAGAAAGAGTAGACGTAATTGCAATGGGACGATAATTGGATGGGAGGGATTTCTCACAATTTTTAGGAACTGGCTGGATATAAGCAAATTTCCAAGCAGAAGGAAAAACACCTTTGGAATAAGAAAGGGAAAAAAGGCGGCAAAGAATAGAAGTTCAGGAGCACAGGTTTTGAGAACAAGTGGAGAAATACCATCAGGACCTGGAGCTTTCTTAGCATCAAGATTCGACAAAATCCTTCTGACATCCTTTTGACGGAAGACCATAGGAGGCATTGAATGGAGCATGTTGGGAATGGTGGGAGGTGTTTTACTAAGATCATTAATACATGAGCAGGAAGAAAAATGGGATGCTAGCAGGTCAACTTTATCCTTGGCTGAAGTGACAACAGAACCATCTGGTTTGGACAGAGGTGGTAGCAGAGATGGGCAAAGGTTGCGACCAATAGCTTTGGCAAGAGACCAGAATGCTCAGCTACCATTAGGGAAAGAAGCAAGTTTTCAACTCTTAGCCTGTTCAAATTCTAGTTTGGACTGATTAATAACTACTTTACAACTGTTGCGAACTTTGGTGTAGGCAGAAAATGAAACTGAAGAATTACAAACAAGCCAATTACAATATGCAACATTCTTCTCTTGAACAGCCTTAGCACATTTATTGGAAAACCAAGGTTTAGATAAAGGACGAGATTTTAAAGTGGAGTGTGGGATAAAGGATTCCATTCCTGCGAGAATAATTTCACTGACACGATCTGAGCAAACGTTGACATCAGAACTTTTGAAACAGTAATAAGACCAGGGAAAAGAAGAAAAGAAGTCTCGCAGGTCATCCCATTTTGCATTCTTGTAATGCCAAACAACACGAGGTTGGGAATAGCCACAAGATAAAGGTTCCATTGGAGATGAGACAATCACCAAGTTGTGATCTGAAGTGCCTAAAGGACCTCTCACTTCAACTGTGTACTTAGAAGGGTTGTTTGTGAGAAAAAGATCAAGCATATTGGCTGTATGATTAGAATTGTCCGGTATTCTTGTAGGTAAATGAACAATCTGTGCATGGTCATTAGTAATTGCAAAAGCCTCAGCATCTCGACCTGCTGGGTCGGTGTGACTAGAAAACGGAAGCCAACTGGAGTTGTGAACATTAAAATCACCAAGGAAAATTACCTCACTGTGAGGAAAGTTTGACTGGACAAGTTGCAAAGAGAGGAAGTCAAAGAGCTCCAAGTGATTAGTGGAGTTGGGAGAACGGTAGAGACAACAGATGAATTTGACACAATGAGGTAGAGAGATTTTAAGCCAGAGAAGATCAAAGAGAGGAGATTCCAAATTGCCAAGTCTCTGACAGGGAATATCAGAACGGACTTATGCACAAGTACCACCTTTGAGGCGAAAGGAATCATACAGCGAATAATTTGGGCATCTGAGATCAGCAGTAGTTGAATCAACTGATAACTGAGATTCTGTTAGAAAAAGTACATGGGGTTTGGCAGACTGCAAGTGGAAATGGACATTGTTGAGATTAGAATTGAGACCACGTATATTTGTGAAATGAATTAGGAAGTCCTTGGGAGGTTTAGATCTTTTCGCAGATAAGCTTGCTCCATTAGTTTGACAATTCGTGGTGTATTCAATAGTAAGAAAAAGTCGGTGGGACACGCTGTATGAAGTAATGAAATTTTTGGATAGGGCGTATACATGGTAAGAATATACCCAGATCCTTGACATAACGTGGCCTCGACAATGCTCCCCGCATACACACTACTCGGACTCCCTCCAGTCACTATCTGGCAGAGTAGAGGTAGCACGATTATACACAAGCTGATCCGGAAGCCTCCTATAGAGTTACGAATAGGTTCGGTCCGGTGTACTAACTAGCAGCAGGCCTGCGAACACCGTTTTAGAGCTGTACCCTCGAAATGTAAGGAATATTGGATCTCGCCACGACATTCATCATAACCTCAAAAGTCATCAATCATACTGCATGATGGAAGAGATATGGAAGGGTTGAGTATTGTTCAAGGTTTAGGCCTAAATGGTTATCAAATGAACTAATGAGACTTGTGACAGAGAAGAAAAAGGCATGGGATGCATATAAATTATCAGGCGACACAGAAGACTATGACAGATATAAGCTAGTCTGTAATCAAGTCACAAAGGAGGTTAGGCAGGCGAAGGCAGATTACAAGAAATCTTTGGCAAAGGATGCTAAGGAAAACAGCAAAGATTTGTTTACTTATATAAACTCTAAAAGGAAGGGGATGAATCTGATTGGTCCACTTGATATCGATGGTTCGACTGTTGATGATCCTGCTCAGACTCAGATAGCAAACAAACTGAATGAGTATTTTGCATCTACATTCATACATGTGGAGTTAAAGGTTGAAAGTGCAAGAAGGTTATCAAATTGTAGCAGGGTGCTTAATGATTTTGTAATAGCTGAGAGCAAAGTGGAGGAGAAATTGTTGAAGTTAAACATAAAAAAGGCACCTGGGGTGGATGGGATCTATCCAGTTATATTAAAGGAGGCAGCAAAGGAAGTTTGTTTGTTTGTTTGTTATTTGGTTTTTAGGAGCATTAGCAACTAAGGCCATATTGCTCCGGGATATGCGGTGGTCATTCCCGGACCTTTCCGCATCCTCCATATTTGGTGGTGACGGGCTCGAACCCCAGTCTAATCAAGAAGCGTGTGCTACGCACTGCTGCTCCTTCCCACCTGGCTATGGAGGCGCCAACAAAGGAAGTAAGCAAACCCTTAGCCATAATTATGAGAGCATCCTTGGCCTCACGGGAGGTCCCCTCGGACTGGAGATGTGCAAATGTATCCCCAATTCAACAAAGGAGGATCGAAGGGTGACAAGTAATTACAGACCAGTTAGTAACTTCTGTTCCAGGTAAAATAATGAAGTCACTGGTTAAAGATCATCATTATCAGCCATTTTCAATCCACTGCAGGATGAAGGGCTCTACAGCAACTTTTCTCCAGTCTTCCAGGTTTTCTTTTAGCTCCTCTTGGGTACCATTCTGTTATTTTTCTTAGTCCATCTGTCATCATGTCTTCGAGCTATGTGTCCTGCCCAAGACCATTTTAGTTCTTTAGTTTTGATAAGAATGTCCTTTACTTGAGTTTGCTGCCTAATCAATGTGTTTCTCTTCATATCTAACAGTCTGATTCCCAATATAATTCATTCCATTCTTCACTGTGTAGTTCTCAGTTTCTCTTCAATTCTTTTGGTGAGTGCCCAAGTTTCACTTCCATAAGTCATGGTGGGGAGTATACATTGGTTCATTATTTTATGTTTCAGACAAATTGGGATATTGCTCCTCAGTATGTGACTATATTTCCTGGATGCTATCCATTCAAAATTTATTCTTCTGTTGACTTCCAGCCATTTATCATTATTACAGCTAATGACTTGTCCAAGATAAGTATATGACTCCACCTTTTCAATTACAGCTCCTTCAATCATTATATCCCTTTCTGTGGCATACTTGTTGATCATTACTTTTGTTTTAGCCATATTCATCTATAGTCCAAACTCCTTTCTAACTCTGTATAACTGATTCAGATTTTCCTCTGAATTGCAGGAAGCTTTATTTTAGCCAGTGATCTATAAATTACTGGAATAAGTTACCTACATGGGTGGTAGAGGCTGAAAGTCTGGGGAAATTCAAAGTTCAGTTGAATAATTACCTAAAGAAGGAGGAAGGAAATGCATACGTTGTTCATTTGCTTTTCTCTTATTAATTATTATTATTGTGTATTTTTTTTTTAAAGTTTATTATTATTATTATTAATTCGTTTTTATTCTTATAATTTTATTATGTATTTTTTGTTGTTTTATTTTATTATTATTATTATTATTCATTTTTTTTTTTTTGCGGTGCAGCAAAAGCCATAAGGCTTCCTTGCACCATGTGGCTATTACTAATACTTTCATGTACACCAATGCTAGAAGTATAGTAGATAAATCTGATGAATTTGAAGTGCCGATCAAGACATCAAAGGCAGATATTGTTGGGATATCAGAGAGACTGTGTCACACAGATATAAGCAATGCAGAATTGGAATTTGGGCCTGTACAGAAAGGGAGGAGGGGTTATGCTATTAGTTAAGACACAAAATCTAAGGAAGTGCACCAGATGACATGGGTGGCAGTGCAATGTTCAGTCTGTTTGGTGTGACATAAACACTGGGAAAGTGAAAATGAGAGCAGGAGTGTGTTATAGGCTGAATGACTCTGATGAGTACAGTTAACAGTTGTGCAGAGAAATAGAATGGGCCAGTCAATCTGAATGTCTTTTAATGGGGGATTTTAACTTTCCAGATATTGACTGGAACTTGTTTGGTCACTCGCACACTAGCCAGACTTGTGGATTTACCGGAGGATTGTTTTCTACAGCAACAGGTTCGACGGGCAACCAATGGGCGTAATATTGTTGATCTGATTATCAGCAATGATTATCTGCAAATAAAGGAACCACTAGTTGACAGTAATCACAGTGTACTGATGTGGGATTTCCTTAAAGATGTAACTCACAGTGTACTGATGTGGGATTTCCTTAAAGATGTAACTACAATCAAGGGTAAAGGGAAGGGTTTTTACTATCGTAAAGGTAATTATGGTGGTCTCAGACAGTTTTTAAATTCTATACAGTGGAATCAACTGATGATGTTACCAACGGTGAATTCTAAATGGGAAGCCTTTAGGGACTTAATCTTGGAGGCTACTAGACTTTTCATCCCAACAAAGAAATATGGATCAAAGTTCAGGCTTAAATGAATTGTCAGATGAATTAATGAAGCTCGTGGCAGAGAAAAAAAATACATGGGATGCATATAAACTATCAGGCGACACAGAAGCCTATGGCAGATATCAGCTAAACTGTAATCAAGTCACAAAGGAGGTTAGGCAGGCAAAGGCAGATTACAAGAAATCTTTGGCAAAGGATGAAAAGAAAAACAGCAAAGAGTTCTTTACTTATGTAAACTCTAGAAGGAAGGGGATGAATCAGATTGATCCACTTAACCTAGATGGTTCGACTATTGATGATCCTGCTCAAGTAGCTGATAAACTGAATGAGTATTTTGCATCTACATTCACACATGAGGAGTTATTCAAGGAAGGGAATGCCAGAAGTTTATCAAACTAACAGGGAGCTCAGTGATTTTGTAATAACTGAGAGCAAAGTGGAGGAGAAATTGTTGAAGTTAAACATAAAAAAAACCACCTATAAACCACTTCTTCAATATAACTGGATGGATTCCATCCAGTTATATTGAAGAAGACAGCGAGGGGAGTTAGCAAACCCTTAAACATAATTATGAGAGAATCCTTACAGTAAGGGGAAGTCACCATGGACTGGAGATGTGCAAGTGCATCCCCAATTCAAAAAAGGGGTTCAAAGGGTCTGACAAATAATTTTATAGGCATATTAGTTTAACTTCTGTTCAAGGGAAAATAATGGAGTCACTGGTTAAGGAGGTGATACAGGATTACCTAGACAAGACTGCAGTAATAGTTCAGACACAGCATAGGTTTGTTAAGGGGAAGTCTTGTCTGATCAATGTGATTGGATACTACATGTTCACAAAGGAACTGGATGCAAAAAATAATTTTGATATCATATACTTGGGTTTCAGGAAAGCGTTTGATACTGTTGCACATGGAAGACTGCTGTACAAACTGCAGAGATATGGCATTAATGGTAAGTTGCTACAATGGATAAAGCGATGGTTGAGTGGCAAACAAGAGAGTGGTAATCAATGGACACTGCTCTTCGTGCCCAAAACCCAACCCTGGAGAACTCCACTTCCCTGGAGAACTCCAATCCAGGGTTGGGTTTTGGGCCCACTGTTGTTTTGTATATTTATCAATGATACTGAAAAAGGTATAGCAGATTTAATGTCCAAGTGAGCAGGTGGGCCAAGAAGTGGCAACTGAAGTTTAACATTGACAAATTAACTATATAATATCGGTGTAGATACACCATAAATTTGGACTACATATGTAGCTGTTGTTGTTATTATTAGGTTTTTAGGGGCATTAGCAACAAAGGCCATATTGCTCCGGGGATCTGCGGTGGTCATTCCCTGACCTTTCCGCATCCTCCGTATTTGGTAGTCACGGGCTCGAACCCCGGTCTAATCAAGAAGCGTGTGCTACGCACTGCTGCTCCTGCTCACCTGGCTACGGAGGTGCCTACATAAATAGTGTAAAAGGCATCGTTTTAATTGTATCTCGTATTGTGGTTGCCTTCACAACGAGGTAGCTGGTATTGCACTACTTCAAATAAATAACACTTCTCTAGTAGAGAAGACTGCTGTTATTTATTTTCAGAGGATACTAGCACCCAGACAATCGTTTCAAAGCTATTTGGCTTCATCATTAGTGAGTGGGCAGCTACCCTGGTAATGCAACATGCCCATCACAGTTGCGAAGTTATTTCCACAATATGAGATATGCCACAATATGCCAAATGGTGTATAAATAGCAATGTATTAGAAGATGAAATGCACAAGGCATAATTTCTTATGGGTTTAGGTAATTAACTATATAATATCGGCGTAGATACACCATTTGAAGTAGTGCAATACCAGCTATCTCGTTGTGAAGGCAACCACAATATGAGATACAATTAAAATGATGCCTTTTGCACTACATACGTACTTCAAATTTATGGGTAAACTATGGTGTATCTACGCTGATATTATATAGTTAATTACCTAAACCCATAAGAAATTATGCCTTGTGCATTTCATCTTCTAAAACATTGACAAATGTAAAGTACTGAATATGGGAAGCAGTAACATATCAACTGTGTGGTAATACATTGACAGTGGTAGAGGGTGAAAAGGACCTGGAGGTAATTATGTAGTTAGATATGAAGTTTTCTGGAGCAGTGCAGACAGTCTGCAAGAGTAGCTCATGGTGTCTTGTCAATGATATACAGGAATATTTCTAGCAGGGATAAGGAGGTGATTATCCCCTTGTATAAGGCAATGGTCAAGCTACACCTTGAGTACTGTATACAGGTCTGGAGGCCTCATTTTAGGAAGGATGTAGAGCTGCTGGAGCAAGTGCAGAGAAGGGCAACAAGATTAGTGAATGGAACAAAGGGTTGCTCTTAGGAAGAAAGGCTTAAGTTTTGCAAATTACAGTGTCTGGAGAATAGGCACCTGCGAGGTGTATAAAGCCTTGAATGGTTTGAGCATGCTCAGTGCTCATGGGATTCTTCCTCTTGCTCAGAATAATTGCCTGAAAGGGCATAAATTCAAATTGAGGAAAGACAGTTGTAGGATAGATGTGCGGAAGTTTGCCTTTGGCCATTGGGTGGTTGATTGCTGGAACAAACTTCCATCTGTCGTAGAAGTTGATAGTTTAAATAGATTCGAGGCAGAACTAGACAAACATTTGAAGTGAGTGGATGGGTGAAATGAGAAAGATGTGTGTGTGTGGGGTTTTTTTTTTTTTTTTTTTGGCTGATACTATATGAGCTTGCTTTCTTGCATCATGTGCCTTTGCTAATGCTAATAAAATCAAGAAGAATTCTTTATTATACACAGAAAGCACATTGCTGTATACAACTGTATTGCTGTATACAATCAAATTATAAAGAATACTAGCCTTGCTGGTTTGAATTCTTTAGATTTCAGAGTATACAGATTGGATAACTAAACAAAGAAAAATAATTACTTTGCCTATAGGAACATCCTTAGTTCCTGCAGGAATTAATATTTTAGCTAGATATCCTTCTTCAGGTGTTTCAAATCCCATGGTAGCTTTATCTGTCTCTATTTCTGCCAGAAGATCACCCTCATTTAATTTATCTCCTTCTTTCTTTTCCCAAGAAACGATAGTTCCCATTTCCATGGTAGGAGATAAGGCTGGTAAGGGTACCCTATGGTGGAAGGGTAAATCTGAATCTATAAATATAGATGAAAATCATTTTATTCCTAATATAAGGGAAAAAAGTTGTTTCAAAAATGTAAATTAAGCACCAACCAAAAATCAAAATTTTGGTTGTTGTTTAATTAATTAAAATATTAAAATTAACCAAAAATTTATTTTATTTTATAAAACTAAAAATTCATTTAAAATGAAATTAAGAGTTAGCACAGTGTATACTATGCACGCTACAAGAGCCAATCTGAATGCTCCCACAAAATAATGTCTAGACAATTTCAATGCATTGATTAAATTAATTAAATTAATTGCATTAATTGCATTAGTCTCTAATGAATAAATCTTAAAGCATAAATCTTCAAATCCAAATGCCACAGGAGAAACAACAGCAGTCCCCAGAATGAATGGAATGCCAATAAGCATACAATTCTTATATCATTTTAAAGCCTGTACTGGAGTAATGAAACTAACAACTTTGCAGCCAGCAAAGTCAATGCAGCTCAGTATTAAGAGTTAAATGCACATAAGAGGGTTATGTCCATTTTAATTAGAAGTTTTTCTCTCATAAACAAATTGGCTGCTGATTCAGATTACACAAATCATTCACAGATCAGCAATGAATTTGCTAACAGAAGTCACTCCTCATTTATGGTAACCATATTAAAACACTTATCAAGAAGATGCCCAGAGAGTTAAAAAAAAAAAAAAAAAAAAAAACAGATTTGCCCTGTTTCAGTAATGCTGTTTGTATCAAATAATACTAGAAATACAGAATTACTCATGAATAGCAAAATCATGCCAAATTGCGAGCATCCAAAACCTTCAGGGACAAAAGTTAGCCTGTCACTGGAGGAACCAAATCCAAATCTCATCCAATGACTAAAATTGAATACAGAAATGTGTAAAATTCTTACGTTAATTTTATTTAATTTATAAATTTCACCAAAGTATGGAAATCCACAAAATATTATAAAATAACATTTTCTTGATCAATTAGACAACACACAAATTTGTTGTTGACAAAAACAACAGACATTAAACAAATCAGACAACAAAAAATTTAAAATTCATACCACCAAAAAACAAATATAGCCTCTAATGTCAGCATAACTGACAAAATTACAAAACTTTAATGATGAAACACTATTCATAGAGAGGCAGTGTGAGTGATTTTGAGCCATATGAAATCAGTGATTTCAAAATTACTGATAAATGTTTATTAGAAAAAATTTCAAGCATAAAGGCATGTAAAGACTCAGAGATGATGGCATATACCAGAAATTTTGAGGGAGATGGCCAGTGAGGAATTGAACCAGTGAGGTTAATTACAAGGGAATCACTGTGTCAGAAAAGATTCCATTGAATTGGAGAATTTCCAACATATCGCCAATACATAAAGGTGGTTCAAAGATTGAAATCTAACTACAGACCGATAACACTAACTTCAGTCTTTCCCTAAACACTTTCCTTACCTTTTCAGGTAAGGAAAGTGTTTAGGGAAAATCATGTTTAACTAATCGAGTAAGATATTTTGACATAAGAGTGAGGGATATGCCAGAAGTTTATCAAACTGTAACAGGGAGACAAACGATTTTGTAATAACTGAGAAGAAAGTGGAAGAGAAATTAGCATTAGCATTATTATGGACATATAATGCAAGAAAGCAAGCTTAAACAGTATCAGCCAAAACAAAACAAAAAAAAAAAAAAAAACCTTCCAATTTCACCCATCCATTCACTCCAAATGTTTTCTCTCATTCTGCTTTGAATTTATTTAAGCTGTCAAATTAAACAATGACAGATAAAAGTTTATTCCAGCAATCAACTACCCGTTGGCTAAAGGCAAATTTCTGCACATCTATTCTACAACTGTCTTTCCTCAATTTGAATTTACGTTCCCTCGGGCAATTAATCTGGTAAAGCAAGAATTCCATCAGCACTGAGCATGCTCAAACCATTCAACGCTTTATACACCAGATCTGGTGTATCAAGTGGTGTATAAGTCAATCAGATCACCTCGCAGGTGACTAGTCTCCAGACACTGTAATTTGCAAATTTTAAGCCTTTCTTCATAAGCGCACCCCGTTGTTCCATTCACTAATCTTGTTGCCCTTCTCTGTACTCATTCCAGCAGCTCTGCATCCTTCCTAAAATGAGGCCTCAAGACCTGTATACGGTACTCAAGGTGTAGCCTGACGATTGCCTTATACAAGGGGATAATCACCTCATCCCTGCTAGAAATATTCCTGTATATCATTGACCAGACACCATGAGCTACCTTGCAGACAGTCTATACTGCTCAGAAAATCTTCGTATCTAACTGCACAATTACCCCGAGGTCCTTTTCATTCTCTACCACCCTGAATGTAGTACCACACAGTAATAAACCACCCTGAGCTTAGTACCACACAATGATTAGCAGTAATTTCAAATAATTTGTCACCTCTCAGCTTATCTACTGAATTTTTCTAGATCCTGTTAATGATCAATATCATTAATAAATACAAAAAACAACAATGGACTCAACAGTGAACCCTGGGAAACTCCACTAATAACATTATTCCAAGAGGAGATTATCAGTAGTGATTCTTCATGCATTAATAATCTTCAGATAAAGGAACCACCAGGTGGCAGTGATCACAATGTGTTGAAGTGGGATTTACTCAAAGAGGTAACTACCATCAGGGGTAAAGGGAAGGGTTTTTGCTTTCGTAAAGGCAATTACGGTGGTCTGAGACAGTATTTAGATTCTATACAGTGGAACCAAATGATAATGTTACCAACAACAAATTCAAAATGGGAAGCATTCAAAGAATTTATCTTGGAAGCTACTAGGCTTTACATACCAACTAAGAAATACTGTTCAAGGTTTAGGACTAAATGGATGTCGGATGAACTAATGAGACATATGGCAGAGAAGAAAAATTCATGTGATACATATAAATTAATGGGTGACATGGAAGCCTATGATAGATATAAGCTGGTCTGTAAGCAGGTTACAAACGAGGTTAGGCAGGCGAAGGCAGATTACAAGAAATCATTGGCAAAGGATGCAAAGAAAAACAGCAAAGAGTTCTTTACTTATGTAAACTCTAGAAGGAAGGGGACGAACCAGATTGGTCCACTGGATATTGATGGTTCAAATGTTGATGATCCTGCTCAGGTGTCTAACAAACTAATTAAGTATTTTGCATCTACATTCACCCATGAGGAGTTATTCAGGAATGGGGGGGGGGATGCCAGAGGTGAGTTAAACTCTGGCAGTGAGCTAGATGATTTTGTAACAACTGAGAGGAAAGTGGAGGAGAAATTGTTGAAGATAAACATAAAAAAGGCATCCGGTGTGGATGGGATCTATCCAATTATATTAAAGGAAGCAGCAAAGGAAGTAAGCAAACCCTTAGCCATAATTATGAGAACTATTTTGGACTCAAGGGAGGTACTCATGGACGGGAGATGTGCAAATGTGACCCCAATTCACAATGGAGGATCAAAGGGCGACAAGTAAATATAGACCTGTTACTTCTGTTCCAGGAAAATTAATGGAGGCACTGGTTAAAGAAGCACTGCAGGATCATCTACACAAGACTTCAGTTATAGCTTTGACACAGCATGTTTTGTTAAGGGAAAGTCTTCCTTGATCAACTTGATTGGATACTATGATGCAGTCACAAAAGAACTAGATGCAGGGAATAACTTTGATATTATATATTTGGATCTTAGAAAGGCTTTTGACACTGTTGCAGAAATTAGAGCAGTGTGGCTTTGGAGGCAAATTGCTGCAATGGATAAAAGGGATGGTTCAGGGGGAGAAGAGAGAGAGTGGTAATCAATGTACACTGCTCATCGTGGACTAATGTTATTAGTGGAGTCCCTCAGGGTTCATTGTTGTTTCCTGTATTTATAAATGATATTGATGATGGTATATCAAGCTTAATGTCCAAGTTTGTAGACAATACAAAGGTTGGCAGGGTTGTTAAAGACACTACTGACATTATGCTGCTGCAACAGGATCTGGAAAGGTTGAGCAGATGGGCTCAGAGGTGGCAAATGAAGTTTAACATTGACAAATGTAAAGTACTACGTATGGGAAACAGTAACCACATAGCAACGTATCAACTCTGTGGTACTACACTGACAGTGGTAGAGAATGAAAAGAACCTGGGAGTAATTGTGCAGGCAGATATGACGTTTTCTGAGCAGTGCAGATAGCAAGAGTAGCTCATGGTGTCTTGTCAATGATATACAGGAATTTTTTTTAGCAGGGATAAGGAGGTGATTATTCCCTTCTATGAAGCAATGTTCAGGCCACACCTTGAGTACTGTATACAGGTCTGAAGGCCTCATTTTAGGAAGGATGTAGAGCACTGGAGCGAGTGCAGAGAAGGGCAACAAGATTAGTGAATGGAACAAAGGGTTGCTACTACGAAGAAAGGCTTAAGTTTTGCAAATTATAGTTTCTGGAGTCTAGGCAAATGCGAGGTGTATAAAGCCTTAAATGGCTTGAGCATGGCTCAATGCTGATGGGATTCTTCCTCTTGCTCAGAATCGGCTTCTGTTGGCGCATCGGCTTCTGTGGCCATAATGCACCTCCCAAAGTTTTTGCAGTACTGTGATCCAAGCCCGAGGCAGGATTTGAACCCGCGACCTTTGGGTTGTCAGGCAGGCACTTTACCCACCCAGCTAGCCCGGTTGGCAGAAAATCTTGTAATAACTGAGAGTAAAGTGGAGGAGAAATTGTTGAAGATAAATACAAGAAAGGAACCTGGGGTGGATGGGATCTATCCAGTTATATTAAAGGAGGCAGCAAAGGAAGTAAGCAAACCCTTAGCCATAATTATGAGAGCTTCCTTGGACTCAGGGGAAGTGCCCATGGACCGGAGTTGTGCAAATGTGATCCCAATTCACAAAGGAGGATCAAAGGGCGACACAAGTAATTATAGACCTGTTAGTGTAACTTCTGTTCCTGGAAAATTAATGGAGGCACTGGTTAAAGAAGCACTGCAGGATCATCTAGACAAGACTTCAGTTATAGCTCAGACACAGCATGGTTTTGTTAAGGGGAAGTCTTGCCTGACCAATTTGATTGGATACTATGATGCAGTTCAATATTGGGTCCATTATTGTTTTCTGTATTTATAAATGATATTGATGATGGTATATCAAGCTTAATGTCCAAGTTTGCAGACGATACGAAGGTTGGCAGGGTTGTCAAGGACACTACTGACACTATGCTACTGCAACAGGATCTAGAAAGGTTGAGCAGATGAGCTGAGAGGTGGCAAATGAAGTTTAACATTGACAAATGTAAAGTACTACATATGAGAAACGGCAACCCCAGAGCAACGTATCAACTCTGTGGTACTACACTGACAGTGGTAGAGAATGAAAGGGACCTGGGGGGTGGTTGTGCAGGCAGATATGAAGTTTTCTGAGCAGTGCAGACGGGTGCAATTCCTACATATCATCAACAATACACATGGTGTATTGTCGATGATATATAGGAATTTTTCTAGCAGTGATAAGGAGGTGATTATTCCCTTGTATAAGGCAATAGTCAGACCGCACCTAGAGTACTGTATACAGGTCTGGACTCCTCATTTCAAGAAGGATATAGAGATGCTGGAACGAGTACAGAGAAGGGCAACAAGATTAGTGAATGGAACAAAGGGGTTCTCTTACGAAGAAAGGCTTAAGTTTTGCAAATTACAGTGTCTGGAGACTAGGCACCGGCGAGGTGATCTGATAGAGGTGTATAAAGCCTTGAATGGTTTGAGCATGCTCAATGCTGATGGGATTCTTCCTCTTGCTCAGAATAATCACCTGAGAGGACATAAATTCAAATTGAGGAAAGACAGATGTAGGATAGACGTGAGGAAATTTGCCTTTAGCCAGCGGGCGGGTGGTTGGTTGGTGGAATAGACTTCCATCCCTTGTCGTGGAAGTTGATAGTCTAAATAAGTTTAAGGCTCAGTTGGACAGGTATTTCGAACAGAGGGGTGAAGTGGAAGTGGTTATTTTTTATTTATTTATTAATTTTTTTTTTTTTTGGCTGATGCTGCATAAGCTTGCTTTTTTGCATCAAATGCCTCTTCTAATGCTAATGCTAATGAAGACATTCAATAAAAAATCAACACTAAACCAAGCAATTTACGAAAACATTTACATGGAAATTATTACATTAAAATTATTATTATACTGTACAGTAAACCCCCGCGAATAGCGAGGGTTATGTCCCTGAGAAATGCCGCGAATACCGAAAACACGAATACTGAGTTATGGCTCCCATAGTAATAAAGGGATTCCGTTCCAAAGTATGAAATATATAAGAAAAACTAGTCTAAAATTTTGTCTATGTATGTATTATATGTACCTTCATAATATGACTATGTACATAGGCAGTACATAGTGAAATGCAAGCATATGGCATCAAAATGAAAATAAAAAACAATTTAATATTAAGTGTAATATTTATTAGAAATTTCAAACAAATCTTTCAAACCAGCGCCTTTGCTAGCAAAAAAACTTATCCCGCCAGTGCTGTCACCAGTTTCGCTAAAGTGTTGATAAAGGAGTTTTGCCTTTTCACGAATGATGAGTGAACTTAACGGAATTTTATTTTGAGTTCGGTCTTCTATCCACAGATTTAAAGCCTTTTCCATTTTTTCTAATTTAACATTACGAGTTATAGAGCAAATTTTTGAAGCAATTAGCGCGTTTTCACGGACACTACGTCGGATTTTTTCTTCCGATTTCTTGATTGATCGTATCGTTGACTCAGTGATTTTATAATGTTTTCCACTGAGGAGACACTTTCACCATTAGAAATTTTATCTAATAACTCAATTTTATTCGCTAATGTCATCACCTTCTTTGATCTTTTCACATTTCCCTTGTTATTCGTAGCCATATTTTTGTACGAGTTAGAAAGAACTTGTCCTCAATAAAGTCACTTTCTGCCATTAACACGCACCCGGAAACGGTAGATTTATCACTTTTGTAGCATATAAATTGATAAATTTATTCAATTTATAAGCATGTAAATTAAAAGCAAACGACGAAACCTTCCAAGAGCATAACACATATTGAACAAGAATTAGCGAGAAACATCCACGCTCGCGATTTTGTGACCCCTCTCCCCCCACCCACCGAAGAGCTGTTTTGACCGGTGAAGATAATTTTTGCCATGCCCATGTTTTTTTTATGGCGGAAAATGTTCACGGCGCTTTAAAATTAACATTTTTTTGGGTTTCATTTTATATTAAATCAGCGACCGCGAATACAGATACCGCAAATAGCGGGGGTTTACTGTATTAGAAATCAGAGGTCGCTAGGTGGCACGGACACGGTGAAGCGGTTGTGTTAAGTGCTCCTGATTGTCACTCGATTTTTATAGTAAAAGTGAATGTTAAAAGGTTTCACATGTTACAGTGCAACGGCCAAATGGTTCCACCTCTCCCAAGGTGAGTACCTCCCGGATCCGTTTATTATAACGCTTTCAAATTGTGTGTAAGTTTAATCGAACCAGGCACGTTCTGCAGTGGAAGATCATCGTTTTTCAGCAGTTCGGATTTCTGCCTACTGGATTGCAGCTCCAGTCAAGGTCAGAGAGGAGCGATAATTCCCCCCCCCCTCAGGTGAAGTCTCTTAAAGTGACGTCTCGCCATAGGGTGAAGCACAGCGTCAGTCACGAAGCCCTTGCACAGTGCCTAATGGAAAAGGCGGCTTTGTGTTCCCAGAAAGCTTTGATGATCCTCTCCCATACAAATTTCTGTCGTCCAAAATGTCGGATTGTAGTGCTTCAATAGCCGAGTTGTCTTGTGAATTGACGTTCTCTGAAGTTCCAGACACCAGTTTCAAGGAACCTCTAGCTATAATGGAAAAAACACTGGAAGACAAATTTCCCTCTATAAAAGGACCTTTAAATACTACTCATACGTTTAATGACTCTCAAGATTGTGAACAAACTGGTAGTGCAGCTATTCTTGACTATCTCTTTGGATTAAAAGCAAATATGCTTGATGTTTTTATAGAGGGCTCTACTGTGACACCTCTTATGTTTGTTGAGATGTCCAAAAATTGGAACAATATGGAAAGGTTAGTGATAGATCTAACTTTAGAAAATGAAAAGTTGAGAACAAAATTAAATGATCTCAAAATTCAGAGGAAACAACAAAATGTCTTGCCAACCGTTCCGGCTCCCACCTATGCAGGTGTGGTTGCCTTAGGCGCTGGCAAACAATTACAGAGTATTGTTAACTTACCGGATGTTCAAACAAAGCACGTACTCATAGTTAAAGCAAATGCAGATAGTAATTGTAAAACTAGTGAGGAAGTTAAAGCTGAAATTTCTAAAAGTCTTAAACCTGAATTTAAAAAATTAAAGATTAAATCAATAAGAAAAATAAGAGAAAAGGGAGTTCTAATCGAAACTGACAACAGCAAGGATCTAAATAAACTTAAATCCTGCCCTAAGTTCAAGGAGTTAAAATTCTCTGTGGATTCCCCTAAAAAATTAAATCCCACTGTCATAATATATGACATACCTAAAGATGTCAATGATTCTGATTTTCTGGAGGACTTATTCAATAAAAACTTTGTGGATCATGGGATTTCCCAGGAAGATTTCGAGTCTGTTAAGGTTCGTTTTAAAATCAGGTCTCGGAACAAAAACAATCAACATTGGGTTCTTGAGGTCCCAAATAAAATTAGGAAAGCATTCTTGGCTTCAAATTTCAAGGTTTTTGTCGGATGGTCCGTCCATGGTATGAAGGATTTTTTCACAGCATCACGCTGTTTTAAATGTCTTGGCTACGGACACTCAGCTAAAAACTGCCACCAGTCCGAGTTTACCTGTGGACATTGCTGTGACCTGGGTCATCAAATTCAAGACTGTCCTAAAATGGAGGAACCTGTTGTTTGCCCAAATTGTCGGCTTAAGAAGAGGAATGCGGACCATTCCTTTAAGGACGTTAAGTGTCCTGAATTTGTGAAAGCCCAAGAGGTAACAAAAATTCGGACCGACTTTACCTAACTCTGGAAAGTTTTGTGTATATACTTTACAGTTAAATTGTCAACGGTCTTTATCGGTTCTAAGTGATCTTTCTAAGTTAATGGTCCAACACAAATTTCAACTTTTAGGGTTACAAGAACTGTATTCTTATAAGGGTGTGGTCAAGGGCTTCCCTCTCAGCTGTCGCATTATCTCTTCAAACCCTGTTACGGTCGGTGACCGTGGTAACGCCACCAGGGTTTGGGCCGCCCTGGTGGTTGCTGACCCCCTCATTACTGTAACAAAAATTTCTAGTCTTTGCACCACACATGCCGCATGCGCATGCTTGGAAGGCTGTTTTGGAAAAATTTATGTGGTTTCTCTGTATGCTCAATGTAGTCAGGCTGGGCAGGCCATAGAGCTATTTCTAAATTACATGGAAAACGTTTTGATCCGTTTATCTGGTTTTCCCGTCATTTTTATGATGGATGCTAATGCTCACTCCCAGCTTTGGAATAGCCCCACTACAGACTCTAAAGGTGAGCTTTTGGAGGAGCTTATTCAGTCCAATAACCTCACTCTGTGGAATACCCCAGGCCATCCGCCTACTTTTGTTTCTTCCCTGGGTCAATCTTATATTGACATAACCCTTTCAAACTCTACTCTTGGTTATGGCATTTCCAACTGGCTTAGCCATACTTCGTGGTGCTCGAGCGACCACAATGTCATCAGTTTTATGATCAGTTTAAGCAACAATCCTAGGGTTATCAGGTGCTGTTTTGATTTCCTGCGTTTTAAGACAAAACACATTGATTGGAATATCTTTGATGTAAAGGTGCATGAGCTTACTTCAGAAGAAATAATCGTCCAACTTGGCTCGCTTCCTGCTGATATGCAGGTTTCTAGGGTTCAAGAGATTCTAATCACTGTCTGTGAGTCCACTCTAAAAAAGAAAAAAACGAAAAATGAATAGTGTTTCATGGTGGACCCGAAATCTCACAATTCTCAGAAGAAACTTACAAAATGCTCGTCGTAATTTTCAGAGGGCAAAGAGAGCTAACAGGCCCAGAGATGAGATTGACAGACTTGGTGAGTTGTATAAATCCAATAGAAGGAGTTATTTCAATACCATTTTCCAAGAGAAGAAACTTGCCTGGGCAAGGTTTGTTCAGCGTAACATAAATGAAGATCCATGGGGATTACCCTACAAACTTGTTACTAACAAGGTTCATCCTGGCGATATTGTTTCTTCTATTATTGTAAATGGTAATGAAACCCTGGACTGGAGTTTGTCCATAAATGCTATCTTGGACGGCTTGCTCCATGAGGACACTGCCTCCTGTGAAAACACCATCCAAACTACAATGAGATTAGATCATTTATCTTACCAAGGGCCCCCGAACCGAAGCTCCTTTTACGGATACTAGGTGGAATCTGCTATCTCAACTTTAAGGGATGGTAAATGTCCTGGACAAGATCTCCTTGAGGTTTCTCTACTTAAAAGATTTTGGAAAAATTGCCCATTAATTATATTAAATCTTTTGAATGCTTGTCTGTCTTCAGGATTATTCCCACTGGCTTGGAAACAGGCTAGACTTAAACTTCTGCTTAAGTCCTTTTACAAACCCTCCAATGATCCGGCCTCTTACAGGCCCATTGCACTGCTATCCATCCTTGGCAAAGTCTTGGAAAAATTAATTGTTTCTCGTCTTCTAAATTACTATTTAGACAGAAACCTAAGTTCCCCACTTCAATTTGGCTTTACACGTGGAAGGTCTTCTGTTGATGCTATTCGTCAGGTTTTGAGTTCTTTTCAAAATTCCAATTCTAAATATGTCCTCGGTCTCTTTGTTGATTTCCAAGGGGCATTCGACACTGTTTGGTGGCCGAGTGTCCTGGCGAGGTCCAGAGAGGCCGGGGTCTCTGCTCCTATTTACCGTCTCCTTTCGAATTACTTTGATTCTCGCAGCATCACAGTTTCCTCAGGATTCAGTCTCCAGATCTGTTTCTAGGGGCTGCCCTCAGGGCTCTATTCTTGGCCCTGTGTGCTGGAACATGGTCCTTGATGGGTGGCTCTCGGTTGATCGAGACAACATCCTTCAGATAGCTTATGCAGACGACCTTGCTATTCTGATTTTTGGTAATTCCCGCCGGGAGCTAGAGTGCAGAGCAAATGAAGTTCTAGAAGACTTGGATATCTGGTGTCAAACACATAAACTTCAAATTTCTATTAATAAAACAAAACAAATGTTGCTAAAAGGCTCTCTTGATGTGAATAGACCACCTGTTATTAAGTTGAATGGAGAAATGATTAGGAGCACTCGGCAGCATAAATACTTAGGAATTTATTTTGATGACCGTCTTAATTTCAATTACCACGGAAAATACGTACTTCAGAAAATAAAAGCTATGACCTATAAAATTATTAAGATTACCAGGAGTACTTTTGGTGTAAAGAAATCTTCCATTAAATTATACTACTCTTGTATATTTATACCAATTGTGTGTTATGCGGCTGGGGCCTGGGGATACAGAATCGGTAATTCCCTTGTTCAAAAATATCTTACTCAAGCACAAAGATTCTTCCTTCTCGCTGTAAGTAGAGGTTGTCGAACTGTCTCTACAGCTGCTCTCCAGGTCCTCAGTCATCGACTGCCAATCCGATATGAAGTAATGTTACATTATCTTTTATATTGTAGAAGAAAAAATATTCCTGCGATTGTAAAAGGCATAACATATAATACTGACTTGCAAGAAAATGTAGACATTAAAAGAATGAGAAATGAATGTTGTAGAGCATGGCAAAATACCTGGTCTACCTCTACTTTGGGTAGGGAGACCTTTAAATTTTTTCCCGAGGTTGTTGATTACGACAAGAAAATGGACTGGTTCAATCCTGGTTTATACGTTACGTTTTTATATACCGGTCATGGAAGTCTTAACTTTAAATTGTTCTCACTAGGATTAAGTAACACTCCTCTCTGTAGTTGCGGTGCTCAAGAAACTGTTGAGCATCTCGTCTTTCATTGTCCTCTGTACGACGATTTAAGACTAGACTTTCAACTTCTCACAAATGTATTTGACTGCTCCGAACTGCCGAGATTAGTTAACTGTTCTGAATATTACACTGCCTTCTCCACCTATGCAGAGAAATTGTTTAAACGGAGAAAAAGAATTCTTGCTCCTGAGGTTCAGTAAAATGCTAAACTGTTTCTTTGGATTACACTTACCTGATGTATTGATCAGTCTGCTGGACTCCGAAGCCCAGTATTTCACTGTATCATCACTGTATATAGTCTTTTTATGTACCATCATTGTATATAGTCTTTTTATGTACCATCATTGTATATAGCCTTTTATGTACCATCACTGTAAATAGTCTTTTCATGTATAATTAATCATTGTACTTTTCATGTATAATTAATCATTATAAATTGTGCACAATGTATAGATTACTTTCAGCGGCGAATAGGGGAAACCCTGGAGCCCGCCAAAAAAAAATAATAAAATACTTTGAACTTTGTATTAGAAATCATATGTTGAGTTACCTAGTAGTACACAGTTTACATAATGGTTAGTGATGTTTCTACATACTTTTAATCAAAAATACTGCACTGTATTTTTGATTAAAAGTACTAAAAGATCAAAGACAAGGTAATCTTGTTAAATACAGCATTGAATGATAGTGTAGTGATCTGTCAATTAAAATGAACTAAATTTTTTAATTCATTTCTGTTGACAGAGCTAAAAGACGCCCATCTACCCAGAGGGTCTTTTAGGTTACAGTAACATTCTTTCCTGTTATCAAATGAAAATCATTTCCAATTTACAAACTCGAGAGAGTTTGTAAATTGGAATAGAGAGAGATAACACATTCCTCAATAACTAAGAAATGCAAAGTTCCATTTGCTTATTTGACACAAGTTTCTCTGCATCATACTTACCTGAACTAAAAGACCGTGAAAAGAAAAACATCTTGTTCAAGTTATTTGGTACAATCTCACACCCACTGTTTTGACTGCCATTTCTATGAACATGACCAGACCTGAAAAAGTGATGCAAAATATGCATAATGAAAGACTGCTGAAATACAACTGTCATATGATTACATAACAGGAGCAATAACGTGACATGTTTTTATACTACATATAACATTAAAAGTTCCATTAATATAATAACCCATATGCATTAAATCAGCTTGAAAAATCCGGTAATATTATTTTTGGCAAATGAAAAACTCTGTATGGATAAAATGCTTAGAAGAAAATGGAAAGTTATTAGCATTACATATAGATCTTTGCAGTTTGTAATTTTCAGGATGCTGTTTTACATTTCAGACATTTTATTTTTATTTCATAAATTAATCGAATTTTGCTTAATAGAATGAAAAGTAAATAACTAGTTATTTTGTTACCAATTAATGATAGTCCCCAAGAAACTTAACACTTGTTATGGCATTCGTACTAGCTTTGGAAAGGCCTGAAAAATGTCTGCTGTGATGGTGTTTAGTTCTGAAGTCACATTGTTCTGAATTATTAGCACTATCAAATTGTTATCTTTTCCATCTCAATTTCAATTAAAAAGAGTAAAGAGAGTGAATGACCAGTGCAACAGCCACCAACCAGACTGTTCCAAATCTAGCCACATGTCCAAATCCTTACCAACAAATGTTTCAATAACTCTAAGTAGTAATGTTGGTTAACAGTCCTTCCTTCTGGAATGAATTCCTTATGAACTATCCCTTTATAAAAGAAGAATATAATCAGCATGGTTTTTGATTTCTGGAAACAAATATTTTTGGTTTTAGTAGCTTTGTGATTGCCATTCTGTACTTTATCTTTTCGTCCTAGTATCATGCTAAGCACCAACTCACATTCCTAGTAATAATGCTGTTTAGGAAACCAGGTTCACTATCTTCTGAGAAAAATCTCTGAAAATATCCAAACGACTGAGTTTTTTCTCATCATGCAAACAGTGTGGAACAAACTTTATGCAAATTTTCTTTTTTATCCCAATATTTACAGTAATAATGGACCTCATTGATTCATTATTCACATTTAACTTGCTTCCTAGCATTGCTGGTGCTAATCAGAGGTCACCTGCTAGTAAACTGCACTTCGTCCGCCAATTTGGGGCTGCAGGTTGTTTTTAGTCACCCACTTTGACGATCATCTGCTACATCCTCTCTGCCCTTATTAAAAAGAATTAAAATGTTTGTGCTTGGGAGAGAGGCCCCATCCCAATAAACTATTTGAACATTGTTTCCAACAAACCTTGGTGCCGACCACTGTTCCATTCTTTTGTTTCTGATGACGTTTAGACGTGATTTAAAAAGAAAAAAAACATGCAACTTAAGACTCACTGGTTTGAGTTAGTGGGAATGCGAAGGTCATACTTCTATGTTTCTCTAGCACCCTATTCAGGAGTGATACTCACATGAGATTTTTCTTTTTTTTTTAATATCTCATTACTTTTTTGCCACACTGTATAGCCTATTTCACAGATGGCTTGATAAAATAAACAAATAACATGCACCCTCAAATCTAGTAAGAAGTCAATTTTTGTAATGCACTTATTCATCTCCTTCTGTAATAATAAATTACAGGATATAGTAAAAAATGGAATATTATACATACCTCATATTTCAGCTGAATTAATAAAAATAACACAAGAATAATTCATGATTTATATATTTAGTAAATTGATAACAAAAAAAAGCTCCACTCCTCAATAAAG
The DNA here is from genome assembly GCF_048544385.1 of Mastigoproctus giganteus. Taxonomy (NCBI): domain Eukaryota; kingdom Metazoa; phylum Arthropoda; class Arachnida; order Uropygi; family Thelyphonidae; genus Mastigoproctus; species Mastigoproctus giganteus. Next base: position 3,519,798 of record NC_143585.1, on the reverse strand, counting down.
CAACTACTTCATAAGCAGAAATCTAAGAACATTTCTTCTACAAATCAACCATACTGCCCATTTTTCCTCCAATCAGCATGTAGTAACAAGTATAATTTAGTGTTTCAGCTATCATGGGTTATCAATATATGCTATATTGATAACCCATGTCAGCAGCATCCAACCTTTTTTTTTTTTTTTTTTTGGCCAAAACAGAAAGGAGGCTACAAAGGCACATGGGCTCTCATGGGCAGTGAGTCCAAGCTACAAGAAATTTGAAAGTCCAAGCTACAAGAAATTTGTAAGTCCAAGCCTTACAAATAAGTGTGCATTTTTAAAAACAGCATTTAATTTCTGTTGATCAATATTTGGCTGAAATTTAGTTTACAGTATCCCTCGTGTTACACTATGTGATGAACAGAAGGTTGCAGGAAAGACCTGAACTGGGAAAAATAGTTATAATTAGAAGGGGAAAAAAAAAAAAACAATTATGAGAGGGGTCATGTTTTTAATCAACTTTCATTTTTTTTTAGTGAAAAAAAATTAGCTTTTTACATGACTTCAGGAGGGATTCAAACAAAAACCAGTGGGTGGCAACAGCCATGGGATACCATAAACTAAACTTTTGCCCAACATCTATAATCGAAGTTTAATTATTTTATATTTACTAATGAAATAGAAAAATCCAACACTGTTATTACATAACACTAATAACAAGCTTTAGCATTAGTAGAAGCATTTGATGCAAGAAAGCAAGCTTATGCAGCATCAGCCAAAAAAAAAAAAAAATAAATAAATAAAAAATAACCACTTCCACTTCACCCCTCTGTTCGTTTGAAATACCTGTCCAGCTGAACCTTAAACTTACTTAGGCTATCAACTTCCACGACAAGGGATGGAAGTCTGTTCCATCAACCAACCACCCGTTGGCTAAAGGCAAATTTCCTCACGTCTATTCTACATCTGTCTTTCCTCAATTTGAATTTATGCCCTCTCAGGTGATTATTCTGAGCACGAGGAAGAATCCCATCAGCATTGAGCTTGCTCAAACCATTCAAGGCTTTATACACCTCTATCAGATCGCCTCGCTGGTGCCTAGTCTCCAGACTCTGTAATTTGCAAAACTTAAGTCTTTCTTCGTAAGAGCACATCTTTATTCCATTCACCAATCTTGTTGCCCTTTTCTGTACTCGTTCCAGCATCTCTACATCCTTCTTGAAATGAGGCCTCCAGACCTGTATACAGTATTCTAGGTGTGGCCTGACCACTGCCTTATACAAGGGAATAATCACCTCCTTATCCGTGCTAGAAAAATTCCTATATATCATCGACAATACACCATGAGCTACTCTTGCAGCCTGTCTACACTGCTCAGAAAACTTCATATCTGCCTGCACAACCACCCCCAGGTCACTTTCATTCTCTACCACTGTCAGTATAGTACCACACAGTTGATACGTTGCTCTGGGGTTGCTGCTTCCCATATGTAGTACTTTACATTTGTCAATGTTAAACTTCATTTGCCACCTCTCAGCCCATCTGCTCAACCTTTCCAGATCCTGTTGCAGTAGCATAGTGTCAGTAGTGTCCTTGACAACCCTGCCAACCTTCGTATCGTCTGCAAACTTGGACATTAAGCTTGATATGCCATCATCAATATCATTTATAAATACAGAAAACAATAATGGACCCAATATTGAACCCTGAGGGACTCCACTAATAACATTAGTCCACGATGAGCAGTGTCCTTTGATTACCATTCTCTGTCTTCTCCCCCTCAACCACCCCTTTATCCATAGCAGCAATTTGCCTCCAATGCCACACTGCTCCAATTTGTGCAGCAGTCGTCCATGTGCAACAGTATCAAAAGCCTTTCTAAGATCCAAATATATATCAAAGTTATTCTCTGCATCCAGTTCTTTTGTGACTGCATCATAGTATCCAATCAAATTGGTCAGGCGAGACTTCCCCTTAACAAAACCATGCTGTGTCTGAGCTATAACTTAAGTCTTGTCTAGATGATCCTGCAGTGCTTCTTTAACCAGTGCCTCCATTAATTGCTGCTATGGATAAAGGGGTGGTGGAGGGGGAGAAGACAGAGAGTGGTAATCAATGGACACTGCTCATCGTGGACTAATGTTATTAGTGGAGTCCCTTAGGGTTCACTGTTGGGTCCATTATTGTTTTCTGTATTTATAAATGATACTGATGATGGTATATCAAGCTTGATGTCCAAGTTTGCAGACGATACGACGGTTGGCAGGGTTGTTAAGGACACTGCTAACGCTATGCTGCTGCAAAAGGATCTGGAAAGGTCGAGCAGATGGGCTGAGAGGTGGCAAATGAAGTTTAAAATTGACAAATGTAAAGCACTATATATGGGAAACAGTAACTACAGAGCAACGTATCAACTCTGTAGTACTACACTGACAGAGGTAAAGAATGAAAAGGCTCTGGGGGTAATTGTGCAGGCAGATATGAAGTTCTCAGAGGAGTACAGACAGGCTGCAAGAGTAGCTCATGGTGTCTTGTCAATGATATACAGGAATTTTTCTAGCAGGGATAAGGAGGTGATTATTCCCTTGTATAAGGCAATGATCAGGCCACACCTTGAGTACTGTATACAGGTCTGGAGACCTCATTTCAAGAAGGATTTAGAGCTGCTGGAAAGAGTACAGAGAAGTGCAACAAGATCAGTGAATGGAACAAAGGTTTGCTCTTACGAAGAAAGGCTTAAGTTTTGAAAATTAGTGTCTGGAGACTAGGCACCAGCAAGATGATCTGATAGAGGTGTATAAAGCCTTGAATGGTTTGAGCATGCTCAATGCTAATGGGATTCTTCCTCTTGCTCAGAATAATCATCTGAGAGGGCATAAATTCAAATTGAGGAAAGACAGATTTGAATAGATGTGCGGAAGTTTGCCTCTAGCCAGCGGGTAGTTGGTTGGTGGAACAAACTTCCATCCCTTTTTGTGGAAGTTGATAGCCTCAATAAATTTAAGGCTCAGCTGGACAGGTATTTCGAACGAACGGAAGGGTGAAATGGAAGTGGTTTTTTTTTTTTTTTTTTGGCTGATGCTGCATAAGCTTGCTGTCTTGCATCATATGCTTCTACTAATGCTAACACAATATGAAGGAATGTGCTACATGTGGCTAATACGCTGGATATGTGAGATGTATGTGCAAAAAAAAAAATAAATATAAATATATATATATATATAATTGCTGGATTACTATTTATCTGGAATTTGTGATACTAAAAGTTAGTATGTTCAGACTCTGTAATTCAGCATGTTCAAACCATTCAAGGCTTTACACATCTCATTCAGATCACATCGCAAGTGCCTAGTTTCCAGACATTGTAATTTGCAAAAGTTAAATCTTTATTTATAACAGCAACCCTTTATTCCATTCACAAATCTTGTTGCCTTTCTCTGTACTGGTTCCAACAGCTGTACATCCTTAAAATGAGGCCTCCAGACCTGTATACAGTACGAAAGGTGTGGTCTGACCATTGCCTTATACAAGGGGATAATCACCTCTTATCCCTGCTACTAAAATTCCTGTATATCATTGATAAGACATCTTACAGACCGTCTGCACTGCTCAGAAAACTTCATATCTGCCTGCACAATTAATCCCAGGTCCTTTTTACTCTTTAACTCTGTCAGTGTAGTACCACACAGTTGATATGTTACTCTGGGGTTACTGCTTCCCATATGCAGTACTTTACATTTGTAAATGTTAAACTTCAGTTGCCACCTCTCAGTCCATCTGCTCAACTTTCCTAGATCGTGTTGCAGCAGCATACTGTCATTAGTGTCATTAACAACCCTGCCAACCTTCATATCGTCTGCAAACTTGGACATTAAGCCTGATATACCATCATCAATATTAGCATTAGCAAGGACACATGATGCAAGAAAGCAAGCTTATATAGCATCAGCCAAAAAAAAAAAAAAAAGACTCTTATTTCACCTATCCCCTCACTCCAAATGTTTGTCAAGTTTTGTCTTGAATCTATTTAAGCTATCAACTTCAACAATGACAGATGGAAGTTTGTTCCAGCAATCAACAACCAGCTGGCTAAAGGCAAACTTCCGCACATCTATCCTACAACCATCGTTTCTTAATTTGAATTTATGCCCTCTATGGAGATTATTTTGGGCGAGAGGAAGAATCCCATCAGCATTGAGCATACTCAAACCATTCAAGTCTTATACACCTCAAACAGATTACCTGGCAGGTACCTAGTCTCCTGACTGTAATTTGCAAAACTTAAGTTTTTCTTCGTAAGAGCAACCCTTTATTCCATTCATTAATTTTGTTGCCCTTCTCTGTACTCGTTCCAACAGCTCTACATCCTTCTTAAAATGGGGCCTCCAGACTTGTATACAGTACTAAAGGTGTGGCCTGACCATTGCCTTATACAAGGAGATAATCACCTCCTTATCCCTGCTAGAAAAATTCCTGTGTATCATTGACAAGACACCATGAGCCACTGTTGCAGACCATCTGCACTGCTCAGAAAACTTCATATCTGCCTGCACAATTACCCCCAGGTCCTTTTCCTTCTTTACCACTGTCAGTGTGGTAAGACAGAGTTGATACGTTACTCTGGGATTACTGCTTCCCATACATAGTACTTTACATTTGTCAATGTTAAACTTCATTTGCCTCTCATCCCATTTGCTGAACCTTTTTAGATCCTGTTGCAGCAGTGTACTGTTATTAGCGTCATTAACAACCCTTACAACCTTCGTATCGTCTGCAAACTTGGACGTTACGCCTGATATACCATCATCAATATCATTTATAAATACAGAAAAGAACAATGAACCCAACACTGAATCCTGAGGGACTCCACAAATAACATTAGTCCACAACGAGCAGTATCCATTGATTATCACTCTCTGTCTTCTCCCACTCAACCATCCCTTTATCCATAGCAGCAATTTGCCTCCAATGCCACACTGCTCCAATTTGTGCAGCAGTTTTCCACATGAAACAGTATCAAAAGCCTTTCTAAGATCCAAATATATGATATCATAATTATTCTTTGCATCCAGTTCCTTTGTGACTACATCATAGTATCCAATGAAATTGGTCAGACAAGACTTCCTCTTAACAAACCCAAACCCATGCTGTGTACGAGCTATAACTGAAGTCTTATCTAGATGATCCTGCAATGCTTCCTTAACCTGTGCCTCCATTAATTTCCCTGGAACAGAAGTTAAACTAACAGGTCTGTAATTACCTGTCTCCCTTTGATCCTTCTTTGTAGATTGTGGTCACATTTGCACATTTCCAGTCAATGGGCACTTCCTTGAGTCAAAGGAAGCTTTCATAATTATGGCTAAGGGTTTGCTTACTTCCTTTGCTGCCTCCTTTAATATAACTGGATAGATTCCATCCACCCCAGGTGCCTTACTTATGTTTATCTTCAACAATTTCTCCTCCACTTTGCTCTCAGTTATTACAAGATTCTCTAGCTTACTGCCAGAGTAAGGAAGCTCACCTCTGGCATTCTTACTGCTCACCTCTGGCATTCCCCTCCCTGAATAACTCCTCATGGGTGCATGTAGATACAAAATACCTGTTTAGTTTGTTAGCCACCTGGGCAGTATCATCAACAGTTGAACCATCAATATCCAGTGGACCAATCTGATTCATCCCTTTCCTTCTAGAGTTTACATAGGTAAAGATCTCTTTTCTGTTTTTCTTTGCCAAGGATTTCTCATAATCTGCCTTTTCTTGCCTAACCTCCTTTGTGACTTGGTTACAGACCAGCTTATATCTATCATAGACTTCTGTGTCACCTGTTAATTTATATGCATCCCATGCATTTTTCTTCTCTGCTACATGTCTAATTAGTTCATCTGACATCTATTTAAGACTAAATTAATTAAAAAAATTATAGGGGGTTAGTTATGTTTCTTAATTTGTTTATAAACATATTAAGAAACATTTTCTTAATATGTTTCTAAATTATATGTATGTTTCTTGAAAGGGCCCCAAAGATGGACAAGGCTACTTCCATGGCAAGATTAGCAAAAGGGCAACCGTATAAGGAAAGATTATGGGACCATAGTTTGGAAAACAGACACCTTAAAGCAGTGGTCTCCAAAGAGCGGTGCGTGAAATAATCTGCAATAAATCAATATTTATTAATTATGAAAACTTTAGTTTTTCAAAACGTAATCGAAATTAAAAATTATAAATAAATGTTTTTTTTAATACTTCAATACGCGGATTTGTTTGATTGCATGGCTTTATTTGATTATGCATGTTCAAGTACATGCATTTTGTACTTAAACTTCAATTTAATTTTGTATTTTTTTATTTGTGATCTTTTAAAATTATATGTGATTTTATAAATGTAATTTTAGATATAATGCCTTCCATGTAAATAATAAATAAATAAAAATATATATATTAAGCTTATAAATTTTATTTTTTATTCTGGGGTGCATGCTAGTTCTTTTAAGTAAAATAAAAGTGTGAGACCAAAAAAGTTTGGAGACCATTAACTTAGGGGGGACCTGATTGAAGTTCATAAGGCTATGAGAGGGATTAGGGAAAAAAAATGAAGGTTGAATTTTCACTGTTATAAAGAATTCCAGAACTATGGGATATAAATTCAAATTACAGTGGAAGAGGTTTAATTTAGTTTGTAGGAAGTTTCCTTATAGCAAGTGAGTTGTTGATTCTGGAACAATTTGCCTCGGCAACTAATTGAGGCTGACCAATTTAAGAAATTCAAAGGTCAACTAGATAGTTGCCTATGTGAGGTGGGAAGTGCATAATTTGTATTTTCTTTTCACTCTTTTTTCTTTTTAGCCAGTGAAGTAACAGCCTGTGGTTTCCTTGTGCTGTACATATACAATAATACTAAATGGTGTAAGAAAGCAAGCTTATAAAGCATCAACCAAAAAAAAAAAAAAAAAAAAACTTCCTACAACAACTTCCTTCGTACATCATCTACAATAGTTTGTCTAGTTCTGCTTTCACTTTATTCAAACTACCCACTTCCACAACAACAGATGGAAATTTGTTCCAACAATCACCACTTGCTGGCTGAAAAAAGTAATTCTGCACATCTATCCTGCAACTAGCCTTCCTCAATTTGAATGTATAGTATATGTTGACATATATATTTTGTTTTTTTGTAACACACTTGAAATAAAATTCAAAATAAATAAGCTTTGAAAATATCTCTAGAAGCATGCAGGAGGGATTTTCATTTGTAAAGTGAGTTAAAAACAAGTCAGTAAGAGAGTAGTGATGAGTCCACTAAATTCTCCAAGGATAAAAAGGGACCTTAGTATTATTAAATGATGCAAGAAAGGCAGTTTATACAGCATCAACAAAAAAACACACACTTGCCATATCACCTTCATTCCCTCTAATAGTTTATCTAGTTACACCTGGAATTTATTCAAACCAAACATTTCTAAAACACCAGATGGAAATTTAATCCAACAATCAACTACCCATTGACTATCCAACCTAAAAAAAACCCTTTCCATCTCCCTTATGTGCAGTGTCAACAAGAAAAAGGCTGCCATCGCCATTCAGTTGTCCAAAGCTTTAAATGAAGGTGCAATTTGAAAAACTGAAGACTTTCTAGATAAGAGCATTCTTTAATACATCTCATTAACCTTGTTGCTCTTCTCTGCACCTATTCCAACAGATCCACATCCTTCATAAAATGAGGCTTCTAGACTGTTATGTAGTACTCAATAAGGAGGCAATTATCCCTTATACAAAATATACAAAGGGATAATCACTTAGCTTTAGTGGAGTCATATGATGCAAGATAGCAAACTTACAACCTAAAAAAAACACTTTCCGTTTCACCAATCCATTCACTTCAAATGGAAGTTTATTCCAGCAATCAACCACCCACTGGCTAAAGGCAAATTTCTGCACATCTATTCTACAACTGTCTTTCCTCAATTTGAATTTATGCCCACTCAGGTGTGGAATCTGAGCATGCGAAAGAATCCCATCAGCATTGAGCTTGCTCAAACCATTCAAGAGTTTATATACCTCAATCAGATCACCTCACTTTGCAGGTGCCTAGTCTCCAGATGCTGCAACTTGCAGAACTTAAGTCTATCTTGGTAACAACAACCCTTTGTTCCACTCACTAATCTCATTGCCCTTCTCTGTACTCATTCTAGTAGCTCAACATCTTTCCTAAAATGAGGCCTCCAGACTGTGATGAGTCCTCATGGTGTGGCCTGTCACCTTATACAAGAGGATAATCACCTCCTTATCCCTGTTAGTAAAATTCTTATATATCATTTACAAGACACCATTAGCTACTCTTGCAGCATGTCTGCACTGCTCAGAAAACTTCATATCTGACTGCACATTACCCCAGGTGTTCTTCATTCTCCACTGCCCTGAGTGTGGTACTGCACAGCTGGCAAGTTAATCTGGGATTACTACTCACCACACTTCTCAGCCCATAATTTTTTTTATATCTTGTTGCAGTAGCTTACCTTGGCACCATTAACAATCCTCCCAACCTTTTTAGCATCTACAAAATCAGAAATTACGCTTAATATATGTTCATCAACATCATCCATAAATACAGAAAACACTGGGCCTAGCACTTTTTTATATGGGAGCTTATTTCCGTTTCCTCCATGTCCTGTTCAAGACGAGTGGGTCGGATTCACTGCCTTGGCTCCAGAAACTCAAACTCGATCACATGTGGTCAAATGCTTGTACTACGACAAAAATTAACGCCTCTTTTCTCAACATTTAATTGGAGGAATGGCTCGAATTGAAAGAAATGCCGGCGTGTTCAATTACATTAAACTCCAAACTAGTTAGACGTGAAATGTAAGCTGTTGTAATCAGGTAAGTATAATAATGACACTAAAGACTTTGAAAAACTTTTCTTTTTTTTTTTCTTTTTTTTTTTGCAAAGAAAAAGTTTCGGTTAAATACTGACCCTAATCTTTTATACCTATAAAGGCACACTGCTCGCTTAGAAAAAGCCTGAAACCGGTTCAGTGGAATACGCAGGAAAATTTTTAAACCATCTCTCATGAAATATCCCGTATTAAGCATCTTTACAAATAAGGCAGTTTCCGTAACTAAACTGTTTTACACCACCACATAATATCAGAATACGCTTACAAGGTCGAAGAAAGCGCACGAGTACAAATATTAGATCATATCCTAGAACCCAACTTCATTTCTCAGACACAGGTGAACACTCTCAGAAATCGTATACTGTACACACATAATAATAATAAAATAAGACACTTTTGCCTGGATCCCATACTAACTTCCTGTTCAGCTTCTTTTGCATTAATTGAATTACTTTGAAATTTTCGTCTAAGCAGAAACCACTTTACATACTACAACCGATATGCAATTTGTGAATAAAAAATTACCTTAAAGTTAGTGTTCGAGCTTTCGCTATTTTTTATTCTTTATTAATAATGTGAATATTTAAATAATATGAGTTTATTCGCTACAATTCAAAAGGATTAAGCAATAAAGAACGACAACACAAGTTGGCCAAAACAGGTTGCTCAAAGTGTACTCCAAAGAGGAGACAGACCAAAGATGTGACTCACTACAGATAATGACATACAAGATGCAGTAACGAAATACCCGAACTGTTGCAATAAAACGATTTCAAAAAGAATTCAAAGTAATCACCATCTGATTTAATACTCTCATCACACCGTTCTAAACGTTTCTGAAGTGAAGGCGTCAGTTCGGCGGTTGAGATTTCATTTATATTCTCAACAGCCTGAATCTTTTGAATCTCAACACCCTCTATCTTTTGCAAGAAAATTAATGGAGGCACTGCTTAAAGAAGCACTGCATGATCATCTAGACAAGACTTCAGTTATAGCTCGGACACGGCATGGTTTTGTTAAAGGAAAGTCTTGCCTGACCAACTTGATTGGATACTATGATGCAGTCACAAAAGAACTAGATGCAGGGAATAACTTTGATATTATATATTTGGATCTTAGAAAGGCTTTTGTTGCACGTTGGAAGACTGTAGCACAAATTGGAGCAGTGTGGCATTGGAGGCAAATTGCTGCTATGGATAAAAGGGATGGTTGAGGGGGAGAAGATAGGGAGTAGTAATCAATGGACACTGCTCATCGTGGACTAATGTTATTAGTGGAGTCCCTTAGGGTTCAGTGTTAGGTCCATTGTTGTTTGCTGTATTTATAAATGATACTGATGATGGTATATCAAGCTTAATGTCCAAGTTTGCAGACAATACAAAAGTTGGCAGGGTTGTTAAGGATGCTACTAACAGTATGCTGCTGCAACAGGATCTGGAAAGGTTGAGCAGATGGGCTGAGAGGTGGCAAATGAAGCTTAACATTTACAAATGTATAGTACTACATATGGGAAACAGTAACCCCAGAGCAAAGTATCAACTCTGTTGTACTACACTGACAGTGGTAGAGAATGAAAAGAACCTGGGAGTAATTGTGCAGGCAGATATGGAGTTTTCTGAGCAGTGCAGATGGGCTGCAAGAGTAGCTCATGGTATCTTGTCAAAGATATACAGGACTTTTTATAGAGGGATAAGGAGGTGATTATTCACTTGTATAAGGCAATGGTCCTTGAGTATTCTATACAGGTCTGGAGGTCTCATTTCAAGAAGGATGTAGAGATGCTGGGAGGAGTACAGAGAAGGGCAACAAGATTAGTGAATGGAACGAAGGGTTGCTCTTACGAAGAAAGGCTTAAGTTTTGCAAATTACAGTGTCTGGAGACTAGGCACCGGTGAGATGATCTGATAGAGGTATATAAAATTGTTTGAGCATGCTCAAATGTGATGGGATTCTTCCTCTTGCTCAGAATAATCACCTGAGAGGGCATAAATTCAAATATGAGAGCTTCATTGGACTCAGGGGAGGTACCCATGGACTGGAGATGTGCAAATGTAACCCCAATTCACAAAGGAGGATCAAAGGCTGACACAAGTAATTATAGACCTGTTAGTTTAACTTCGGTTCCAGGAAAATTAATGGAGGCACTGGTTAAAGAAGCACTGCAGGATCATCTGGACAAGAATTCAGTTATAGCTCAGACACAGCATGGGTTTGTTAAGGGCAGGTTTTGTCTGACCAATTTGATTGGATACTATGATGTAGTCACAAAAGAACTGGATGCAGGGAATAACTTTGATGTTATATATTTGGATCTTAGAAAGGCTTTTGATACTGTTGCGCATGGAAGACTGCTGCACAAATTGGAGAAGTGTGGCATTCGAGGCAAATTGCTGCTATGGATAAAGGGATGGTTGAGTGGCAGAAGACAGAGAGTGGTAATCAATGGACACTGCTCAACGTGGACTAATGTTATTAGTGGAGTTCCTCAGGGTTCAGTGTTGGGTCCATTGTTGTTTTCTGTATTTATAAATGATATTGATGATGGTGTATCAGGCTTAATGTCCAAGTTTGCAGACGATACAAAGGTTGGCAGGGTTGTTAAGGACACTACTGATACTATGCTGCTGCAACAGGATCTGGAAAGTTTGAGCAGATGGGCTGAGAGATGGCAAATGAAGTTTAACATTGACAAATGTAAAGTACTACATATGGGAAACAGTAACCCCAGATCAACGTATCAACTCTGTGGTACTACGCTGACAAAAGTGTAAAGTGTAAAGTGTTCATTGTCTAACGGCCCAAGGGGTTTCCCCCATCTCCGTGTTGTGTACTCTGTTTGTGAAACACAGAACACTGTGAAGGCCAGAGATTTTAAAAAGTGTAAGGTACATGTTTATGTTGTGTAGTGTCATGTTGTGTTGTTCCTCTGACCTTTTAGCTGTTGGGCCCCTAGTGGGACCCCCCGTTGCCCACACTTAACCCCGAGGAGGCAGGTCAGGCATAGAGGGATCGCATTAGAAGTAATTACTCTGGCAGGCCCTGCCACCTAATTTCCTAAGATTTCAGTGGCAAGGGCCTAAAAAAAAAAAAAAAAATAAAAATAAAAAAAAAAAATAAATAAATAAATAAAATAAAAAATAAAAAATAAAAAAATAATAATAATAATAAATAAATAAATAAAAAAAATAAATAAAAATAATAATAATAAAAAAAATCAATAAATAAAAAAATAATAATAATAAATAAAAAAAATAAAAAATAAATAAATAAATAAAATAAAAAAAAGTAATAATAATAATAATAATAAATAAATAAAAAAAAATTATAATAAAATAAAAATAAAATAGAATAAAATGCATATTTAGTTAGAGTAGGGGTGAAGACTGAGGAGGGGGGGGGACAGATAGAAATATGGGGATGATAGGGAAGGCAACCCCAGAAAGGTCAGTGGAGACTGGCCCCACCAGGAGAAAAAAAAAAAGGGTGTAGCAGGGAGGGGGAGGAGACAGAAACCCGTCCCCTCCCTCTCCCTACCAGGGGAGGGGGTATTAAAGTGAACCAAGTTAGGGTACATGGTTCGGAATGCTAGTTGGCCAAGAAAAGAAGTTGACATCCAATGGCATGCCGGTGGCATTGTCAGTCTTTATCTAGGAGATTGTCTTATTGGTCACATCCATGAGAGACAAGTCCAGAAGAATAAGAACCTTTTGTCTTTCTTAGATTGTCTTAATTTGTGGGTTGTCTCTATTCAAAGGTAGTTATTTGGTAGTTATCTTTGATGGGTGACATTTTGGAGAATGTATAGTAGTTCACACCAATGATGGTAATGCTGGTTAAGTTTAGCTGCCTGGTTCCAGTACCATCAGGGTCCCTGGGTTCATTTAGTAGAGGGTTATCATGTTGCTGCAATTAGTTGTCTTCTCCTCAAGAAAAGCTGCTGTGCATAGTTGGTGAGAGCTTGATACTCTTCCTTAGTATCCAGTAAGTGGTTTTCTTTGCCTTTTGGTATATAAGTCAACTTTGTGATAAGCTGGCAGCGGAGGTCATCGTAGAGGGGGCACTCGTGCATGAGGTGATCCCAGTCCTCAATTCCTCCACAGGCGCATGTTGAGTCCTCTTCTAGGCCAAAGTTGTTAGTTTTGCCTTTATTGAACCATGGCCAGTAAGCAAATACGTGGCATACAAGCCTGGAGAAAACCATAATGGGGATTTTGGATAGATTCTGCTAACATCTGGGATGAATCTCCTGGTGATTTCCCCCTTGGTTGAATTTGTCCAGCGGTCCTGCCACACCCACTGCATGTGTGCTTGAAGTCTCCTCTTCTCAAATTTTTGGTTGTTGGTAAGATTCAGCTCGAATCCCAAGCAGGTCTGAGACACGCCCTTAGACAGATGATACAACATTCCATTTCTCACCACCTCCAGGTCGAGGGGGAGGGCCCCCACCAGGACCTGGAGGGCATGAGTACTCACAGTGCAGCAGGCACGAGAGATGGAGAGCAGGACCGTGCGTTGAGTGGAATCCAGGATTCGTCTGTTTACTGCAGTCGTAGCCTTGCCAACGCTGACAGTGGTAGAGAATGAAAAGGACCTGGGGGTAATTGTGCAGGCAGATATGAAGTTCTCTGAGCAGTGCAGACGAGCTGCAAGAGTAGCTCATGGTGTCTTGTCAATGATATACAGGAATTTTTCTAGCAGGGACAGGGATGTGATTATTCCCTTGTATAAGGCATTGGTCAGGCCACACCTTGAGTACTGTATACAGGTCTGGAGGCCTCATTTCAAGAAGGATGTAGAGCTGCTGGAACGAGTACAGAGAAGGGCATGTATGTATGTATGTATGTATGTATTTAACTGTCGAAGGGTGGCACCCGGACATACATCCATCTCCACCAATTTATCATATAACATATTCTCATAATGGCCTGTTAGTGTAAGTGTGTGTACACGTGTGTGTAATGTGTTATAAGTGAAACAGGCTACTCTGTCACCAGGTGATAGTCCATTGGGCAATTACCACCTGGTGCCCATCCCTGGCACGAGGAGCTATGCCTGGATCTATTAGCTCTGGCTGTGCATATTGCACCTAAATCCCGCACCCACCAGTAAGGGTGCAAGACTGGTGGGTGCCAGCAGTCCCGCTCCTGGGGTGCCCACACCCAAAAGCCAGCGAAAAAAAAAAAAAAAATGCACCAACTAGGAGAATACATCTTACTAGTGAGTGCAACAATCCCGCCTCATGGTACAGAGAAGGCAACAAGATTAGTGAATGGAACAAAGGGTTGCTCTTACGAAGAAAGGCTTAAGCTTTGCAAATTACAGAGCCTGGACACTAGGCATCGCCGAGGTGATCTGATAGAGGTGTACAAGGCTTTGAATGGCTTGAGCATGCTCAATGCCGATGGGATTCTTCCTCTTGCTCAGAATAATCACCTGAGAGGGCATAAATTCAAATTGAGGAAGGACGGATGTCGGAAAGATGTGCGGAAATTCGCCTTTAGCCAGCGGGCAGTTGGTTTGTGGAATAGACTTCCATCGCTTGTTGTTGAAGTTGACAGCCTAAACAAATTTAAGGCTCAGCTGGACAGGTATTTCGAACGAATTGAGGGGTGAAATGGGAGTAGTGGTTGTTTTTTTTTTTTTTTTTGGCTGATGCTGAATAAGCTTGCTTTCTTGCATCATATGCCTCTACTAATGCTAATGCTAATGCTAGAGGTATATAAAATTGTTTGAGCATGCTCAAATGTGATGGGATTCTTCCTCTTGCTCAGAATAATCACCTGAGAGGGCATAAATTCAAATTCAGGAAAGACAGATGTAGGATAAATATACGGAAATTTGCCTTTAAACCAGCGAGGAGTTGGTTGGTGGAACAGAGTTGTATCCGTTGTTGTTGAAGTTGATAGCCTAAATAAATTTAAGGCTTAGCTGGACAGGTATTTGGAATGAACAGAGGGGTGAAATGGGAGTAGTTTTTTTTTTGGCTGATATTGCATAGCTTTCTTTCTTGCATCATATATTGTTGGGATATCAGAGACGTGGTGTCACACAGATATAAGGAATGCGGAACTGGAATTTGGGGAATACAATGTGTATAGAAAGGATAGACAGGACAGGAGGGGAGGAGGGGTTATGCTATTAGTTAAGAAACACATAAAGTCCAAGGAAGTGAAGCCAGTCGACATCGATGGACAGGGCAGTGTCGAGTCAGTTTGGTGTGACATAAGCATAGGGAAATCAAAATTGAAGGTAGGAGTGTGCTATAGGCCTAAAGACTCTGATGAGTATAATAAGATATTGTACAGGGAAATAGAGTGGGCCAGTAAATCAGAGAGTCTTAAAATGGGGGATTTTAATTTCCCAGATTTTGACTGGAATTTGTGGGTTGGTCACTCGCACACTAGCAAGGCTTTTGTGGATTTATTGGATGATTGTTTTCTATATCAGCATGTTCGTGAGGCAACAAGAGGGAGCAATACTCTTGATCTCATTATCAGTAGTGATTCTTCATGCGTTAAGAATCTACAGATAAATGAACCACTAGGTGGCAGTGATCACAGTGTGTTGAAGTGGGATTTACTCAAGGAGGTAACTACTATCAGAGGTAAAGGGAAGGGTTTTTGTTTTCGTAAAGGCGACTATGATGGTCTGAGACAGTATTTAAATACTATACAGTGGGACCAACTGATGATGTTACCAACAGCAAACTCAAAATGGGAAGCATTAAAGGAACTAATCTTGGAGGCTACCAGGCTTTACATATCAACTAAGAAATATTGTTCAAGGTTTAGGCCTAAATGGTTGTCAGATGAACTAATGAGACATGTGGCAGAGAAGAAAAATGCATGGGATACATACAAATTAATGGGTGACATGGAAGCCTATGATAGATATAAGTTGGTCTGTAACCAAGTCACAAAGGAAATTAGGCAGGCAAAGGCAGACTACGAAAAATCCTTGGCAAAGGATGCAAAGAAAAACAGAAAAGAGTTCTTTACCTATTTAAACTCAAGAAGCAAAGAGATAAATCAGATTGGTCCACTGGATATTGATGGTTCAACAGTTGAGGATCCTGCTCAGGTGGCTAACAATCTAAACGAGTATTTTGCATCTACATTCACGCATGAGGAGTTATTCAGGAAGGAGAATGATGTAGGTAAAGTAAACATTGGCAGTGAGCTGGATGATTTTGTAATAACTGAGAGGAAAGTGGAGGAGAGATTGTTGAGGATAAACATAAAAAGGCACCTGGGGTGCATGGGATCTATCCAGTTATATTAAAGGAGGCAGCAAAGGAAGTAAGCAAACCCCTAGCCATAATTATGAGAACTTCTTTGGATTCAGGGGAGGTACCCATAGACTGGAGATGTGCAAATGTAACCCCAATTCACAAAGGAGGATCGAAGGCTGACACAAGTAATTATAGACCTGTTAGTTTAACTTCTGTTCCAGGTAAATTAATGGACGCACTGGTTAAAGAAGCACTGCAGGATCATCTAGACAAGAATTCAGTTATAGCTCAGACGCAGCATGGTTTTGTTAAGGGCAGGTCTTGCCTGACCAATTTGATTGGATACTATGATGTAGTCACAAAAGAACTGGATGCAGGGAATAACTTTGATATTACATATTTGGATCTTAGAAAGGCTTTTGATACTGTTGCACATGGAAGACTGCTGAACAAATTGGAGCAGTGTGGCATTGGAGGCAAATTGCTGCTATGGATAAGGGGATGGTTCAGTGGCAGAAGACAGAGAGTGGTAATCAATGTACCCTGCTCAATGTGGACTAATGTTATTAGTGGAGTTCCACAGGGTTCAGTATTGGGTCCGTTGTTGTTTTCGGTGTTTATGAATGATATTGATGAAGGGATATCAAGTTTAATGTCCAAGTTTGCAGATGATACAAAGGTTGGCAGGGTTGTTAAGGACACCACTGACGCTATGCTGCTGCAACAGGATCTGGAAAGGTTGAACCGATGGGCTGAGAGGTGGCAAATGAAGTTTAACATTGACAAATGTAAAGTACTACATATGGGAAACAGTAACCCCAGAGCAACGTATCAACTCTCCGGTACTACACTGACAGTGGTGGAGAATGAAAAGGACCTGGGGGTAATTGTGCAAGCAGATATGAAGTTCTCTGAGCAGTGCAGACGAGCTGCAAGAATAGCTCATGGTGTCTTGTCAATGATATACAGGAATTTTTCTAGCAGGGATAAGGAGGTTATTATTCCCTTGTATAAGGCAATGGTTATGCCACATCTTGAGTACTGTATACAGGTCTGGAGGCCTCATTTTAAGAAGGATGTAGAGTTGCTGGAACGGGTACAGAGAAGGGCAACAAGATTAGTGAATGGAACAAAGGGGTGCTCTTACGAAGAAAGGCTTAAGTTTTGCAAATTACAGAGTCTGGAGACTAGGCACCGGCGAGGTGATCTGATAGAGGTGTATAAGGCTTTGAATGGTTTGAGCATGCTCAATGCCAATGGGATTCTTCATCTTGCTCAGAATAATCACCTCAGAGGGCATAAATTCAAATTGAGGAAGGACGGATGTCGGATAGATGTGCGGAAATTTGCCTTTGGCCAGCGGGTGGTTGGTTGGTGGAACCGACTTCCATCCCTTGTTGTTGAAGTTGATAGCGTAAACAAATTTAAGGCTCAACTGGACAGGTATTTCGAGCGAACGGAGGGGTGAAATGGGAGTGGTGTTTTTTTTTTTTTTTTTTTTGGCTGATGCTGAATAAGCTTGCTTTCTTGCATCATATGCCTCTACTAATACTAATGCTAATATGCCTCTTCTAATGCTAATGCTTTCAAGGAACATTTCACCTTGAGAAAAAGGAAGAAGTCCGCTCATGCTAGATCAGGAGAGCAGGTGGATTGTTAGTACTAGTATGGTATTTGTATTAGCACAGCCATATAGTGCAAGGAAGCCGCATGCTTTTGCTGCACTGTCAATCAGAAAAAAAAAAAAAAAACAATTGGATATGTAAATTCAAATTATAGCTTCCTTCCTCACACAGGTACCAATCCAACTGACCTTTAAATTTCGTCAAACTGTCAGCCTTAACGACCTGTGGAAGAAACTTGTTCCAGTAATCAGCAACACGTTCGCTAAAAGAAAACGCACTACAATAAAGTCCAAAACTCTTCCCCTGTCATATGATTTTTGATCCATAGTTCTGAAATCTTTTAATAACAATGAAAATTGCGCCTTCATTCATTTTACTAACCCCCCTTCTCAGAGCATTATAAACCATCATAAAAAGGTCCATCAATTCACAAAGGAGTTTAGGCAAGCGAGAGCAGTTCATGATTAATCTTTGGCAAAGGATGCAAAAAAAAAAAAAAAAAAGTTTAGATTTCTTCACTTATATAAACGCCAGGAGGATTAATTACGTTGGTCCACTTGATATCGATGGTTGAATGGTTGATTATCCTGCTCAGAGTACCGGCAAATTGAAGAAGTATTTTCTTCTGCTTTCACACATAAGGAATTCTGTATGGAAGCGGTGGTCAGATACTTATCAAACTCTAACAGGGATCTTAATTATTTTGTAATAACTGAGTGCAAAGTGGAAGAGAAATTGTTGAAATAAAACATATGAAAGGTATCTTGGGCGGATGGGTTCTATCCCGTCATTTTAAGGAAGTATATAGAGACGTAAGCAAACCATTAGCATAATTTTGAGAGAATCCTTCGACTCAAAAGAGGTCCCCACGAAAGGGAGATGTGCAAATAAATCCCCTATTCAAAAAAGGGGGGACAAAGAGTGGGACAAGTAATAACAGAACTGTTAGTTTAACTTCTGTTCCAGGGGAAATAATGGAGTCACTGGTTAAAGAAGAATTGCAGGATCATCTTGAAAAAACTACACTTATTCGGACACAGCATGGATTTGTTAATGGGAAGATTTCTCTGAACAATTTGATTGGATACTATGAAGATGTCACAAAAAGAACTGGATACCAAAAATATTTTGATATCATATACTTTACTAGAACCGATAGTACTTAGTACCATGCTTGGGTTCGAGGTTGAGAAGACTAAAGAAGATATTTCTTGACATTGGACTTCAACTTCTGTAGACTGTAATTTTCAGGAAATACGTATGAAGGAAGGTTGTTCCAGAAAACGGCAATTCAGTGAATAAACGAGGAAGATGAAATGTTGGTTTTGTGAGTTGAAGTTATTATTATTAGTAGTAGTATTAGCTACACGGTGCAAGGAAGCTTGAGGCTTATACTGCACAGCTAAAAAAAAAAAAATTCCCGAGTAACCCTAAGAGAGAGAGAGAGAGAGAGAGAGAGAGAGAGAGAGTGAGAGAGAGAAGGGAATCACCAAGAAAGAGAAGAATTATGATATCCAGCTGACGACCCTGGGTGTGGCAAGTCCATACTCACCGAATGTGAGCCCCAAATTGAACAGTAAATGGATGGTGGCGGCACGTCTTCGGACTATTTTGAAAGGGAGCGGGAATTATAGAAGCCAATTCAGAAGAACAGTGCCCATGGAAGTATCTGTAGAAGAGGCATGCAGCAGAAACAGTACGTCTATGACACAGCTAGTGGAGAGACTCTGTTAGAGATGAATCATTAATTAACCTAACTGCCCTCTTCTGAATGGAATCAAGAAGCCTGAGAGAGGTTTGAGGGGCACCACCTGAGATTTGAGAACAAGGTTCCATGGTAGAGTGGAACCTGCGATTTGTACAGAGTGAACAGCTGTTTGGAAGAAAAGTAATGCCGAGAGCGAAAGAGAAAACCAAGTTTTTTAGATGCAGAGGAAGCAATAATTGTAATGTGCTTGTGTCAAGAGAGATTAGAAGTTAGGGCAATCCCCAAAAGAGATATATCATTTTGCCTAGAAATCGGAGTGTCACTAAAGATAAGCATTGGAGCAGAAGAATCCTTTTTTGCGAGAAAAAGAAACAAAACTGAAAAAGAAACAAAACAAAACAAAAAAAAAAGAAACAAAACTGAGTTTTAGAAGGGTTGAAATCAACTAAGTTGTCTTTGCCTCATTGGAGAATTACATGAAGATCGGTATTTAGGGAATTGGTAGCAGATTTTCGAGTAGTTGAAGCTGATTGAGCAGGGCAAGGTATCCCAAAATGGAAATTAGAATGGTATCATCGGTTAGAAGAGAGAGAGCCATCTACCATCAAACTCAGTGAGCGATCAGAGAGAAAACTGGATAACCAATTACTAAAAACAGTTGGCAAACCATAAGATGGAAGCTTGTTTTGAAGACGTTTATGCCAAACACGATCGAAAGCCTTTGAGATGTCATGAGCAACTACTTGTATTTCACCGAACGTTTCCATTGAATTAGTCCATAAATGGGAAACATAAACTAGAATATCACCAGTGGATCGACACTGACCGTGTCGATCCACTGGTGATATTGTGGTTTATGGCGTTGATCAGACGGAAGGTTTCTAGTAGTTTAAGATTTGGCGGTTAATTGATTTCTCCATTACTTGGTCCTTGAGGTTGTCACAGACATTCTCTCAGATATGCCAGACAAGCTGTACTTGCTACCTGGGAGTCTAAAACGCTGATGGAACTGATATTCGGGTGACACTCAAGTCACGTGGACCCAATTTCGGGGAAGTCCGGACGGTCTGTGACAGCCAAATCCTCTGCTTGCACCTTCACGATGGTGGGACTGTTAGTAATCCTGGGTATAACCTCCATGCACAAGCACATGGAGGGTGACCACCCAGGTGTGAACCAACGTAAGCAGGGGTCGAGGTGTGGCGCCCACACCACATGGAGGAATGCCGCACCTCTATGTTACCAGGCAGTACTAGGTGGTAGATGACTCTCATCAACCGGTGAAATACCACCACTTTGCTTATTGGAGGCTTGAAGTGGTGGAACCCATGTTTAGTCTCTAGAGCTAAGTTCCGGTCAACCCTTCCCTATCTCTTCCATCATGCAGTATGATTGATGACTTTTGAGGTTATGATGAACGTCGTGGCGAGATCCAATATTCCTTACATTTCGAGGGTACAGCTCTAAAACGGTTTTCGCAGGCCGGCCGCTAGTTACTACACCGGACCGAACCTATTGGTAACTCTCTAGGAGGCTTCCGGATCAGCTAGTGTATAATCTTGCTACCTCTACTCTGCCAGATAGTGACTGGAGGGAGTCCGAGTAGTGTGTATGCGGGGAGCATTGTCGAGGCCACGTTATGTCAAGGATCTGGGTATATTCTTACCACATGTACGCCATATCCAAAAATTTCATTACTTCATACAGCATGTCCCACCCACTTTTTCTTACTATTGAATACACCATGAATTGTCAAACTAATAGAACAAGCTTATCTGCGAAAAGATCTAAACCTCCCAAGGATTTCCTAATTCATTTCACAAATATACGTGGTCTCAATTCTAATCTCAACGATGTCCATTTCCACTTGCAGTCTGCCAAACCCCATGTACTTTTTCTGACAGAATCTCAGATATCGGTTGATTCAACTACTGCTCATCTCAGATGCCCAAATTATTCGCTGTATGATTCCTTTCGCCTCAAAGGTGGTACTTGTGCATATGTCCGTTCTGATATTCCCTGTCAGAGACTTGGCAATTTGGAATCTCCTCTCTTTGATCTTCTCTGGCTTAAAATCTCTCTACCTCATTGTGTCAAATTCATCTGTTGTCTCTACCGTTCTCCCAACTCCACTAATCACTTGGAGCTCTTTGACTTCCTCTCGTTGCAACTTGACTTTCTCCAGTCCAACTTTCCTAACAGTGAAGTAACTTTCCTTGGTGATTTTAATGTTCACAACTCCAGCTGGCTTCCGTTTTCTAGTCACACCGACCCAGCAGGTCGTGATGCTGAGGCTTTTGCAATTACTAATGACCTAGCACAGATTGTTCATTTACCTACAAGAATACCGGACAATCCGAATCATACAGCCAATACGCTTGATCGTTTTCTCACAAACAACCCTTCTAAATACACGGTCGAAGTGAGAGGTCCTTTAGGCACTTCAGATCACAACTTGGTGATTGTCTCTTCTCCAATGGAACCTTTATCTCATGGCTATTCCCAACCTCGTGTTGTTTGGCATTACAAGAATGCAAAATGGGATGACCTGCGAGACTTCTTTTCTTCTTTTCCTTGGTCGGATTACTGTTTCAAAAGTTCTGATGTCAACGTTTGCTCAGATCGTGTCAGTGAAATTATTCTTGCAGGAATGGAATCCTTTATCCCACACTCCACTTTAAAATCTCGTCCTTTATCTAAACCTTGGTTTTCCAATAAATGTGCTAAGGCTGTTCAAGAGAAGAATGTTGCATATCGTAATTGGCTTGTTTCTAATTCTTCAGCTTCATTTTCGCCTACACCAAAGCTCGCAACAATTGTAAAGCAGTTATTAATCAGTCCAAACTAGAGTTTGAACAGGCTAAGAGTAGAAAACTTGCTTCTTGCCCTAATGGTAGCCGAGCATTCTGGTCTCTTGCCAAAGCTATTGGCCGCAACTTTTGCCCATCTCTGCTTCCACCTTTGTCCAAACCAGATGGTTCTGCTGTCACTTCAGCCAAGGATAAAGCTGACCTGCTAGCATCCCATTTTTCTTCCAGCTCATGTATTAATGATCTTGGTAAAACACCTCCCACCATTCCCAACACGGTCCATTCAATGCCTCCTGTGGTCTTCCGTCAAAAGGATATCAGAAGGATTTTGATGAATCTTGATGCTAAGAAAGCTCCAGGTCCTGATGGTATTTCTCCATTTGTTCTCAAAATCTGTGCTCCTGAACTTACTCCTATTCTTTGCCGCCTTTTTTCACTTTCTTATTCCAAAGGTGTTTTTCCTTCTGCTTGGAAATTTGCTCATATCCAGCCAGTTCCTAAAAAGGGTGACAAATCCCTTCCATCCAATTATCGTCTCATTGCAATTACTTCTACTCTTTTCTAAAGTAATGGAGAAATCAATTAACCGCCACCTCTTAAACTACCTAGAAATCTTCCGTCTGATCAACGATCACCAGTATGGATTCCGCCAGTGTCGATCCACTTATGATATCCTGGCTTATGTTACCCATTTATGGACTACTTCAATGGAAAGGTTCGGTGAAACACAAGTAGTTGCTCTTGACATCTCAAAGGCTTTCGATCGTGTTTGGCATAAAGGTCTTCTAAAGAAGCTTCCATCTTATGGTTTACCAACTGTTTTTAGTAATTGGTTATCCAGTTTTCTCTCTGATCGCTCACTGAGGGTGATGGTAGATGGCTCTCTGTATTCTAACTTCTCCACTAATGCCGGTGTCCCCCAAGGTTCAGTTCTTTCCCCACTCTTTTCCTCTTGTATATCAATGACCTTCTTCCATTGACTGGAAATCCTATCCATAGTTTTGCCGATGATAGCACTTTGCATTCAACTTTCCATTTTGAGAAACTTTGCCCTGCTCAATCAGCTTCAACTTCTCGAAAACCTGCTACCAATTCCTTAAATGCCGATCTTCAGGTAATTCTCCAGTGGGGCAAAGACAACTTAGTTGATTTCAACCCTTCTAAAACTCAGTCTTGTCTTATATCTCGCAAAAAGGATTCTTCTGCTCCTATGCTTATCTTTAGTGACACTCCAATTTCTAGGCAAAAGGATATATCTCTTTTGGGGATTACCCTGACTTCTAATCTCTCTTGGCACAAGCACATTACAAATATTGCTTCCTCTGCATCTAAAAAACTTGGTTTTCTCTTTCGCTCTCGGCGTTACTTTTCTTCCAAATAGCTGCTCACTCTGTATAAATCGCAAATCCGCCCTGCCATGGAATATTGTTCCCACATTTGGGGTGGTGCCCCCAAAACCTCTCTCAGGCTTCTTGATTCCATTCAGAAGAGGGCAGTTAGGTTAATTAATGATTCATCTCTAACAGAGTCTCTCCACTCGCTTTCTCATAGACGTACTGTTTCTGCTGCATGCCTCTTCTACAGATATTTACATGGGCACGGTTCTTCTGAATTGGCTTCTATAATTCCCGCTCTCTCTTTCAAAACAGTCCGAACACGTGCAGCCACCAGCCAACATCCATTTACTGTCCAACTTCAAACCCACAGAACCAACTTTTCATCTTCCTCATTTATTCATTCAACTGCCGTTTTCTGGAACAACCTTCCTTCATACGTATTTCCTGAAAATTACAATCTACAGAAGTTCAAGTCCAATGTCAACAAATATCTTCTTTTGTCTTCTTAACCTCCAACCCAAGCACGGTACTAAGTTCTATAGGTTCTAATACCTCTCGTGTTTGGGGTTCTCATAAAAAAAAAAAAAAAAAACTTTAGAAAGAGTAGAAGTAATTGCAATGGGACGATAATTGGATGGCATGGATTTGTTACCCTTTTTAGGAACTGGCTGGATAACAGCAAATTTCCAAGCAGAAGGAAAAACACCTTTGGAATAAGGAAGTGAAAAAAGGCGGCAAAGAATAGGAGTAAGGTCAGAAGCACAGATTTTAAGAAAAATTGGAGCAATCCCATCGGGACCTGGTGCTTTTTTAGCATCAAGATTCGTCAAAATTAATACATGAGTTGGAAGAAAAATGGGATGCTAGCAGGTCAACTTTATCCTTGGCTGAAGTGACAACAGAATCATCTGGTTGGGACAGAGGTGGGAGCAGATGTGGACAAAATTTTCGCCCAATAGCTTTGGCAAGAGACCAGAATGCTCGGCTACCATTAGGGCAAGAAGCAAGTTTTCTACTCTTAGCCTGTTCAAACTCTAGTTTGGACTGGTTAATAACTGCTTTACAATTGCTGTGAGCTTTGGTGTAGGCAGAAAATGAAACTGAAGAATTAGAAACAAGCCAATTACGATATGCAACATTCTTCTCTTGAACAGCCTTAGCACATTTATTGGAAAACCAAGGTTTAGATAAAGGATGAGATTTTAAAGTGGAGTGTGGTATAAAGAATTCCATTCCTGCAAGAATAATTTCACTCACACGATCTGAGCAAACGTTGACATCACAAGTTTTGAAACAGTAATCCGACCAAGGAAAAGAAGAAAAGAAGTCTCGCAGGTCATCCCATTTTGCATTCTTGTAATTCCGAACAACACGAGGTTCCGAATAGCGATAAGATAAAGGCTCCATTGGAGAAGAGACAATCACCAAGTTGTGATCTGAGGTGCCTAAAGGACCTGTAACTTCGAACTTGTTCTTCGAAAGGTTGTTTGTGAGAAAAAGATCAAGCATGTTGGCTGTATGATTAGGATTGTCCGGTATTCTTGTAGGTAAATGAACGATCTGTGCGAGGTCATTAATAAATTACGAAAGCCTTCGCATCTCGACCAGCTGGGTCGGTGTGACTAGAAAACGGAAGCCAGCTGTAGTTTTGAACATTAAAATCGCCAAGGAAAATTATCTCACTGTTGGGAAAGTTGGACTGGAGAAAATCAAGTTGCAAAGAGGGGAAGTCAAAGAGCTCCAAGTGATTAATGGAGTTGGGAGAACGATAGAGACAACAGAAAAGTACTACCTTTGAGGCGAAAGGAATCATACAGCGAATAATTTGGGCATCTGAGATGAGCAGTAGTTGAATCAACCGATAACTGAGATTCTGTCAGAAAAAGTACATAGGGTATGGCAGACTGCAAGTGGAAATGGACATCGTTGAGATTAGATTTGAGACCACGTATATTTGTGAAATGAATTAGGAAGTGCTCAGGAGGTTTAGATCTTTCCGCAGATAAGCTTGCTCTATTAGTTTGACAATTCATGGTGTATTCAATAGTAAGAAAAAGTGGGTGGGACATGCTGTATGAAGTAATGAAATTTTTGGATATCGCGTACACGTGGTAAGAATATACCCAGATCCTTGACATAAGGTGGCCTCAACAATACTCCCCTCATTCACACTACTCTGACTCCCTCCAGTCACTCTCTGGCAGAGTAGAGGTAGCAAGATTATACACTAGCTGATCCGGAAGCCTCCTAGAGAGTTGCCAACAGTAGCGGATTAAGGTCTGTTGAGCCCCCGGGCGCAGAAGAAAATATTGGGCTCCTTAAAAAAAAGAGAGAGATAGGTAAAATAAAAATAAATGTTAACCTTTTTTTTAAATAAATAAAAAATATTATGTACTATTAATGTTTTATTTCCAATAAAATTTGAATACAATATATGTATAATATAATTAATAATAGCATATGTACTATTAATGTTTTATTTCCAATAAAATTTGAATACAATATATGTATAATATAATTAATAATAGCATAATAATAATCACAAAGTTTTGAACTAATAGTTGGACATATTAATTCAAATAATTTGTTGGGGTTTGGCGTATAAAGTTAGGGTTTTGCGTGGGCCCTTCAGAAGTCGGGGCCCAGGGCGCACACCCGGTGCGCCCGCCGTTAAATCCGCCTCTGGTTACCAATAGGTTCGGTCCGGTGTACTGACTAGCGGCCAGCCTGCGAACACCGTTTTAGAGTTGTACCCTCGAAATATAAAGAATAGGGGTTCTCACCACGATGTTCATTATAACCTCAAAAGTCATCAATCATACTGCATGAATGAAGAGATAGGAAAGGGTTGACCGGAACTTAGCTCTAGAGACTAAACAAGGGTTCCACCACTTCAAGCCTCCAATAAGCAAAATAGTGGTATTGCACCGGTTGATGCGAGTCATCTACCACCTAGTACTGCCTGTTAACATAGAGGGGTGGCATTCCTCCATATGGAATGGGCGCCACACTTCGACCCCTGCTTACGTTGGGTTACACCTGGGTGGTCACCCATCATGTACTTGTGCATGGAGGTTATACCCAGGATTACTAAAATCCCTCCTTCGTGCAGGTGCAAGCAGAGGATTTGGCTGTCCCAGACCGTCCGGACTTAGCCGAAATTGGTCCACTTGACTTGAGTGTCACCCGAATATCAGTTCCATCAGCGTTTCAGACTCCCAGGTAGCAAGTACAGCTTGTCTGGCCTATCTGGGAGAATGTCTGTGACAACCTTACGGACCAGAATTGGAGCTGTATGGCTTTAAAGCAAAGTTGCTGCTATGGAAAAAGGGATGTTTGATAGAGAGTGGTAATCAGTGGACATAGACTAATGTTATTAGTGGAGTCCTCCAGTTTTTGATGTTTTTAGCATTAGCATTAGCATGGGCACATGATGCAAGAAAGCATGCTTATATAGCATCATCCAAAAAAAAAAAAAACTCACACACACACACACATCCACTCTCTCCAATTGTTTGTCTAGTTCTGCCTTGAATCTATATAAGCTATCAACTTCTACAACAGATGGGTTTGTTCCAGCAATCAACCACTCGCTGCTAAAGGCAAACGTCCGCACATCTATCCTACAATTCAACTGTCTTTCCTCAATTTGGATTTATGCCCTCGCAGGCGATTATTCTGAGCAAGAGGAAGAATGCCATCAGCATTGAGCATGCTCAAACCATTCAAGGCTTTATCCATCTCAATCAGATCACCTCACAGGTTCCTAGTCTCCAGACACTGTAATTTGCAAATCCTAAGCCTTTCTTCATAAGAGCAACCCTTTGTTCCGTTCACTTATCTTGTTGCTTGCTTCTCTGTTCTCGTTCCAATAGATCTACATTGTCGTTTTCTGTATTTATCAATGATATTGATGAAGGTAGATCAGGCTTAATGTTCAAATGTTTGCAGAAAATACGAATGTTGCAGTGTTGGTAATGACAGTACGCTATTGCAGCGTACTTTCTAGATAAATCGGCTGATGGGCTGAGAGGTGGCAACTGAAGCTTAACACTGACAAATGCAAAGTACAGCATATGGCTAGCAGTAATCCTAGAGTGAAGCACTATGTGGTTGGTGCAACGCAGGGGATAGTGAAGAATGAAAAATACCTGGGGCTATCTGTGCAGCCAGATATGAAGTTTTCTGAGTAGTGCTGACCGGCTGCCAGAGCAGCTCATGGGGACTTTCCAATGATATAAAGGAATTTTTCTAGCAGAGATAAGGAGGTTGTTAGTCCTGTGTATGAGGCAATGGTCAGGTGACACCTTCAGTACTAGATTCAGATCTGAAGGCTTCATTTTTGGAAAGGATGTAGAGTTGCTGGAACAAGTACAGAGTACAAGTACAAGCATTGAGATTAATGAGAGTAACAAAGGGGTGCTCTTTCCAAGAAAGTGTTACTTTCTGCAAATTGCAGCTTCCGGAGATTAGGCAACTGCGAGGTTATCTGGCTGAAGCGTATAAGGCCTTGAATTGTTTAAGAAAGCACAATGCTGATGAGATACTTCCACTTGCTCAAATTATGAACCTGAAGGGGCTTAATTCAAATTGAAGAAAGACATTTGTAGAATAGATATTCGGAAATTTGCCTTTAACCAGCGTCTGATTGATTGATCGAACAAACTTCCATCTGTCGTTGTGGAAGTTGATAGATTAAATAAATTCAAGGGAGAACTGGGCAACCATTTGGAACGAATGGATGAGTGAAATGGGAAGTGTTTTTTTTTTTTTTTTTTAGCCGATGCTTTATAATCTTGCTTTCTTGGATCATGTATGCCTGTATCAATGCTAATGCTAATACCTCGTAGTTGAAATAAAAAGCTTACTATATTGTGTGACTGTTTTTCTGAAGTTTTCCGTTTAGAATTTTCAATTGGTAAAATTGTTTGTAAGATTTTAAATTTTTGCATTTTCTATCTAAAGAATGTGTTCCCTGTCTCTTACAATTAACACCCCAAATAAATCTACCTCCTTCAGAATCAAAATATTTATTTCAAGTTCATCCATATTTGGATTTAATTTGGAGGTACATTGCTTGAAGTATCATCAGCGACTTGACTCAATGATATTTACTCAGAGTGAATTTGCTCCATGTGCTTAATGATGCCTGCTAGTAAGTCGAATTTTGAATTTAGTTCTTTGCACTCCCGACATCTTACGCATAGATAAATCTCATCAATCACTAGCTGACAACGACAACGACTGTAAACCAAAAGGCCTTAACTCACAGGAGATTCACCACTGTCAATTCCGTTATCAGTGATTAACTGATAACGGTGCGATTAACTGATATGTGATTAACATTATCAGTGATTAACTGATAATGATGTGATTAACTTTTCCAATTTAATTCGTATTCTTCTTTAAATACAATTTGAAATTTAAAAATATCTATATGGGCATCAGTCCCTGTGGACCTCGACTATCAGGTACTTAATGATTAAATCGAGTTTGGAATCAATTTAAAAAATTTCATGTTCATGTACATTTCATATTCACACATACAATGCATCCAACAGGGTTCACAAAAATGTAAACTTTATCAAATAAACAACAGAGTAAAACGATAGTAAAGAGAGGAGCAAGGTAACGGGCCGTTTTAAAAGCCGATGGTTTGGGTACCAGTCTGATAGGGAGGATTCCATCATCCGAAATATATTTGTTCGTGTCATGCCATTTACAAGAATGGTAGAGCGGTGCCGTGCACAACGTGCTTTCGCTCTTAACACATTTTACAAAAACAAGGATAGTTAAGAGGCAGCTGGATGTTTATTTGGCATTCACCTCGCGCTTAAACGTCGATATGTAATTTGTAACGTCAATATGTAATTTGGCCTCCAGGTGAATAAGATTCGCACTTACACCAGAAAATAATGCAGCCGTCAGTAGTGAAGTCGAAAGCGTCTTACATGTCGGTATGCACTTTCGCTGACCCTATCCAATAGGAGTACAACGAATATTGCACCAGGACTGAAATTTTCATCCTTAGAAAGGTACTACAAAAACTAAACCCTCACAAATTCTTTACCGTAAAAAGTGTTTATCAAGAAATGCTAACTCAAATGGATGCTGAATGAAGATTTATTTACAATCTATGGATGTCAGAGGAGCTTCCCTTCCGTCTAAACTGTTTTGGGAATAAGCAAAACTTTTTATTCGTCGGAAGAAAACTCCCGGCAATTCCTCCAGCGACCATCGGTCAGTGACTGGATAACCTTGTGGAACAAGCTTCGAAAGATTAGTTTGTTAATCGACACTGATAGCCCTCGTGGATAGCGCGTTGGTGGACTTGACGTCCACATATGGTGGAAAAGACCTGATTTTTCGAGTCCCATTGATGACATGAGGAATTTTTATGAGCCTTTTTCACAACTTGAATGAATAGTCGTTTCAGCGAGAATAGTATGGTATTTATTTCGGAACCTGGGGGTTTTCGTCAGGCAAATAGAAAATCGACCGCAGGACGCATGCAATTTACAGACGCTATGTATGGAACAATACGGAGGCCTCAGTCGCTGATAGCGAAGATGGCGATTCTACCAATTGTGCTTCCCACAAGGCCATTCTGCCAGGATTTTAATTTTTGATAAACGGATTTTGAATTTCTTTAGGTTTTTGTACTTAAGATGTAATAGATTATATCAGTAATGACGTATTTAATTACTTTTGGTATGCTGATAGATTTAGATGGTTTTAAATTTTATTTTGTACATAAATAGCTAAAATGATTTACATGCACATAAAAGAATTTGTATTATCTGAAGTGGGAACGGTAGTTATTGACTGATAAAAGTTTTTCCATTAACATTTCATAAAGAGAAGCAAACAATATCTCTTGGTGGTGTTCCAAAAGAGCGAAGTCAATATAAGGTAATAAGAATTACCTGATGCTTAGAAACTGCTCGGTTCATGTGGACGACTCAGTCAGAATTAAATGAGTAAATATCAGCAGTCACAGTGACGTAGCCAGGATTTTTTTTTTTTTTTTGTCAGCAGGTACATTCACAAAAAAAAAAAAAAAAAAAAAAGACCCCAATTGCCTAATTCTAAACTGCAGCACAATATCAGATTTCGGCGTGAGGAGGGCTGCAATCAGTGTTGCCAAGCTTCAGGTTTGGAGGATTAAAATATGTAAAAGCGGATAGCGAATTTTTTAGCGGAAAAAGTATAAATGTAAAAATTTAAAATATGTTTAGCATTTTATATATTTTGGCAATGTAACATTTAAATTAAGAAATATTTATTCAATAATATAAATATTTCATAATTGAAATGTTTTATTGATATACATCGTAAACATAGTAGGGATATGTTATTTAATAGTTTTTTTTTTATAAAGCTAAAAATCGGTTTTATATTATTAAGGGATCCACAACTATTTCAATACGTAGTTACACTTGCGGTCAAACGATATGACCGTTGGTTCATAGCTTTAAATTGTTGAATCAAATCGAAAAATGTGGGAGAAATTCTAATGAATTAGCCTCATCTTTTTTTGAAACCGCGAAGGAATGCCATTGGATTATTTTTCTTCGTCGTACTTGAATCATCTGGAGAAACAAAATTATAGCGATGAATAACCTCATCATGGGTATAATTAATGTCTCGGTAGAGATCTTTATATTTGGGCCATCCATCACTGATGATTCTTGTACCTGACAATATTCTCTCTCTCTCTCTCTCTCTCTCTCTCTCTCTCTTATAATTGATAATAGAGTTTTATCTCTATTTTCTACCGGAACTAAAATAACATCGTTCGGTAATTCTTTCGAATGCACTAAAAACCCATTGTGTTCGTCGTCCTCTATTATTTTATTATTATCATTAGCTATATGGTGCAATAAAGCCTGAGGCTTATGGTGCACCAGCCAAAGGAAAAAAAAAAAAAAAAATTCTGAATTATCGAGAGACAGAGAGAAATAGAAAGGAATCATCAAGAAAGAGAAGAACAATGATATCCAGCTCAGGACCCTGGGTATCCCAAGCCCATACTCACCAGATGTGAGTCCCTAGGGTTATTATATTTTCTTTTGAAAAATGCTGATTCATCAATTTCAACTTCGATAGGTTCATCCCCCCTAGGTCTATCTTAATCAATTATTGATATCATGCAGATCTTTGCATTTTCCAATAACAGTGTTTTTTTGTTTTTTGTTTTTTTTATTGATATTTAAATCTAGAGCAATGCGATCTTGAGACCAATCTTAGGACCAGAAGTATAGAAATAATAAATTTTGATATAACACTAATGTACTATCATAAAAAATGATTTATGTCTAATACTCTTTGTTTTAAGGCAAGGTTTCTTACAACCCCATCTAAACATATTAGTTTTACATTTACTTTTTGTAAGTCGCATTTCAAGATTGCAAACTTCACAAAAAGCTGTATTTTGCAAAATGTGATTTTTCGCCAACCAAGAAATCAAGTGTTTAATATTACCACTGCATAAATTCATCAACTCCGTTAAAAGGTAGTTGTTATTTTTGACTTCTTCCTCAGAATAAACTGCATTTGATATGCAATTTGGAGGTTGTCTGTACATAATGTAGAGTCTTAAAATTTTTTATGCACCCATTAATAGGGTTTAACCCAAATGAAAAATTAATAAGTTTGCGGGTTAAAGTGTTAAAAATAGCCGATTTGAGCATGCGGCTAGCGGGAAGTATTATTAAGAGTTGGCAATACGGATACAATGTACATGCTCATCCTATCCTGGCTACGCCACTGAGCAGTCACTAATGTAATAGTCGAAGTAGAGTCGAAGAGAGCAACATGTTTTAAATTAGCCCCAGCGGTTTAAATGAAGGAGATTAACATCCGGTGTCTGGTAGACAAAATCAGTTTAAATTTAATTTCTGTAATTTTTAAATTTTATTTCAGTAACTTTGTAAATTTTATTGCAGTAATTTTGTGAAATTGCTTTCTACAATATATGGTAAAATTGATCCTTAAATTTTCTAAAGTATTTCTGTTAACTTAAATTCTTTCCGGCAAATTTGGTAGCTTCATTTTAACTTCACTAGAGTTTTAGTAACAGTTTAATTTCTGTAAAATTTTGTTAATTTAAATTCTGTATTCTTTACATTATATATTTAAATTTTGTAATCTTTCTTAAGTGCAGTTTTAACTAACATAATTTTCATAGTGTATTCATGGCTAAGTAATGATTATCACATGATCCATCGCAACATTATGGCCTTAGTTGCTAATGCTCCTAAAAACCAAATAACAACAACATGATCCACTTTCAATACAAAGCCCAAAGAAGTGTGATTTAGACGGAAATGCCTGCAGGCATTTCTCGTGTGTCATAGAAAATATTGAAGAAATTCAAAAGTCAACGAATCTGAGAAGCCAATAATTTGTTTTCTTATCTACCTTTTCATTTCTTTGTTTCGCCGGTGCAGTAAAACCTTCTTTGCACTGTATGCTACATACGTATTTAATACGGAAGCCGTTTTCTTTCAACAGTCAGTGTGAAATAGGCTTAACCGATCGGACTGGAAGTGGTCTCAAATTGAATATATTTCTTCTTAGGTGTGTAGAAAGGTATTAGACCTTAAAAATCCCGAATAGTTTTATTTTATGGAACAGGCCAATTTTGTACTACTAACGAGATTAGTTCAGCATTCGCTTCATAGATGGAGCCAGTGGAAGATGTTAACTGTTAAACTCACTGTTGTCTAAGTTGATATGGCATTTTTTTTTTCTGATTGCCAATTTGCACTTCAACTATTTAACTAATTAACAATTGCACGTTCGCACAATGGTGTTCTTTGTTCCAAAAAAAAAAAAAAAAATAATAATAAAATAAAATAAATAAATAAATATACAGTGAAACTTCCCTTTAACGGACAGCCACGGGGAACGAAAATGTGTCCGTTAGAGAGAAGTGTCCGCTAACAAGAAGTCTCAGGGAGAAAAAAAAAAAGAAAGAAAAATCGTTAAACGTTTAATGTAAAATTAAATTAAAATATATACAGATTTTGCACAATATTTTTGTAAATAATATACATACAATTGTGCTATGCATATTATGACTTTATCTTAAGAAAAATACATACAGTAATCACTTATTTTCTTCTGCATCTTCTTCCGGCTGATAATTTTGTTTTCAACATTTGTTTGGAGTGAAGAAACCAACGAAAGTCCTTCAGTATCTTCTTCAGCGGCGAAAAACATTTTTAAACGATTGATTTGTATGAGTGCTTCTTCTATTTTCATCGGTGGTTCGTCGTTAATATGTTCTTCGACAGAATGACCTCCTTCCATTTCTTCATCCTCATGAGGAACTTCTTGAAAAATATCGATGATAATGTCGTTGATATTTAGAGCACCATCTTCTGTACTGAGGTTTGAGTCTATATCTTTGTAGCCAGGGTCACTTGTAGCTGAAGTATCGTACATTATCAATAGATGTTGAAGTACTTGTTCTTCTTGGTGCTCCACATTGCTGTTCACAACTTCTATTTTGCGTTTGAGAAGCCAGACTTTACAAAACAGTTCACGACAGTTTGTTTTCTAATTGCGTTTACTGAAGAGGAAATCCATTGAATCGCATCTAGGATGCTGATTTTCTTTGCAAGGTCACTCGCACATGTTACATCGTTCATGTTTGCAATGAGATGTCTTAAAACACGTTTTCTGTAGTGAAGTTTAAAATTTTTTATTATCCCTTAATCCAAGGGCTGACACTCTGCAGATGTGTTTGGTGGCAGAAAAATGATTTGAATGTTGGAAAATTCAATATGCGGGTGAGATGCATTATCCATGAAAAGAATAATTTTTCTGTTTTGACGAATCATGTTTTGGTTAAAGTGACTTATCCATTCACTCATGATATCTCGTGTCATCCACGCTTTTTTATTAGACTTCCAGTCAACATCCAAAAGATTCAACTTTATGCCCTTGAAACAACGAGGATTTTGTGGGTTTCCTATAACAAGAGGTTGTTCAAAGTCTCCCAGCATATTTGTACACAATAGTACAGTCAAGCGTTCCTTAGAAATTTTTCCGCCCTGGCATTTTCGTTTTTTAGACTCGTGTTTTCAGAAAGAGCTTTAAAAAAACAACCCTGTTTCGGGGTGGTTTTCAAAACAACCCCGAACAAAGGTTGTTTTTAAAACAACCTTTAATAAAACAACCCTTTAAAAAAACAACCCTTCAAAATCACGACATAACTCTTCCAATTTGTCGGTCCACTCTGTTACAACCCCAATATCAACAGATCCACCTTCACCACTTACGGTTTTCCAAGAAATTTTATGCCGAGTTTTGAACTTGTCTAGCCATCCCACAGAACTCATTTACTCCCATAGATTTCGCAACCTCCAAAGCCTTTTCCCTAATAATAGGCCCATTAATGGGAATTTTTTTAGCACGTGCGCGACAAATTTGAAGTCCAACAGTTTTCGGGAATGATTTTTGAACCTGATCATTTACGTGTTGCCAAAATTGTTTGAGCAGTTCATTTTTTTTCTTTAGGATGTCGCTTACCTGCGTCTTCTCGATTTCGAATTTTGCAGCGAGATTGCGAACAGTTTTTTTGCCGATCATACGCATTAATGAGTTCGACTTTATCTTTTAAAGTTAAATGTTTACGAGAAGACATTGTGCACTTCACACGACACTGAACAAAATTGAAAACTGAAACTGAAAAGACGAAAGGCCGACCATATTCCCCCCATCCCTGCACACACCGAATTCATCAGAAGTTTTACACGTGCCTTAAAATTCTTGAAAAAGGGTTTAGAACCGCGACGTAAACCTTGATAAAATTCAGAGAATCGGAAATAGAAAATAAACACACGATTGAGGCAATACGTGGAAGAAACGTTCCTAGAAAAAGGGCCGTGAGCTCGCCCGCTGTCCGTTATGGGGAGATCAAATTATGTGCAAATCTAAACGAAACAGTGCAGATTGCCTGTCCGCGTCCGTTACAGAGAATGTCCGCTAGACAGAAGCTGCAAACACGTTAAAACCAATGGAGGTGAGTTGGGGAATTTGAAAATGTCCGTTGTAGAGAGATGTCCGTTAACGAGAGGTGTCCGTTAGGAGAAGTTTCACTGTATATATAATTAGCATTAGCAAAGGCATATGATGCTAAAAAAAAAAAAAAACTTATTTCACCCATCCACTCGCTCCAAATGTTTGTCAAGTTCTGCCTTGAATCTATTTAAGCTATCAACTTCTACAACGACAGTTGGAAGTTTGTTCCAGCAATCAACCGCCCGCTGGCTAAAGGCAAACTTCCCCACACCTATCCTACAACTGTCTTTCCTCAATTTGAATTTATGCCCTCTCAGACGATTATTCTCAGCAAGAGTAAGAATCCCATCAGTATTGAGCATGCTCAAACCATTCAAGGCTTTATACTCCTCAATGAGATCACCTCGCAGGTGCCTATTCTCCAGACACTGTAATTTGTAAAACTTAAGCCTTTCTTCGTAAGAGCAACCCTTTGTTTCATTCACTAATCTTGTTGACCTTTTCTGTACTCGTTCCAACAGCTCCACATCCTTCTTAAAATGAGGCCTCCAGACCTGTATACAGTACTCAAGGTGTGGCCTGGCCATTGCCTTATACAAGGGGATGATCACCTCCTTATCCCTGCTAAAAAAAAAGGGCCTGATATACCATCATCATTAATCCTGATATACCATCATCAATATCATTTATAAATACAGAAAACAGTAATGGACCCAACACTGAACCCTGAGAGACTCCACTAATAACATTAGTCCACGATGAGCAGTGTCCATTGATTACCACTCTCTGTCTTTTCCCTCTCAACCACCCCTTTATCCATAGCAGCAATTTGCGTCCAATGCCACACTGCTCCAATTTGTGCAGTGTGGCATTGGACGCAACACTGCTCCAATTTGTGCAGCAGTCTTCCATGTGCAACAGTATCAAAAGCCTTTCTAAGATCCAAGTATATAATATCAAAGTTATTCCCTGAATCCAGTTCTTTTGTGACTGCATCATAGTATCCAATCAAATTGGTCAGGCAAGACTTCCCTTTAACAAACCCATGCTGTGTCCGAGCTATAACTGAAGTCTTGTCTAGATGTCCTGCAATGCTTCTTTAACAAGTGCCTCCATTAATTTCCCTGGAACAGAAGTTAAACTAACAGGTCTGTAATTACTGTGTCTCCCTTTGATTCTCCTTTGTGGATTGGGTTCACATCTCTAGTCCATGGGTACCTCCCCTGAGTCCAGGGAAGCCCTCATAATTATGGTTAAGGGCTTGCTTACTTCCTTTGCCGCCTCCTTTAATATAACCGGATAGATTAATGATAATATTAATATTAATTAATGATAATAATAATAATAATAAAATTCTGCTACAAATTGCTAAATTTTCGCAACGAGTTCAGCTAGCTGTAACCATTGCGTACGATAGGCCTAATGGATTTGGTCTCAAATTGAAGATAATTCTCCCTACGTGTGCAGAAACACGGGAAAATATAAAAATTCCAAATAGTAATAAATCCGAACAGTTTTATTTTACTGAACGGGCCAATTTTCTCTACTAGTGCTGCCTACCTTAAAAGAAAGAATAGTTTTCTTTAACAGAAATGAGAAAGGATTCAATGCGTACAGGCTTACCTGCTCACGACCAAACACGGACTACATTTCTTTAGGTATTGGTATTGGTGTTTAAGGGCACAAGGGAAGCTGAGATCAGAATGTGCCATTTCTTTAGGACAGCTAGAGAAAAACTCTGCTACTAATTGCGAAATTTTCGCAAGGGGATACTGCTAGTACTAATTTATATCAATTAGAATAACCGATACTATTGCGTAAAGTAGGAGGCTTTTCAGGAAGACTAAAGAATGTTCAAACAATGCAGGAGTATAAAATCCTACAATAACTGCTCTCTCAGATAAACCAAAGTGCAGATTTTGAATTAACATTTCATAGGATTAATAATGATTCATTGGTGAAAAGTTTTTTCTTCCGGAAATATGGTTTTATATATTTATTTTATTATTATTATTATTTTATTTTTATTTTTTTTTTTTTTTGTACCAGAAAATCGGAAAAATGAACCAGAGTAGCACGCGCAATTTATGGTCATGATACACATGGCGAGATTGAATTTGTTCTCGGTAACCCTAAAATGACAAACACAAAAATTACAAGCATATCTATATTTTTATTATGTGCGTTACCAGATTTCGGGTTTCAGTAAATATACTAGCAAAACTGGCAGTAATTGAATTACCTACAGGAGCTCTGCCATGGATATGATAAGGTTCCCACAGAGAAATTCGGAACAAGAAACATCATCCAGTTGGAAACCTCCTCGACTTTGGGATTTAGTTGGATGATTTTGTTATTGGAGACAAGCAACATTGATTATGGATCATTAAGAAGTCCTATCTCTAGCAATCTTCCAATCAGATTCCACTTGATTGATGTATGTGGTTATTACTAATTTCAAAACTTGACCCTGGATGGAACCCAGAATACTGAAAGGCTCCTTTGTCACGAGAGCTGTTCCGTGGATGCTACTATGCAAATACCTTTTTCACATTTAAAAACAAATAATCTCGAAAAAGGTATGTACATCATACCGAAGATGTGTTCCCACACCCCACTCATTTCAATCAGCTTACGTTAATAAAATAATAATAAATAAAAAATCCTACACTGATCACAGGGAGCCACACAGTGATTAAAAAAGGGGTCTAATCAAATGCCAAGTGGAGTTTAATTTTTCACGAATTTTAAGAATAAAATTAAAAGCAAAAATCATTATTCGCGTTTTTGTTGTACTTTATTATTAAATTTGATAATAGAGAGCTATTAAGTGCTCGATAATTCCTATATTCTCTTATATTATGAAACAACAGGGATTACCTTTATTTTAGATATAGTGTTCCACAGGCTTTTCTGTTATAGTGTACTTGATAGATGACCTTCTGCCATGACAATTATGGCAATATTCCAGAAAGCTCTTATGTTTTATATGATCAACTAATGGTTTATTCTTGGCCTACATCTTGTGTTCTCAAGATCTATTCTGAGACGTGGAGAACACACTCGCAACATCAAGAAGGCGCTGTGTTCTCACTCTGAATCCTTCCTTAAGTTAGATCGCAGAGTGCCGCAAGATATGGTTCTTTATTATACTTGTGCTATGGTTAGTGGGGCTTAGAGGGGAACAGGTATCCTGTGTGTTATCAGACACTCAGCCTAAAACACTGATGGATCCAAAATCTCTCTATTTCGAAAGGGTCACTCACGAGCTGGATTTAGGGAATAATTTCGACATTGTTTATTTAGATTTCAGCAAAGCTTTTGACTCAGTCCCACATGAGCGGTTGCTTTATAAGCTGGAACAGGTTGGAATCACTGGGAAAATCCTTAGATGGATAGAAGGATGGCTTCAGGGCAGGAGGCAAAGGGTTGTGATAAATGGCTATTCCTCAGATTGGGTTGATGTAAGAAGTGGGGTTCCCCAAGGATCAGTATTAGGACCACTGTTGTTTTTAATTTTCATAAACGACATTGATGAAGGGATAGAGGGCGTGATGTCTAAATTTGCAGATGATGTTAAAATTGGGAGAGTAGTTAATGATCACTGTCAAGCTGAGCTTCTTCAGAGAGACCTAGATAGACTTCAGGAATGGTCAGAAAAATGGCAGCTGTGCTTTAATCCAACAAAGTGTAAGGTATTACACCTGGGAAACAGTAATCCCAAAAAAATTTATTCACTTGGTGGAGTTCAACTAAAGCCAGTACTGGAGGAAAGGGACTTGGGTGTTACGATACGGTCAGACATGAAATTCTCTGAGCATTGTAAACAGGTTGCAAGGAAGGCCCATGGTGTCCTATCAATGATCTATCGAACTTTTGCAAGTAGAGATAGGGACGTGATAATCCCATTATATAAGGCTTATGTTAGACCACACTTGGAATACTGTGTTCAAGTATGGAGACCGCACCTGAAGAAAGACATCGAGCTTCTTGAAAGGGTGCAAAGAAGGGTAACTCGCCTGGTGAGATCGGCAAAAGGGCGTCCTTATGAAGAAAGACTTCGAATATGTGGGTTGCAGAGTTTGGAAACTAGACACCTTAGAGGAGATTTGATTGAGGTGTTTAAGGCTCTGAGAGGCATCAGTAAAATGAATGAGGACAAAATTTTCAAGATTATAAATGATGCTAGAACTAGGGGACATAAATTCAAGTTACGGGGGGAAATGTTTAGATTGGATTGCAGGAAGTTCTATTTTACCCAGCGAGTTATAAATTACTGGAATAAGTTGCCTTCATGGGTGGTAGAGGCCGACAGTTTGGGGAAATTCAAAGGTCATCTGGATAGTACTTTCGGGTAAGGGAAGCACATAGGATGATAGGTTTAATTTCCTTTTTATTTATTTTTTATTTTATTAATTATTATTATTTAGTTATTTATTTTTATTTTTTTGTTTTTATCATTGTTTTGTTCGGATTTATTTTATTATTTTTTTTTTTTTTGGCTGGTGCAGCATAAGCCATAGGCTTTCTTGCACCATGCGGCCCGTTACTAATACTAATACTAATACTAATACTATTACAGAAGATTTAGGAGAAGTCCGGCTGGCCTGCCTCCCTAAAATCCACTCATGCACACCTTCTCGATGGTAAGCCCTGTTACGTCACTTAGGTGGCAACGAACGTGTAGAGTGGTTCTCTTCAAGACGCCTGGTCAGCGTGAAGAGGAAAAGACCAAACCCTCCAGCAATGAGAGCACAACAATACAAATGGCCCTCAGTGCCCAGGCTTTCACTCTCCCTCTTACGGCAGCGAGAGGATCAGAGTGGAGGCAGAGGGTGCTAAGAATCTCTGGGTACGACCAGGCTGCCATGCACGGAAATTGAACTTGGCCTGTTATAACGTACGATCACTCATCGGTGAAGACAGGATATTAGAGCTGGAAAAGGAATTAGAAAATGTGAATTGGAATATCATCGGTTTGGCTGAAACAACAAGAAGAAATGAATCACTTATAAGTTTATCAAGTGGAAATCTGCTGTACACCAATGGAAACAGTGAAAGGAGTGAAGGTGGAGTTGGGTTTCTGGTCCATAAAGATTTTAGAAACAACATTTTGGAATTCAAAAGTACATCACCAAGGGTGTCAAGACTAATACTCAAGATTTCTAAGAGGTACAAGCTAAAGATTATAATGATTTATGCACCAACATCGAGCCATGATGATGAAGAGGTTGAAGAAATGTACACTGAAATTGAGAGTCTTCTAGATGAGCAGAAAACACACTACACTATTATTATGGGGGACTTCAATGCTAAGGTTGGAAAAAGGCAAAACAGCGCAGAAAGAGGAACTATAGGAAATTTTGGAATTGGTGAAAGAAATAAAAGAGGTGAAAGACTTGTGGAATTTGCAGAATCTCAAGGAATGTCAGTAATGAACACTTTTTTCAAGAAAAGGGTGAACAGAAAGTGGACATGGAAGAGTCCAAATGGATTAACAACTAATGAAATCGACTTCATCCTCACTAACAGAAGATATATTGTGAATGATGTTACCGTCCTGAATAAGGTAAATGTTGGAAGTGATCACAGAATGGTAAGATGTACACTTGATATAGATGTAGGAAAGGAAAGGAAAAAACTGACTCGAGTAAATAATACAAAGGTCTTTGAAATAACAGAGGAGGAGAAAAAGCAGTATGTACTGGAACTTAAGAACAAGTTTGAGCTTCTGCAGACTGCTCAGGACCAAGATATCGACGAGGAATATTACAACTTTCTGAAAGTGATAAAGCCCAAGAAACCTATAGGGAAACAGAAATCCAAAGAAGAAAAAATTAGTCAAGAAACACTTGTCATGATGAACCAAAGACGACAAATGAAGAGCAAGAAAAACACTGACAGGGAGAAAATTGAGTATACTGAGTTATGCAAAGCCATTAGAAAGAGACTCAGAGAGGACATAAGAAGATTTAACACAAGAAAAATAGAACAAGCATTAAGGGAAAACAAAGGATTTAAATCAGCAGCCATGAGCAGTAATATAGAAAGACAAATGATACTGAAACTGAAGAATAGCGACGGTGTACTTATAAACAGCAGAGAAGGCATAATTCAAATAGCAGAAGACTACTATAGAGAATTATACAAGGAGCGAGGGAATGATACCAGCAGTGGGGAACATGGATTGCAAAGTAGCAACACATACGACATACCCGATATTCTTCCTGATGAGGTAGAACATGCATTGAAGAAAATGAAGAAGCGGAAAGCCCCGGGGGAAGATGAAGTTACTGTAGAGTAGTTAAAATTGGGAGGAAGAGACATAACACAAAAACTGGCAAGGCTCTTCACAAAGTGCATTAGAAAAGGTGCGATGCCTATGCAGTGGAATAATGCAATCATAGTTTTGCTGCATAAGAAAGGAGATAAATCAGAAATTGGAAATTATAGACCAATTAGCTTGTTATCCCATACCTACAAGTTGTTCACAAGGGTCATTACTAACAGATTAGAAAGAATACTTGATGAGAATCAACCGAAAGAGCAAGCTGGCTTTAGGACAGGATTCTCAACTATGGATCACCTTCACGTAATATCACAGCTAATGGAGAAAGAAAATGAATATAAAACACCATTATGCCTGGCATTTGTGGATTATGAAAAGGCATTTGACTCCATACAGCATAAGGCAATGTTTGGGGCACTGGAAAGACAAGCCATAGATACTCCATATATTATGATTTTGAAGAAAATATATGAGAGTGCTACATCCTTTATTAGACTAGACAAAGACAGTAGCAAATTTAAAATCGAGAAAGGAGTTCGACAAGGAGACACAATATCTCCGAAGCTGTTTACTGCTGCCCTTGAGGAAGCTTTCAGAAGATTAGACTGGTCGCAGAAAGGAGTCAATGTTAACGGAGAGTACCTAAACCATTTACGATTTGCAGATGACATTGTGGTCATAAGCCACGATCCCAAAGAATTAGAGGAAAATCTTAATCAGTTATGCACAGTTAGTAAGGATTTTGGACTAAAGATGAATATGGCTAAAACAAAAGTAATGATGAACAAGTATGCCACGGAAAGGGAAATAATGATTGAAGGAGCAGTAATTGAAAAGGTGGAGTCATATACTTATCTGGGACAAGTTATTAGCTGTAATAATGATAAATGGCTGGAAGTCAAGAGAAGAATAAATTTTGGACGGATAGCATTCAGGAAATATAGTCACATACTGAAGAGCAATATCCCAGTTTGTCTGAAACGTAAAATAATGAATCAATGTATACTCCCCCCCCCATGACTTATGGAAGTGAAACTTGGGCACTCACCAAAAGAATGGAAGAGAAGCTAAGAACTACACAGCGAAGAATGGAACGAATTATATTGGGAATCAGACTGTTAGATAAGAAGAGAAACACATGGATTAGGCAGCAAACTCAAGTAAAGGACATTCTTATCAAAACTAAAGAACTAAAATGGTCTTGGGCAGGACACATAGCTGGAAGACATGATGACAGATGGACTAAGAAAATAAGAGAATGGTACCCAAGAGGAGCTAGAAGAAAACCTGGAAGACAAAGGCGGAGATGGATAGATGAAATTCATGAGTTTCTGAGTAGTAAATGGATGGCCAGTGCTCAAAACAGAAGAAACTGGAAAGTTGCTGGAGAGGCCTTCATCCTGCAGTGGATTGAAAATGGCTGATGATGATGATGATGATGGTTAGTGTGTGGCAAGAGAATGGCTAAGAGGTAAGGATGAGTAAACAAAACATGATTTATTAACATAAACATATATCGCACAGGATAAACGGATACCTTACAGAATAATTAGAAGTGGTAATTTAGCTAATAATAAAAGAAAGTAAAACTCAATTCTCTTCTACAACGGGGCTATAGATTACAATGTCTATGTTACATGTGTGTTATTTGGTTTATGTTCTTCGTGTAATCTTTGGATGATAACCACTGCTCGTACTCTACGGAATCGAAGAACAGCTCGCTGTCCAAGTATTTAGGTATTAGTGTAAAATTGACATATTTTACACTATAACTAATACTAATACTACTACTTTTAATAATAGGTCGCATTAATAATACATTCTAGGGTCTAAGTGCGATAAAAAATAGACATTCATCATAGTGTATACCTAGGAGGAGAGATGTCTGTTAGGGACACTAGTAAGGAAAGGATAAGTTTTATTGTCGGACTATTTCATTAGGTTAACTATAAAAACTAAGGTGGACTTACCCATAAACTTCTGGGTTTCGTCAGGGGTTGATAATTCAAAGCAGCAGCAGTCCTTCAATTACGGTTTTAAGGAACGTCTTTTCTTGCTTCTCCTCTTTCTGATGCTCTTCGTTTTCCTCCCTTTCTCTCCTTTTTTCTCTTACATACATCCCACAACCCTCAACACTGTGTCTCCACAACGACTACTCTCACAAGACGACGACTTCTCTTTTCTT
This sequence comes from Mastigoproctus giganteus, assembly GCF_048544385.1. Lineage (NCBI taxonomy): Eukaryota > Metazoa > Arthropoda > Arachnida > Uropygi > Thelyphonidae > Mastigoproctus > Mastigoproctus giganteus. The sequence goes on along the minus strand of NC_143585.1, from coordinate 3,475,710 downwards.
TTCCCCTTATCCATATATATATATGTATCCTCCCTTTTGAGTTCCCGGACTTGTATTGGTTTACAGGTCAATTTTGCACTGAGAAGAAAACGCAGGGACTGTCATCTGGGAGACCTGATACAGCCAAAGATGGAATTTATGAGGAGAAAGAGGAACTTCGCATCTGCATGGGATGGCATTCCCAGACTGTCCAGTCATATTCACTAGATCTAAAGTCTGTTCATTCTTACCAATTTCCAGACAACAATTACCACGTAGTTATTAAGTTCAGACTTCGGTCCTAAAGTCTGTTCCCTAACTGACATCATTCTCATTTCTCAGCCGATCTCTCGCTGTGAACCAGCCGGATTCGTAACGGTGGGATAGCGTCTCGATTGCTGCTTGCTCTAGCGCTGCGTAAGGAGTAGTCATTATTCTTTAAATGCAGCCGTGGAAAAAATACAGGGTGACGGGGAGCGGAAATTGCCTCTCAAAGGCAAACCAAGAGGTAAAAATGAAAGCATTTTTACAATAGGAAGCTTCTTTTCCAACTCTCCTGGTCCAACGCTCTAATAATTCTTTGGGAAGGCGATATCAATTTTACAAAACATGTGGGACATCTTCCCCACTGTCAGAACCGTAGTGTTCAGAGCCCTCGGTCTCAACATTGGGCGTTCAAGACTTCTGTCTTCAAACACCATACCTCTAGCAACAAGGAAACCATTACGTGGATTGACATAAAATTAAATTTTCAAGGTCTAAACCGCTTGATAAATATGGACCGATTATTTTCTTTGGTCCAGTAGCTTGACATTAGAGTTAAATTTAGGGGTCTAAAAAGTTTAATGGATATGGGGGGGGGGTGATTATTTTCTATATTCCTTAAGTCGGACTAGAACTTTTCAGGGCGTCATGTTCACAGGAATATAGCAACTCACAATTAATCCGAAACTTTTGTCTTATGTTATAGTGTTTGTTCTTCATGCATGCTTATAAATAACCAATCGTCGGACAATGGGAATGGTCTACGGATATTGATTGAAATTTCATGTAGTTTCATCTCTAAGGTTTCCACAATAAGTAGTTTGTGGTAGTTGTGTTGAATTTTAAATTTTAAAAATTTTATAAATTATATAACAAAAATTATAAATTTTTGTTATATAATTTATTTTATATAACAAAATTCTGTTGTTTCGTAATTTATTATTAAAAAAATTACTGGCCCATTACGTTATCATCTGAAATGAAAAACAACCTGCTCAAACAATTTTTATCATAAACTTTTCATGCATAGTTGCAGTTATTTTTAAGTTCCAAAATTTTGTGCTCATTCATCATTACCGAATACACTCAGAGATCACTGAATTGTGACCCCACCATCCGTTACGGACGTTACTGCGTTTTAGCTCGCAGTAGAAAAAATCGAACAGTTTCGTGCGCCTAGAGCACTGATAATTTGCATCGGACTGTGCAAGATAAAGTAACAGTTATGGGACCTAGTAACGATATCCTGCAGTTTCAAAAGGGCATTATTGTGGGAGCTCGTGCGGCTTGTGCTCTGACAATCATAACATAACGAAAATGGCTTGTTAGTTGCTTACGGCCCAATGTAATTAAGCTGCACAAAGAATGGTATTGAACGAGTCAGACTATCTCCTGCTAACAAAACTTAAAGGATTATGTAAAGTGGATGATCGTTCGCTGTGAGCAAAGAGTGCAACACGATGTACGGGCTCACTGGCAGGTCACTGTGACATTTGACATTACAATACAAATAGGGGAATGCAAGAACAATATCTCAATTGACTATATGTTGCACATTCAAACGTATGGGGTTCCACAGAAATGACCCAAGACACCATCTCCTCACCACTGATAATCGTCGACGGCAAATGCTGTTGTGTCAACAACACACTGGAGACGAGTGTGCTAGTTCGTATGACTCCAAATACTTGGTGCAACACGCCAATGGACGCCTTCGTATATGGCGCAAGCAACACGAGTCTATGGTACCGACTACCCAGCAGGTGGTGATTGCTTAATATGGGGCATGTTTTGCCTACAAAAACTATGACTCCTGGTGAGAATGGACAGTTTCACTGTTGAGGTCTAATGGTAAGTCCGCATAGTGGAATCGTCACCGTCCTCCCCACACCGGGTGGAAAAGGTCCGGGTTCGAATCTCGTCGGGGACACGAGGAACTTTAATGGGCTTTTTTCACTACATGGTTGCGTTAGTCGTTCTCAGGCGTAGATAGCAAGGTTTTTTCCCCAAGAAACTGGATGTCTTTTTGTCCAGCCAAACAGCAAATCGACCAGAGAACACATGCAATTTACAGACATAATACCGATATGGGTATATGTAAGAGATTACCAGGTAACCATAATATAATATTTTTTATTTATTTATTTTTTTTTTGATAGCTCTTAGGCGACCATGTGTACTTTGCAATGTTGCCTTTCTTCCTCAGCAGAAATGAGATCTTCCAAGAGGACAATGAGCCATGTGATTAGGCTCGCATTGTTCATGAGTTGTTACAGAAACATGATGAAGAAATCGCTCAGTTTGCCCCCAAATTTGCCTGCCTTCAATTGAACACCCGTGGGATGTTTTGGAACGGGATGTGAGGCGTATGGCCATGCAACCGTCATCTCTTCAGGCATCGTGGAAAGCCTTGCGGGCAGCACGGCTGCAGATCTCTATGGACGTCTTCAGATATTTATTGGAGTGAATGCTTAGGCGAATAGCGGCTGCTATCCGTGCAAACAGCAACCCCACACGGTATTGAGGTGATCACTGAGCATACATTAAAATAACTGTGAATTCTTTTTTGTCTTAAAAACAAAGCTCAGCATTTTGTTTCTAAGACAAAACCAAAGCTTAGAGCTTTGTTTTTAAAGCAAAAAAGAATGGATCACAGGAAACTGTTTTGAGAGCGCAACACAAAAAAGAATACACGTATTTACTTGTAAAAATTCTACAGTGGAAGAGACTTTCACGCAATGGACAAAATTTGCCTTCGAACGACTTTCTAATAGCAAGCCCCACGAGTAAACCAATACTGATTTTATCACATTCAGAGATCAACTGATCGAGATCATAGAGAAGCTGTCGCTAAAGTCAATGTGGTCCGGACGGATTTATCTTCATTTTGTAACCATGCAGTGTCTACATTGTGGATATTCTGGTGCATACTTTAAATCAAATGATTACCAGCAAATGTCCTAGAAATTTGAAACACGTGCATTGCACACTCAATACAAAACCGTAAGCATCTTATGGAACTCAAAGACTTCGGGCCCCACTACTCCCCATTAGCTGCATATTCATGAAACTCTTCAATCTGCACTAACAGACTACTGTTACACCCAAAGGCTTCTCAGGTTTATGAGTACCAACCTGTTTGACACATGAGAACCCTGATCAACTGACTACAATTATAGTTGTAGTCAGTTGATCAGGGTTACTGATAGACTACAACCTCAGTCTATGGTAATGTCAATTGCATTAATATATCTTGGAGAATTATTTTAACATTACAGGTAATGTTAAAATACTGTTGAAAAGTTGTACAGAACATCATGTGATCCTAATCAAGCAAATGCCTTCACTTGATTGGCCAATCAGAAAACACAACTAGTAAGATATAAAGAATCAATACGTTTTGCACTTATTCACTAACGCAGATCAAATTACTTTTAGAAACAAAAGTTTAAAGAACAGAAAAACCTATATCGCAGGTGAATCGACAGGAAAAGTCATCACTCGTAATAACTTAACTAAGGATAAGTTCACATTTAATCATCTGAACATCACCAGAGAGCTGTGCACTATGTGGATGCTATGCCAACAGCTTGTAGGAACACATGATACAGTATATTATTCAATATGTGCAATGCTGCTTTTATCCCATCCAACATTTTATTGATCGATAAATAAAATGTGAATTAGACTAGACAAAGAGAGCAGCAAATTTAAAACTTGAGAAAGGAGTACGAGAAGAGCAGCAGTAAACAACTCCGAAGTTGTTTACTGCTGCCCTTGAAAAAGCTTTCAGAAGTTGGACTCGTCGCAGAATGGAGAGTATCTAATAATGAACCAATATATACTTTTCACCATGACTTATGAAATTATACTTGGGCACTCATCAAAAGAATGGAAGAGAGGTTGAAAACTACACAGCGAAGAATGGAACGAATTATATTAGGAATCAAATTGTTGGATAAGAAAAACACACGGATTAGGCAGCAAACGTTGGATAAGAAGAGAGACAGCATTAGGTAGCAAACTCAAGTAAAGGACATTCTTATCAGAACTAAAGAACTGAAACGTACTTTGGTAGGACACATACCTGGAAGACATGATGACAGATGGACTAAAAAAACTGAATGATGGTACCCAAGGGGAGCTAAAAGAAAACCTGGAAGACAACGGAGATCGACAGATGTTCAAGAGTTCGTGGGCAATAAATGGATGATCATTGCACAAAACAAAAGGAAATGGAAAGTTTCTGGAGGCATTCATCCTGTAAGGGATTGAAAATCGCTGATTGTGGTCCTCAGTGAAGAAAACCAACCGCAACAAATGAATTGGTTTAGAGTACAGGCATCTTAAATGGCTAAAGAAAATGACTGGGATATAGATATGGGATATGATGCCTTGCAAACAACAGATTGCAGTTCAAAACTGGTCGCGTCCATGACAGCAGGACCGAACGGAGCTGACACATAGGTACCTCTTCAAGTGCGACTAGACAATCTAAGTTGTCCAGGCATGTTTCCAGGAAAAACACTCTAATTTGTAAGACTTGCGACTGATCTAGGTGAGTTTTGCAGATCAAAATTATAGACGTTGGAAAAACTTGTTGATCTCAATTTGGAGATCTACTGCCACTGATGGAGCTGTGAGATCTACTGCCAGTGGAAAGGGCTCAAGAGACGTAGCTTCTGAAGGCCTTTGCTCCGGAGACTCATACTGCATAGACTGTCAAAAGCTGATATTATTCAAATTAAACTGACATATACAGGATGAACAGTAAATATTTTGGGAGGTTATAGTAGCAATTATTCTGAGTAAAAAAGTTCATATAAACGTGTTCAATTCTCAATGGATATGTAGCTACAGCTGTTTGAAACTGGTGCACACAGAACCATTACGATAGGTAGTAAATAAAGACAAATGACTTTTTGTTTGCATTTATTGACTTCTTGAATGATACAAAACACAAATAATTGCCAATTTTTTTACAGTTCACAATAAATGTTCGAAAATCCTGCCGCCAACCACGTTCTTTGCAACTCGTGTTAATACTTGTTCTTTTGAGGTTGTCTTGGCATTCCTTTATGAGGGCAGCAGAATTCAAAATGCGAGCATGTCGTCTCTTGTAGTCACCTTTTCTTTGTATAATTCACTATTCATCCATCCTACAAACAAAAATTTAACAGTGAGGACTGGAGACCTTGATGGCCAATGAACCGGATCACCGTGGCAATCTATCATTCAGGGAAAGTTCAATTTAGATATTGTATCACCAGATGGGTATAATTTGAGGGAGATCCGTCATGCTGAAAGTACATACCAATCGTAGCCAAGGGAACATCTGCCATTGTCCAGTCTGTGCTTGGGGTTTTTCATTCAGCAAAACAGAGAAATCGACCAAGAACACAGGCAATAAACGGCACGGCATTTGAATTTAATTATTTGGGTGGCCTACAAATAAGTTAAATGAATTAAAAAAACTTTGTCTGTAAATTGCATGTTTTCTGGATGGAAAACCAGAGTGGGAACCTTGCTAGCTACACCCGAGACTAACTCAGCTACTGAATGAAAACAGCTCATTAAAGTTCCTCATGTCATCAATGGGATTTGAACTCTGGCCTCTTCCTCCTGGTGTGGGGATGACACCACTGTGCTACTCACGCAGACAGCATTTACCCACCAACCAAATTGCAAACCCTGGGTATCGTCTCCTGGTTAAAGGCGTTGCATTTGGTGCATGTGAAATGTATACAAGCCGAATGTTCGCCTATTGTCTGTGAAACACTGATATTCCTCCTGCTAATAGTAGGATTATGTTGTACCGACTGAAGACAAAAATGTCTTCAGTCGGTACAACGTAGAGTACTTTCCAGTCTTATGCAGTTTGGCGTAAACAATAGGAAGTGCTCTTGAATCTGGTATTCTGTGGTTAGGGTATTCTCTACAAGCAGCAGTAGCACTTCCATCCCCAAAAGCCAGTGGATAAAGGGATGGTTCAGTGGCAGATTGGTAATAAATGGACACTGTATGTTATTAGTGGAGTTGCCCATGGTTCATTGTTGTGTATTTATTAATGATATCGGTGAAGGTATATCAGGTTTAATGTCCAGGTTTGCAGATGATACAAAGGTTGCCAGGGTTGTTAATGACACTAAAGACAGCATGCTACTGCAAGGATCTAGAAAAGTTGAGTAGATGGGCTAAGTGGCAGTTGAAGTTTAATATTAGTACTACCTATGGGTAGCAGTAACCCAAGAGAAACATACCATGTGGTTCTACTCGGGGGTGGAGAATGATAAAGGCGTGGGATCATTGTGATTGGATGTGACGTTCTCTAGGCAATGCAGATAAATAGGACTTTTGCTAGCAGAGACAAGTAGGTGATTATCCATTTGTGTAAGGCAATGGTCATTCATGCCAAACCTTGAGTACTGTATACAGGTCTGGAAGCCTCATTTTAATGTAGAGCTGTTGGAACGAGTAGAGAGCAACATGATTGTTGAGGAACAAAGGGATTATCTTAGTAGGAGAGGTATGAAAACTAGGTACCTGCGATGTGATCTAATTAAGGTGTACAAAGCTTTGAATGGTTTGAGCAGGCTCAATGGGATACTTCTGCTTGTTCAGATTAAGCTGAGGCATAGAGTCAAGAATCGATGTCTAGAAGTTCGCCTTTAGGCATTGGGTAGCTGATTGCTGGAATAGACTTCCATCTGTTGTAGTGGAAATTGATAGCTTAAATAAATTAAGCTGAATTAGACAAACATTTGGAGTGACCAGATGGATGAAATGGAAAGTTTTTTTTTTTTTTAATTGGTTGATGAATGAAAGCCCTAACACCAGCGTTTCTTGGCCACATCTGATTAAGGGAGGTGTGCACACCAGTTTCAAACAGCTGTATCTCTGTATCCATTGTGAATTGAACATGAACTTTTTTCTTTACTCCGAATAATCGATACTATAACCTCCCAAAATATTTACTGTTCCTCCTGAATCGCATTATTGAATTTAACAATTTCGGAAAGGAGAAGCACAGAATTTGCATAAGGCCACCTTTTAAGCACACAGCATTCCTGACATCTGCCCTCCAAATTTCAAATGTTCATTACCTTATGAAATGCAACTTCATATCTGATGTTGCTTCTCATCAATTCCTTAAATCACTTGATGCATGGTCAGCCACTTCTTCAATTGCGATGCCATGTAATTTGGGTTTAAGTTACAAAAATTTATGTTTATACAAAGAATAAAATTATATAATTAAATACTATCATATGAAATATTTTTTTTTAATCGAAATATATACCCACTGCCCTACCCGGAAACTCCGGGTAGGGCAGTGGGTATATATTTCGGAGTTTCCGGATATTTCCTTAAATATCCGGAAACTCCTCCATGTTGGGAAAACAGGTCCTGTGCAAGATGTTACAGAACTTCCTATATGCACACTAGGCAATTGCAAAAGTGGGCATACATACAAGATGACACATTCAACAGACTTCCAACGTGGAATGATAGGATGCCAAATAAGGAAGCATTGTGACGTCGGAATCACTCTGGGTACCCTAGGTCAACAGTTAATGAAGAGAGTGGTAATCAATGGACACTGCTCATTGTGGACTAATGTTATTGGTGGAGTCCCTCAGGGTTGTGTTGGGTACATTGTTTTCTGTATTTATAAATAATATTGATGATGGTATATCAAGCTTAATGTCCAAATTTGCAGACGATACAAAGGTTGGCAGGGTTGTTAAGGACACTACTGACGCTATGCTGTTGCAACAGGATCTGGGAAGGTTGAGCAGATGGGGCTGAGAAGTGGCAAATGAAGTTTAACATTGACAAATGTAAACTACTACATATGGGAAACAGCAACCCCAGAGTAACGTATCAACTCTGTGGTACTACACTGACAGTGGTAGAGAATCAAAAGGACCTTGGGGTAATTGTGCAGGTAGATATGAAGTTCTCTGAGCAGTGCAGACGGACTGCAAGAGTAGCTCATGGTGTATTGTCAATGATATACAGGGATAAGGTGATTATTCCCTTGTGTAAGGCAATGGTCAGGCCACACCTTGAGTACTGTATACAGGTCTGGAGGACTCATTTCAAGGATGTAGAGCTGATGGAACTAGTACAGAGAAGGGCAACAAGGTTAGTGAATGGAACAAAGGGTTGCTCTTATGAAGAAGCTTAAGTTTTGCAAATTACAGTATCTGGAGACTAGGCACCAGCAAGGTGATCTGATAGAGGTGCATAAAGCCTTGAATGGTTTGAGCATGCTCAATGCTAATGGGATTCTGCCTCTTGCTCAGAATAATCACCTGAGAGGGCATAAATTCAAATTAATGCTAGTTTAACATATTCTGGAATACCAGCTTTCCATGCTGATTTTCCACTTTCACTAAGGATATTCTTTGAAAAGATTATTCGTAGCCCAATGAAATGCCTGCCATAATCTTTTATATAGACGCGAGAATTTCTCTTGCATGGGAATGCAAGACCTGAGCCCATTTGAGGTGGAATCAACTTAATTGGGGTCTATTAGAGGCTCAAATTCTACGTTCTTCATTCCAGATGTTTTTTCCTTGATGCCAACTTCTCTTCTCGCAGTGCATTTCCTTGGCACGACTGTCCCACTCAAAGAGAAAGCAACAATACTTAGTGTAACCCTTTTTTAGTCCTAACTACAATATCTGTGATGGACCAGTCTCATTTCCAATCCTGCGCAGAAATGCAACAGTTCGTGGACTGGCACCGGACCACAAGTATCATCCAGAAGATTCCACCATTCTAGCCTCAAGGTCAAAAGCTCTGCCTTATTCTTCGGCAGTTGAAGAACCGTGGGGAGGTCATTAAGTTCACTTGCTTTTATCTTTTATTCAAAAGGATAAAGGTTCGGACAAAATGTTAGTTCCCTTGATGTAAACTGCTGTACTTCTTAGCGTGGAGCCCAGTTCTTGTCCTGGTCAGCTACTCTACAAAGTACAAGTTGGTCTTTTTTATGGCTAGAGTTAAGGGATGCTTTCTTGAAGCCAATGTTCCTTCTCTACATATGTAAGAGAAGTCATCCCTGAGAAACTATTAACTGAGAACAAATCACCTGGTACCTAGCTGTTTTCGAGGATTACTGCAACATAATTTAAGACGCATTTGAGGTAACAACTTATCATGATGCAAAGTAAGGCAACAGTTTCCAATCACATGATAAGAGCATTGTGGTACTGAAACTAGTGTTGCCAAGAGCCGTAGAGTAACTTCAATTGTAATTCAGAAACAAGAGCCAACTGACAAACTTTAACGTGATTTGTGTGTTCAGCAGCATGAAATTCATCAAGATTGCATATTTTCGTTTTTATAAAATTTGCGTTGCCTAGTACAAGACTGGGTACAATTACATTTTTTGTCACTTTTACAATTTAAACAGTGCACTTTATACACAATTAAAATAAAGAACAATAGATTTGTTATTTAAAAGTTAACTTCCATTTTATAACAGCACTCTTTTTCATAATCTTTTAAGACTAAAAGATATTTTTTTATTCTGAAATTGTCAGTGTTCTTGATGTTAGAACGTATCATCAGCAAGTAAAGTACATTTTATGTTTTACTATTAACTGCTGATTAAATTGTTTCAGTAAATAATAACTTCACAAGAATATGTATGTTCTCATTTAAAACCAAGTGTTATTGACCTTAAGCTTTCTCACAACCTTAAAACATGAAGTGAAAGTGGAGTGTGAAATAAAGGAATCCAGAAGTCAGAGGTTTTACTTTATTCACCTCCTTATGTACAGATGTATCTACTTGCCCTTTTTGGCTTTTATTTTTCTCAAATAAAACTCTAGTTCTTTTCCTTCCAAAATATAGCCATCAGCTCTACCACACTGTCCAGGACGAGAAGAAATGCATGCTGTAAAAAATAATAGCAAAACTTAAGTCTGTGTACATGCTTTTTAATGGATTCCAGGGAGCATAAATATACTGAAATGTGAAACACATCAATATCCTGAAGACTAACATCAAGAAAAATCTTATTTATGGGAACAAAACACTACACACCGCTATTTATGTTGCAACGTAAAAATATACTTAAAATTGTTGTTGTTATAGAACAGATAGTTGACCTGGGCACTGCTCACTTCAGCCACATTACTGAAGTGCGAACCTCTTCGTTTCAAATTTTAGGGGGAAAATGCAAGGCAAAAATTCAGGCGAATGTAGTATTTTCTTAAATTAAAATCACAAACAAGAAACACATGAACCTATAGTAGTCAGTAGTGTGCACGTATCAAAGGTGAAGACAAAACTCTATGACTACACTTGAATTTTTGTAGATTAGGATATCTATCCCTCTTTTCCATAGTAAAAGCATCCTGATGTTTGTTTAGATCATATCTGAAATAATTCCACTCCACCCTAAAATGATGAAACCTTGGTGTTAAGCCTCTTCAAGATAATACAGTAACGTTAGAAGTGTCGTCAATAAAATGAGCGAATTCGAACTGCTGGTTAAAACAAGTAACGCGGACATAATAGGGCTTGTTTGTTTGTTTGTTATTTAGGAGCATTAGCAACTAAGGCCATTTTGCTCCAGGATATGCGGTAGTCATTCCCTGACCTTTCCGCATCCTCCGTATTTGGTGGTGACGGGCTCGAACCCCGGTTTAATCAAGAAGCGTGTGCTATGCACTGCTGCTCCTTCCCACCTGGCTACGGAGGCGCCCATAATAGGGCTTACAGAGACGTGGTGCCACCCGGAAATTGGGGATGATGAGTTTCAGTACGGCTTGTATAATGTATTTAGGAAGATGGGTTAGATAGAAGGGGTGGTGGGGTAATGCTTCTTATCAGAAGCAGCCTGAGTGCGACGATGGCTTTCCCGGATTCAGACGTTTCACATGCTAGTATAGTCTGTATGGTGTGAGATAGTTGGAAACAAAGGTATAATGCGAGTAGGAGTAATCTACAGACCAGGTGATTGTGAAGATTATGACAAAAGCCTCTACATGCAAATGGAATGGGCAAGTAAGCGTCAATGTCTTATCATGGGTGATTTCAATTTGCCTCTAATTGATTGGAGTAAATGGGAAGGAAACTCGACATGGGGAACAAAATTTTTAAATCAACTAGATGACTGTTATTTGTATCAACATGTCAGGGAAAGTACTAGAGAAAAGAATATCCTAGACCTCATCATCACACATGAATCAGATGACATAACAGGGCTGACAGTAGAGGAACCAGTAGCAGGAAGTGATCACGGAGTTCTACGGTGGATGATGACGAGAGAGGTAGCAGAAGTAAAAGGCAAAGGAATGGGTTTTAATTTCAGAAAAGGAAATTACAATGCCTTAAGGTACTACATGGCCTCTATTAACTGGGTAGATATCGCGCAGAGAATGAATACAATTCAACTGTGGTACGCTTTTAAAACATTAATCACAGATGCCTTGAATGCGTATTTACCATTAAAAAAATACTCCACGAGGAGGGTTCCAAGTTGGATGACTAGTGAAGTTGCCGCATTACTTGAGCAGAAAAAGGTGGCATGGAAAGGTTACAGAGCAATAAAAAGTACTGAAGCCTATAACAGCTACAAGGTTATGTGTAACAGAGCCACAGAAAAGGTTCGACAGGCAAAGGCAGTTTATGAGAAATCACTTGCAAACAGAGCAAAGAGGGGGGATAAAGAATTCTTCACATATATAAATGCCAAGAAGAGCAGGACAAACCAGATCGGACCTTTACGTAAGGGAAAGGGGATAGTAATAAATACACCAGCTGCCGTTGCAGATGAACTCAACAGTTATTTTGCATCGATATTTACAAATGAAAAGCCTTTTGTGGCAAAGGGAAATTGTGGGAGCGAAGTTAAAAAAAATGTAATTAATGATATTGAAATTTCGCAAGATTATTTAATGGAAAAACTTTCGAGCCTACAGACCAGTAAAGCTCCTGGAGTTGATGGAATATACCCTATAATCTTAAGAGAGGCGGCAAGCGAGTGCATTGAACCATTGAGGCTAATTATGCGAGCATCATTAGACTCTGGGGAGATTCCCTTGGATTGGAAAAGTGCAAATGTATCTCCCATACATAAGGGTGGCTCTAAAAGTGAAGTTGGAAATTATCGACCTGTCAGTCTGACTTCAGTAGTAGGGAAAATCATGGAGGCAATGATCAAGGGTGGAATTCAGGATCATTTGGATCGAATTGAAATTCTCAAGGATACTCAGCATGGTTTCGTAAAGGGAAAATCATGTTTAACAAATCTGGTTCACTATTTCGAAAGGGTCACTCACGAGCTGGATTTAGGGAATAATTTCGACATTGTTTATTTAGATTTCAGCAAAGCTTTTGACTCAGTCCCACATGAGCGGTTGCTTTATAAGCTGGAACAGGTTGGAATCACTGGGAAAATCCTTAGATGGATAGCAGGATGGCTTCAGGGCAGGAGGCAGAGGGATGTGATAAATGGCTATTCCTCAGATTGGGTTGATGTAAGAAGTGGGGTTCCCCAAGGATCAGTATTAGGACCACTGTTGTTTTTAATTTTCATAAACGACATCGATGAAGGGATAGAGGGCGTGATGTCTAAATTTGCAGATGATGTTAAAATTGGTAGAGTAGTTAATGATCACTGTCAAGCTGAGCTTCTTCAGAGAGACCTAGATAGACTTCAAGAATGGTCAGAAAAATGGCAGCTGTGCTTTAATCCAACAAAGTGTAAGGTATTACATCTGGGAAACAGTAATCCCAAAATAACTTATTCACTTGGTGGAGTTCAACTAAACCCAGTACTGGAGGAAAGGGACTTGGGTGTTACGATACGGTCAGACATGAAATTCTCTGAGCATTGTAAACAGGTTGCAAGGAAGGCCCATGGTGTCCTATCGATGATCTATCGAAATTTTGCAAGTAGAGATAGGGATGTGAGCGGCCCTTGTCCATTGCCCTCTGCTAATCCATACACTAGGTGCATGTCTGCCAGCACACAGTTCGTATATCGAAGCATTCTCTTCATGCAGCGACTACTGCTTGATAATCCCATTATATAAGGCTTATGTTAGACCACATATAATGTGACCTTATATAATGTGATAATCCCATTATATAAGGCTTATGTTAGACCACACTTGGAATACTGTGTTCAAGTATGGAGACCGCACCTAAAGAAAGACATCGAGCTTCTTGAAAGGGTGCAAAGAAGGATAACTCGCCTGGTGAGATCGGCAAAAGGGCGTCCTTATGAAGAAAGACTTCGAATATGTGGGTTGCAGAGTTTGGAAACTAGACACCTTAGAGGAGATTTGATTGAGGTGTTTAAGGCTCTGAGAGGCATCAGTAAAATGAATGAGGATAAAATTTTCAAGATTATAAATGATGCTAGAACTAGGGGACATAAATTCAAGTTACGGGGGGGAGATGTTTAGATTGGACTGCAGGAAGTTTTATTTTAGCCAGCGGAGTTGTAAATTGCTGGAATAAGTTGCCTTCGTGGGTGGTAGAGGCCGACAGTTTGGGGAAATTCAAAGGTCATCTGGATAGTACTTTCGGGTAAGGGAAGCGCATAGGATGATAGGATTAATTTCCTTTTTATTTATTTATTAATTATTATTATTTATTTATTTATTTAATTTTTGTTTTTATCATTGTTTTGTTCGGATTTTTTTTTTTTTTTGGCTGGTGCAGCATAAGCCATAGGCTTTCTTGCACCATACGGCCGTTACTAATACTAATACTAATGTAACACTGTAATAGTAACACATGCATTTTGTCAGCATAATTTTCTGCAATAAACCAAAGCAAAACAGTTATTAATTAATCAAAAGTCAACTTTCACATGAAACTGTGTCCTCAGATCACAACATGGTGATACTCTCTCTTTTGTAATGGGCCTTTTCTAGCTTGGTGCTGTTTGGAATTAATCAATGTGAAATAGGATGATGTGAGAGATTTCTATTCTTCTTTTCCTTAGTTGGATTACTGTTTTAAATTTAATGGCAATGTATGCTCAGATGAAATCCACCTTCATCCAAACCTTGGTTTTCCAATAAATCAAGATGTTAGATAGAATGATATACACAAACTGCCTCACATCCAAATCTCATTTCATTTTGTACAAACAGCGTGCAACAATTGCAAAGCAGTTATTAATCAATCCAAACAAGATTTTAAAAAGACTAAAGAGTAGAACTATAAGTAATAAATATTTGATTTCCAATATTTATTGGAAACCCAAGGTTTGGTTAAAAGATGTGATTTTACAATGGAATGTAGAATAAAGAACTTCATTCCTACAAGAATTTCACCGAAACAATGAGCAAACTGATATCAAGAGCAGAGCCGTGCTGAGGCAAACAAGGCTCTTGCCTCAGATTAAAAGATGAAATGGATGCCAAAAGAAAGATTAAACATTACCTATGCTGTCGGGATTAATAATAGGGCACAATTCAATGCCTCGGGTACTAAAATCGCTTGCCACAGCCCTGATCAGGAGATTTAAAACAGTAATCCAACCAAGGAAAGAAAAAAAAAAAAAAGAAATCTAACACACACCTAGACTATACAGGGCGTCTCAAAAAAATTTGGTACAAACGTTTAGGGGAGGTAGGTAACATCTAAAGGAATGTGAATCGCATAGGAACCCATAACTGGAAACGCCACGGGAAAGTAGTAGCAGAGGCACAAGAAGCAGAAATGACACAAGACAGTGATAAACATTTATTTCACATGATATTAACAATGGAGTACCAGATGGATGCATTTCATAATGTGACAACACATGCTCGAAGGTTCCACCATGAGACGCGATGCATGCATGACACCGACGCAGCATGGATTGGCAGACACGGTTGACCACACCTGGAGTTTCTTTGACAGTAGCAGCAGCACAGACGAGTCTTGCCCAGAGATCCATTTCCGTCTCCATGAGTGATTCATACACGATAGATTTGAGAGCTTGTGATTTGAGAACTTGTTCAAGAAAGTCACCGACCATACCTTCCCACGCACGAGCATCCTGCTGATTGAATAAGACTTCCTGAGTGAAATAAGCCTAATCCGTGAACAAAACATAGGCTGGAAAATTCAAGTCTTGAATACTTTCTTGGAGAAACCACTGCGCAAAAGCCACACATGCAGGATGATCTTGGGGGAGCGGTAACTGAACCCTTCGGAGATGAAAGGGG